>NC_088686.1:150348211-150651242 GCF_028017835.1 Emys orbicularis
ATAGCTGTGGTGTTGTCCATCAACACCGCTACTTAATGGCCCTGTAAGCACGTCAGAAAAGCTTGGCAGGCGAAGCAGATCACCCTGAGTTCTTTGATGTTAATATGTAGAGCCAGTTCCTCTACTTGCCATAAGCACTGAGTTGTCAGGCTTCCGAGGTGTGCTCCCCAACCCAGCGCGGACGCGTCTGTGACTAAGGTCAAGGTGGGTTGGGCTGGGTGAAAAGGACCCCAGCGCCTACTGCGTGGGGATTCAGCCACCACTGTAGTGAATCGAGGGTGTGCCGAGGGATGGTCAACACTGTGTCCAGACTGTTGTGACCTGGGTGATACACAGATGCGAGCCATGCCTGCAAGGGTCTGAGTCACAGCCTGGCGTGTTGAGCCATGTATGTGCAGGACGCCAAATGGCCTAGCAGCCTGAGACACTGCCTCGCTGTGGTTGTAGGGAAGCTGCAAAGGTTGCTGCTTATCTGTGAGAGGGCCAGGTGACCTGTCTCTGGCAGGAACACTCTCACTTGAGTCACATCCAGAATGGCTCCAATGAACTCTATCCTTTGAGTTGGGGTGAGCACTGATTTGCTGACATTGAGTATGAGACCTAATTGGTCGAAGGTTTCTCTGACTATATTCACCTGCGATTCCACCTGCTGACGGGAGCGGCTCCGGAGGAGCCAGTCGTCCAGGTAAGGGTAGACACGTATGTGGCGGCAGCGGAGAAAAGCTGCTACAACTGCTATACACTTGGTGAAGACACGAGGTGCTGTGCAAAGCCCAAATGGGAGGGCTGTGAACTGGTAATGCACCTTGTTCACTATGAAGAGGAGGAACCCATCTGTGAGCCGGGGTGAAAATAAGCGTCCTTCATATCGAGGGCGTGTGACGTTATTGATATAATCTGGGACCATAGAGATCATTGTTGCAACCAAGGTCCTGTAGTGGCACCCAAATCTTGTATAAAGGGGGTCAAATGGGGTGTCTAAGACAAGGTTATGGTTTACGGGTTATAATTATGCTGTCTATATGTGTGTATCAGTGTTATAGTTGAAGTTATGAATATTGGCTCTATACTGTCTGTATTTCAAACTTATGCTATGCTGCTGGGTGACATCCCAGACAAACTGGTGTTAGCTCTGCCTAGCCTGCTTGATGGCCCATTAAGGACCATCAGCTATACAATGGACCCATTGAGAGAAGGCAAATATGCCTTGAGACTCAGCAAAGTATGCAGGAACTTGCCCATGTGACTCCAGACTCCATTTTGCTGTAATTTTCCACAGTAAGAACAAAGAGGTGTTCTTACACCTGGAAAAGACTATAAAAGGCTGATGCCTCATCTCCATCTGGTCTTCAATCCTGCTTCATACCTCTGGAGGAACTTTGCTACAAGCTGAAGCTTTGAACAAAGGACTGAGGACCCATCCCACCGGGGGATGTATTCCAGAGACTTGATTTGAACCTGCAGTTTATTCTATCGCTGCTGCAAGCCTGAACCAAGAACTTTGCCATTACTGTATGTAATTGATTCCATTTAACCAATTCTAACTCTCATCTCTGTCTTTTTCCTTTTATGAATAAACCTTTAGATTTTAGATTCTAAAGGATTGGCAACAGCGTGATTTGTGGGTAAGATCTGATTTGTATATTGACCTGGGTCTGGGGCTTGGTCCTTTGGGATCAGGAGAACCTTTTTCTTTTACTTGGGTATTGGTTTTCATAACCATTTGTCCCCATAACGAGTGGCACTGGTGGTAATACTGGGAAACTGGAGTGTCTAAGGAGATTGCTTGTGAGACTTGCGGTTAGCCAGTGGGGTGAGACCGAAGTCCTCTTAGTCTGGCTGGTTTGGTTTGCCTTAGAGGTGGAAAAAACCTCAGCCTTGGGCTGTAAGTGCCCTGTTTGAGCAATTTGTCCTGAGTTGGCACTCTCAGTTGCCAGAACCGCATTGTCACAGGGTGGCATCAAGGGAGCCTTGGAGGGAAGTCCAGGTGACCGCTTTACCCTCTTCTGAGATGGCCCCCAACTCTGCTCGTGACTCGGAGGGAAGGAGCTCCTTACATTTGAGGATGGAGGACCAGGAGTTATAATTGTATCTACTCAGAACCGCAAAGTGCCGAAGTGTCCTGCCTTAGGCTCCCCAGCCCTGATCTGGGTGCCTCAGATGCCCCCAATGCCCTGCCTGAGCGAAGGGAGGGCAACCTTGAGCGAAACAGCCAAGGGGGAGCGGTGCGAGACTGCACCGGAGAAACATCTTCCTCCGATGGGCGGGATGCATGCCGTGATGTTGATCGGTGCCGCGATGCAGAGCGGTGCTGCAGTGGGGAGTGATGACGGGGTGTGGAGCGGTGCCGTGGCGTGGAGTGGCGCCGTGGCATAGAGTGGCGCCGCAGCATAGAGCGGCGCCGAGGTGGGAAGCAGTGCCACGATGTAGAGCAGTGTCACAATCGAGAATGGTGCCGAGGCGAGGAGTGGCGCTGTGACGTGGACTGGTGCCGCGGTGGGGAGCGGTGCCTTGAGCGAGAGCAGTGCCGCATTGGGGAGCAGTGCTGTGATGAGTAGCGGTGTCACGACATGGAGCAGTGTCAGTCAACCGAGCGACGCCTGGAAGGTGAACAGCGTGCGGGCTGACGTCGGTGCTGAGAGTGGTGCCACGAGGTCACAGAGCAGGACCACGACTTATCCGCTGATAACCACCTCGAATGGAAGCGGCTCCGAGGGTTGGGGCTATGGGACCAGTGCCACGAGTCAGACCAGTGACGCGAGTCAGACCGGCACGGGGCATAGGTGCGGTGCCGGGACTCGGAGCGGCGTTGGGACTCAGAGCAGCGTTGGGACTCCGAATGGTGCGGAGATTTAGGTCGGGGAGCAGACAGACCTAACATGGCAGGCTTGCCTCTAGACGGTGCCATGCTCCGAGGGAGTGGAGGCTTATCCCTCATAGTGGGAGACTTAGGTGCCGTCATCTCGATGAGGCCCCTAGCAGCTTCAAAGGTGTCCGGGGTGGAAGGCATCATAACTTCCCCCGCATGCAGCCGCGGTGAGTCCAGGAGAGTAGGGCTCCCAGGAGAGACAGGGGCCCGCCTTGGCTGTGCGCGTCCCCTGCTCTGTCCCCTTCCGGGGGTGCAGTAGCTAACCCACTGGGGGGATTTCCCTTTTGCCTGTTTCCAGCGGGCAGCTGGGGAATGAGAGCGGTGCCGGGGAGAACATTTCTGGGGCCCGGGGGACCGGCGGCCCCTAGGTTGGCATGCCGAGTCCTTTCTCAGCACCGCAGATGGTACTGCAGGAGGAGCATTCCGCACCGAGGTGCTAGGGGCCAGGTCCTCCAGCGGACGGAGGCCTGACTCCATAAGGAGTTGCTTTAGGTGAATGTCCCTCTCCTTCCTGGTGCGAGGCTTGAAAGCCTTGTAGATCTTACACTTGTCCTATTGCTGGGCTTCTCCCAGACACCAGAGGCAGGAGTCGTGGGGGTCGCCTGTGGGCATAGGCTTAGTGCAGGAACTACAGAGTTTGAAGCCCTAAGATGGCATGCCCCAAGACCCAGCAGGGCACGTGTTGGAGGGGGAGCCCCTCCAACCCACTAAGTAATGAGACTACAATTAACAATTAACTAAGAACTGTGAACTATTAACTAACAAAAGGAACTATTTACAGAGAGTAACAGAAGAGCTAGGGATTAGTGGGACACTTGAGTGCAAGAGGCTACTGTTCCAACAACCATCACGGGCGGTAAGAAGGAACTGAAGGGGGGTTAGGCCGACAGGGTCGTATATAGAGCGCCATACCGGTGCCACTCCAGGGTGCTCCACAGCCGGCCCGACGGGTAGCTGCTAGGGAAAAGTTTCTGACAGCCGTGCACACGGCGCACGCATAGACCTACCTGGAATTGATATGAGCAAGCACTCAAAGAACTTTTCTTGTGATAAATTGGATTGGAATCTGTTGCATACAAATGTCCAGTTATCAATTATTTTGCAGTCTCCATATCAAATGAAAGTCTGGCTCATACATTTTCCAAGTTAAGTTTCTTGCACCCCCACTTTTGGGGTTTCCACCTTTTCTATTGCTGTGCGAACATACAATTGTGAGAGTCTTTGTCCAGAATCAACAGACATGAATCCGACCCCAGCAGAAAGAGATCAGGGCTCTGAGCAGTACTTAACTAGTCATTTGAGGTATCTAATAAGGCATCTCTGACCTTTGCATTTAAGTATAAAGAAAACATCAAGGATGATGTCTTGCTTCTCTAGCCTGGAGAGTGTGCATTCTAACATGGGGATAATATTATTTACTGACCTCACAAGGCAGTTGTGATGATTGATTATTTAGGGCTAGATTTTGCAATTTCTGCACAGCCCTGGGTTGGGAAAGGTACAGAGCCCCTTCCAGGACATAGGGGTGTGTGCTGGCTATACCATGCCATGGCTGTGCACAGAGGAAACAGGCTTGCTCTCTCATGGGCACAAGGACTGACCATGGCAGAAGCTTGCTCAGAGACAGTGCACAGGCTGAGAGGTTTCTTTTGCACCCCCGTCTAGCCCTGGATATTTTCAGAGCATTATACGGACATGCAGATCCCTCCAGGGGCTGAAGGTGTAGTGTCCCCCAGACCCCTGGTTAATTTGGACATTTGTCCCTTCCAAAATTCAGCTACACCTGGACCTCAGCAGCTGAGCTCTGTTCCTTCTGCTGCAGGAGTCTGGTACTAACCTGACAATTAATGTAAAGTCTCTCAAATCGTCCGCCTGTTCTTGTGCAGCGCGCGGGATTGCTGTTGCGAGGAGTAATCTAAATTGGGAGGGGGAAAACTATTCCAAAGGCTCACCTCAAAATCCCAACCTGACTCTGTCTGTAAGTGAAAGAAACCCACAAATGTATCATATTCATTGTTTGTTTAAAAAAAAAAAAAGATTTTTCAGTCCACACCTATCGGGTTTCTCCTGTTTATTTCCTAATAGTCATTTAAGATAAAAATCAAATGGTAAGAACTAGGGAACTTCCCTATAAATCATGTAACTGGCCATTGTCTTTCAAAAGTAGCTAAATAACAGTTGGATGGGACCACCAATGAAGAGCTGGAGCATCGTTCCACCCCATTACAGCTCACATCAAGCACTGCATGCTTAAACCTGGCTGCTGCGGCTCTGTCATTATTATACCCTCTGTGTGCCTAGAGCAGCTGTCTCCATGCTAGCATGGGAATATGCAGGAACCCATGGATGAGTGGCTTACTTTGTTGTACTCCTTGTTTACTTTGGGTGTCTCTGCTTGTCAGGTTTCAGAGTGGTAGCCGTGTTAGTCTGTATCAGTAAAAACAACGAGGAGTCCTTGTGGCACCATAGAGACTAACACATTTATTTGGGCATAAGCTTTAGTTGCAGCTGATGAAGTGGGTTTTAGCCCACGAAAGCTTACGCCCAAATAAATGTGTTAGTCTCTAAGGTGCCAAAAGGACTCCTTGTTGTTTCTGCTTGTCAGGTAGCCTCTTGGGGGATAGTGGGGAGTCCTGGTAGAGAAGTCTGATCATCTTCCTCAGGTGAGAGGAAACTTTTGGAAAGCAGACTGAGACCTATGATTGGTAGAGGAGGACTGGGGAGGCTGAGAGGCCCTTTAAAGCTGGCTCTTTTCCCAGTGCAGTCTGCTGACAAAACTCAGAATATGGATGGCTGATGCAGGAGAGAGGCCTAGAGACTCTGTATATTCCCCTCTGGATTTTAGAGTTTGAGGTTTTGTGGCATTTTAAAGGTTATGTCCTGCACTGTAGCTCCCTTGGGATCTGGCTGCCTAGAGGATTCTTTTCCTTCTCACAAGAGGCTGAAGACTGTGTGAATAGTTGAGAATTTTGTAAATGGTCTGGAAGTAAATGGATGCTCCCATTTTCATGTAAACCTTGGGCTTTTTAACTGCTTTCACTCAGTTGTTTCCCCACTAAGATTCCCGAGCCAGTCTGCCACAGGGACAACCTGATTGGTTCATATTCATAAAAGCTGGGCTATATGCTAAAATCCGTGCAATGGCAGTTTACCGAACACTACAAATATTCTGTTTTTATTCTTCATTTTAAAGAAAATTTGACAGTTGAGAGGCATGTAAGTGGGGTGAAATATTTAAAGAAAGGTACCGGAGATGACCCTTGAATTAGCAAGAATGTGACCCTAATTCCTTTGGGATGTAGAAATAATTACTTTTTGCCTTGATGCTCAATATAAACTGGCTTGAGTACTAATATTATTTATTTTCAATACATGAAAAGCTGGTTGGAAAATTTTTCTTGACTGGAAATGGCTTTTTCATTTAAGTTATTTTGATGAAATTTCATTTGAAAAGAATCAAAATGAAGTGTTTTAATAATGTTGAAATGGTACATTAGACAGTGACAGGACATTTTAATTTTTAACGTTAAAGTGAATTTTCTAAATGTATGTCCTTTTATAATATAAAAATATTTTAAAAGTAAATTAAGGTCAAAATCAGAACAAAATGTTTCCATCAACCCGAAACAACTTTTTTTTTTTTAAATTTCATTTTTGGGAAATCTTAAAATTTCTTGTTTCCATGCCATTTCAGAATAAAAAAAATTCAAAATCGCAGAATTTCTCACAAAACAGAAAATCCAGTTCCTGTTATCTCTAAATAAAATATGTACTCCAATAGTTCCTGATAACACAAATACATTTGTGAAGTCCTCATCTGCTAATAAGGGCCTTAATAAACCAAAAACTGGCTAAAAGTCAGCTCTTCTGACATTGTTTGAAGCACCTTGCATGCATTTTATCTAAATGAGAAGGGAATTAGCACTGTCCTTAACTTAGTAGTATATAAAAGGAAAGATACGTAGCGGTCCTTCTCCATCCAACGCTTCCTGTTTTTCCATCTGAAGAGGTAGTTCCTGCACCACTATCACATCTAGCCATCTTTTTTCTTACATATTTGATGTTACCACAGTTTTTCCTTTTTAAGTAATGATTAGGCAGTGTTTCTCAACTGTTGAGTTTCAAGGGGGAGGGATAGCTCAGTGGTTTGAGCATTGGCCTGCTAAACCCAGGGTTGTGAGTTTGATCCTTGAGGGGGCCACTTAGGGATTTAGGGCAAAATCACTAGTTGGTCCTGCTAGTGAAGGCAGGGGGCTGGACTTGATGACCTTTCAAGGTCCCTTCCAGTTCTAGGAGATAGGATATCTCCATTTGGAAAAAAAAAAAAAAAAAAAAAAAAAAAACTTCTCAGGGAAGTCAAGAAAGGCAATCTGTGGGTTAAGAGGTGGTGAACATTTTATTACAATGTAAAGCAAAGAAAATCTCATTCCTCGGCTCCCTTTACTTTCTTTCCCCAGTGCAGAGCCTTGTGCATATGAACTAAATTATAGGGCAGGTCTTCACTACAGGGGGGGGGGTCGATTTAAGATACGCAAAGGAAATCGCGTAGCTGAATTCGACGTATCGCAGCCGACTTACCCCGCTGTAGGGACGGCGGCAAAATCGACCTCTGCGGCTTCCCGTCGACGGCGCTTACTCCCACCTCCGCTGGTGGAGTAAGAGCGTTGATTCGGGGATTGATTGTTGCGTCCCGATGAGACGCGATAAATCGATCCCCCAGAGGTCGATTTCTACCCGCCGATTCAGGCGGGTAGTGTAGACCTAGCCTGATTGTTTCATGTGTGAAAACTGTTTCTCTTTGTTGACCTTCAACAAATGTTTGTGAAAATAATAAATATAAAAATAAACTGGAGAAAGTGCTAAGAAAGAATATGTGAACATTATCTGCATAGGTTTCAGAGTAGTAGCCATGTTAGTCTGTATTAGCAAAAAGAATGAGGAGTACTTGTGGCACCTTAGAGACTAACACATTTATTTATTTATTAATTATCTGCATAAAATATTAATGGGATTCTGTTAGCCTTCATCATCTCTAGGAATCTTCTCAGATTCAGATTCAGATTCAGAAATAACAGTAGAGGAATATATTTCTGATTAACTGCCATTTCACTTAAGGAGGAACATTGTGACTGTATGAAAGTTTCAGGGACCTCTTGGCAGAATCTACCTGCAGTGATCCTGAACATGCTAGGGATAGCCTAGTATGCCAGTGGTTTCAATGGAACATTAAGGGATGGTGGAAACACAGATGAAACAAACTGTGGAAGACCAGCAATGACATGGTTAATCCTGCCCAACACAAAATGCAGAGAAAGATACTCCTGAATCAATTTTTGCCTTTTCTTCCTTAAGGTGTCCACATAATTCTCTGTTAATGTGCCACATAATAATTACTCCTCTGAAAATTGACCTGTCTCTGGCAACTGACCAAGACCTCTAGCAAACTTAACTAATTAGTGGTGCCCCATCCTGCATGCTGCAGGTTGAGGGGTACCTTGGTCACATCCTATAATTAACTGGGGAACAAATATTTAATAATGAGCTCTTCAAAATAACAGTCAAGGCTATAAAAAGATCCGATGGCTGGAAGTTGAAGCTAGACAAATTCAGACTGGAAAGAAGGCATACACTGTTGACAGTGAGAGTAATTAACCATTAGAATAATTTATCAAGTGTCATGGTGGATTCACCATCACTGACAATTTTTAAATCAAGATTGGATGTTTTTTAAAAGATACGCACTACTTCAAAAGGAATTATTTTTTGAAAGTTCTGTGGCCTGTGATCTACAGGAGGTCAGATTAGATAACCAGAATGGTTCCTTCTCGCCTTGGAATTTATGAACTGCAACTGAGATTCAAACCCAGAAACTTTGGGGCCCCCATAGTGAATGGTTGTAAAGGGGCCTCCCTCTGTCATGTGAATGGGGAGCCATGTATTAGCTGTAGGTTTCTCTTTGCATAGCTTAAATGGGAAGAATAGGACATGAAGGGAATAGACCACAATAAGAGCAAACAAATATGTAATTTATTAGAAATAAATATTTCTTTCTTCTGTCGTTAAGAGTTTTACATACAAAGGAGAAAAAGGTTGCTCATGCCTTTTTCAGCAATTGAGGCAAGCAGCAACACTATTTAAATGGGGGTCCAAAAGTACACAGCTCCTAGGCAGCTTTAATTAACTAGTTGGTCTATTAATTTATGTTACTGATAAATTATGAAAAAGATCAAACAAAAATTAGGTCAACTTGTGAAGTGGTTTCAATGAAGAACTCTTAGAACTCAGTTCCTCACAGTCAAAAGAGAGGAGACCTTGCTCTCTGATGGGTGTTAAAACAGTCATGTGGCATACTAAAATGTTTGTGCCAGTGGAAAGGGTGGTGTATTCTGGGTGAATTACAGGATAGTCAGATCAAAATTTCAGCTTAATGTTTTCGTGAACACTTTCTGTACTCCGTTCAGATCTGAAAAGTTACAGGCTGACATAGTTCTGGATTTTTTATGTTGTGATTCTTTCCTCTTAGGATCTATGCCCTAATTGTTCTGGGAAACTTGTGACCTCTGTATTTTTAATTACAAGATATAATTTTTTCCATGGCAACCTATTGTGATGTCACAAATACAGTATCTGCCAAATCACACACATTCCCAATGAAAAATTGAGGACTTCTACTGGGATGCTGTCCAAATAAATAGAAACACCTGGCAGTTCCAAAAATTATAGTATAATGACACACAGCAAAGAAGTATTAAAATACAAGTGTTATCCCCACAGTTTAGGGCTCCCATCCCCTACCCTCCCTGGGCCTGGGGTTCAATGTCCCTCTACAGATTGGCGGGATCTTTTCCCAGTGAAAGAGCCTTTACACAGTAATATCCTTCACTTGTATTTATTAACAATCAACAGACTATATTCACTAAGCATACAATGCTCACCTCTCCCAATAGGGCAGACGAGCTTCTCCCAATGGCCAGTCAGAAATGGATTGTTCCAGGCTTTGGCTTCTGCCTGGAATGGTCGTGCAGGGTATCGAGTTCTGGCAGCTTTGAACTTGGGCTGGGTCCGAGAGTTAAGTTCCAAAGAACTTCCTTTAGACCCCCGTTTATGTAGTTAAACTTAGGTCCTGCTTATCTGTACCCTAACCAATCATTTTTACTGAAGTGTTACTGAACAATTCTTTAACCAATCCTTGCACGTGCACCCCTACATACAGGAATCAATTCAAATGTGAAATCAGTTATGCAACAGACAGAAACAATTGAAGGTAAAACAAAAAGGAATGATAGATTTCTCAACTGAAACTGTTGATAAGCGGTTCTGCCGGGCAAAGTGTTATCTTGCAAAGCTTTTCTATAAACATCTTACTGTCTGTCTCTCTGTTGATCTGGTCACTGTTGGTGCTATACTTCTTTAGGGCTGGAATGCTTTCTTAACAACCAGCTATTCTGTTGTTTTGTACAGTTTAGATGGGATGCGACGCCGCATTTTTAGCTAATTGCTACTGCTGCTCCTTATTGCAAAAAGGCCTCAGGCAGCTGGAACATTGGTTTGACCTCGTATGGCCATTTTTATGGTATGTTCTTGTGGCTCACAGATGGCAGCTCTCCCAAATGAAACAACAAGGAGCCTCCCAAGGAGGTGACCTAGTTGGAGCTATGCTGACCAAGAAGATGCTTCTTGCAAGAAGCCTGGGAAACAAGCAGGAAGAATTCAAAGTCCTGGCACAGTCAAGGAACTATGATGTGATTGGGGTAACTCACATGACTGGAGCACTGTCATCAATGGGTATAAACTGTTCAGAAAGGACAGGCGGGGGAGAAAAGGTGGAGGAGTTGCACTGTATGTAGTGCATGATGGAGAAGTATGATTGCTCAGAGCTCCAGTATGAAACAGGAGAACAGCCTGTTGAGAGTCTTTGGGTTAAGTTTAGTAGAGGCGAGAGTAACAAGGGTGATGTCGTGGTGGGCATCTGCTATAGACCACCAGAGCAGGAGGATGAGGTAGACGAGGCTTTCTTCGGACAACTAACAGAAGTTTCCAGATCACAGGCCCAGGTTCTCATGGGGGACTTTAATCACCTTGACATCTGCTGGGAGAACAATACAGCTGTGCACAGACAATCCAGAAAGTTTTTGGAAAGTGTTGGGGACAATTTCCTGGTGCAAGGAGGAACCAACTAGGGGCCATGCTCCTCTTGATCTGCTGCTCACAAACAGGGAAGAATTGGTAGGAGAAGTAGAAGTGGGTGGCAGTGTTCCAAAGAGGATGAAGCGAAGCTGTGGTGGCAGATGACAAAACAAGGAGCAATGGTCTCAAGTTGCAGTGGGGAAGGTCTAGGTTGGATATTAGGAAAAACTATTTCATTAAGAGGGTGGTGAAGCACTGGAATGAGTTACCTAGGGAGGTGGTAGAATCTCCATCCTTAGAGGTTTTTAATGCCTATTTTGAGAAAGCCCTGGCTGGGTGATTTAGGGCTGGTCTACACTAGGGGGGGGATCGATCTAAGATACACAACTTCAGCTACCTGAATAACGTAGCTGAAGTCGAAGTATCTTAGATCGACTTACCTGGGGTCCACACAGCGTGGGATTGATGGCCGCGGCTCCCCCATCGACTCCGCTACCGCCGCTCGCTCCGGTGGAGTTCCGGAGTCGACGGGGAGCGCGTTCGGGGATCGATATATCGCGTCTTAACGAGACACGATATATCGATCCCCAATAAATCGATCGCTACCCGCCGATACGGCATGTAGTGAAGACGTACCCTTAGTTAGGGTTGGTCCTGCTTTGAGCAGGGGGATGGACTAGATGACCTCCTGAGGTCTCTTCCAACCCTAATCTTCTATGATTCTAGGCTCTTTGCATATTTCACAAACATTCTGCAAATATTTGCATTTTATCTGTGTAGCGTTACATACAAAATGAGACTTTTGTAACTAGGAAAATACTTGGGTGAGCAGGCCCATAAGATTTTAAGCTTGCTATTAAGTAGATGCCAGAAACAGGATTACACATCAGACTATCTTCAGTTCCTAATCCTAAACCCCATAATATTTGCATAATTTTATGTGGATGGATTGCTGCTTTTGTTTGGAATAGTCTCAAAAGAATTTACTCTCCAAGAGATCTGCTTCATTGAAGAGTGTAGAGAACCTCATTGAACCTAATTCTTGCTTTTGTCTGGAGCAAAGGAACACCATTCAATGTTGTGCTTTGTCATTGAACAGCCTCTTCCTAGAAAGTACCATTGCCTTCTCTGTTCCAGTCTCAGATTCTCCCCTCTGCAAAGTTAAAATAATGATATTCAAAGTTAAAAAGAAAACAGATATCAGGCATGGTAATACTCTGTCATATGGACTTTTTCACTTTGTCCAAAACTCTTATCGTCTGTCCAGCATGGAATCCAGTTGCTCTTAGTTACCAAAGGTAATTGATATCCCAATTCAATGGGATAAAGTTGCATTATTCCTCTGACAATTGGTGATACCCCCCTCCTTCTAAAACTGTATTTATTAGCAAGAACACTTAATAGTGGGATGCTCTCGTTAGTTTAGATATGCCTCAAAGGCCACCTGTAAAAAGTGATCTTCCCTGAGTGCCTTGTCTCTGGATTGACTGGTTGGCTTTTTTGCACTTAGATAACGTACAAAAAGATGGGTCATCTATCACTTCTGAAATAGCACAGGAAGCTAAACTGGTGAGCCTTTTTATAGGACTCCACACATCTGTTTGTGGAAAACAGCCTTTCAGTGAAAGTCTACGTTACATGAGATGTTTGACTATTCAAACCTAATGAAGAAAAAAAGTGTAGCAAAAAATTATGAAAAGAAGCTAAAAGATACTGACTCAGAATGAAGATATCTCACTAACAACGACCGCTGAGATTTTATGCTTTTGAAAGGAGAAATAAAATAGTAGACTGATACATTGAACTTTGAGATCTCCACGCAGATAACATATTCTTGCTAAAATATTATAAAACATTTGTTTACCTTGGTCACATAGACCTTCCTAAAGGAGGGTTTATTTGTTCCCTACCAGAATAGCACCTAAAAATCAACACTGCATTTTGCATAAAAGAAAACAATTTAGATTAGAATATCATGGGAATATATTTCCCATCTATAATACCGCGGTTTATGACAAGTGGACTGGCAGAGAAGGAATGGAGATCTCAGTAACATATTGAGCCTCCTTCGGAGGTATGCTGGATCCTAATTCCTAACTAGATATTTATGAATATGACCAATCAAAATATTGAAGAGTTACCATCTGTGATGTACAGAGATTTCAAATAAGCTTTTGACCAAGATTTAGGCTGTTTTCAACATGGTCTACAATGATCTTACAGAAGCAACAACAAAAGGTCCTTAACACAGAAGTGTTAAGCACATGTGTTGTATGCATGTTTATGAATAATCTTTGGTTTGAAGTTAGGTCCTGTTAGAGCTCTAAGACTGGTTTATTGCCAGTATTGCATATTGCTCATTCTAATGACCAAGACCTCAGGCTTTTACTCCTTAAAACAAGGAGGGAAAAAGTCAAGTGGAATACATACAGAAAATGAAATTAACAAAGTTGCCAGTATAGACCTTTTTTGTTAAATGATGGAAACATAAATTGAGTTTATGCATTTCAATCTTGTACAGCTGTAATAAAGTCTAAAGAAAGGGCTGTAATATAAAAATTCACAATGGAGTCTTTTTTTCCTTATTGGTTTTAAAGTACCATGGCTAATTCAGAGGAGGGCTACATGTATGCAAGAACTTTCAGAATGCTGATCTGTACTTTTATGAATGTAGAAAATGCTATTCATCTGTCTTTAATGAGAAGTGTTCGCTTTTTGAAGTCTATGAGCCCAACTTGCTGTCATGAAAAATTCTAGCCAGGAGCTATGAAACTGCTGCACTGGTTATTTCCCTTCACTGCTTTCTATTTTGTATAGTAAAATAGTTTCTCAGAATAATTAGAAATGGTCTGAAGCTAAAATCATGGGTTCAAGCTCTGGATCAGGATCCAAACAACTCTGTATTAGGCTGACGCAAAATATCAGATCAGAATCCTCCCAATTTGAACCCAGACCTTACCAACCGTCAAGGTATTTGGATTGAGATTGGTGTTCACAGCTCAAACCTCCCTCTGAAAAGGGCTGACTTCAGAATTCAGATCTAGGATTTGTGGCTGGGCCCATCTCTAACCTTTCAGTTACTTTACTGAGTTATTTTATTCTATAAAAACACCTACAATGTTGACTAGACAAAAAAAAGTTGATAATTTTAAATTACTTTTTCCTCGTGGCTTAAAAGAAGCTGTCAGAAATGGGAAACGATCATTTTCTGGTTCTTTCTTTTATTGGGTAAGGCAGACTGGTTTGCTGCTGCAAGGCTGCTCACGAGCATCAGGTTACTGCCATTTTACAAAACAAAAAAGCAGCGTTGAAGCAATTGATTTATTAAAACCTCTTAAATGTTTACATGGATTTTGCAAACAGATATTGCATTTAAAAAAGTAAAAAAAATAAAATTCTGATCATACCAGCAAAGATAGTGTCTCTAAACCTATAAACCAGAGTATACTATTGGTGGTTATAGATTTGTAAAACTGTTGTGCGAAGAACTCCTGAAAAAAAGATACATACTAACTCAGTCTCAAGGTAAAATACCACTCTTGTCCTGTCGCAGAGGGGTCCTCTGTGCCTTGACACTGCTACCACTCATCTGGTCCTAAAGGTGGGCAATCCCACATTTTGTCTCTGTCACTGGTGAGAAGCTGAGCTCAAGACCTCTGTTTTCCCATGTTACTGGTAGTTATTTTGATTGTCACAGTGGGGTGTCCCCTCTCTAAAGATTTTCACACCATTTTGGTTTTCCTCTTTGGAGATTATTATGCCACTATCTGAGACACTGGTAAAAAAAAACCATCTCTTAAAAAAAAAATTATATCATGTCATTAAGGGAGACTCAGTAAAGCATTTCCTGTTCCAGACTGGAGTCTCCTGAAAAACATTCCATCCTTGACATTTTATAAAACTAAAGGGCTAGAGGAAGAAATTACTGCAAATCATCAGGAGTAATGGCATCATGTCTGTAAAACCTCTTCTGTACAAAAGGATCCGATTCAGAGCATTGCTAGGTGCAATGCAAATACAGATTTTTTCCTGTCACTGGTTGCCAAATCATCAAAAGAATTTTTACTTGTTTTCTTCCCCTTGGAACCTTAAATGGGGGAAATGGAAAAACTCTTTAGAGTTTCAGGGCCTGATTCTTCCCTTCCTGGCACCTTGTGTCACCATTTACACCTATCCAAAGTGGGTGTAAAATGCTGCCAAACTGGAATGGTTACGTTTTACATCCAGTTTGCACAGGTGTAGATGATAACACAAGGTGCCAGGCAGGAAAGTCGAGCCTGAGGTATGATCTGAAAGTTCAGATCAAATGAAAGATCCTTTAGGAGCAGTTCCATGTGAGCCAAAGATATTTCCCATGTACAACCCAATTTCCCTTAATTAAGGTGATTATATGAAATGCAGTGATGAATTACATCATCACAGGGTATAAGAGTCTACAAAGCTGACTATAAAGAACATCCAGGTTCTGAAATGCAGAACACACTGTACAAGATATATAGAATCTCTTTGCAATAAAAAATGGCTTATACCATATTCAGGAGCAGCATTTAAACAAAAGTTTTACTTAAAATGATAACATCTAGAGATAAAAAGACCTATTGGGACACACAATCCATCTTCCTGCCTCTTGTGTTTTCTGTTGCCTAATATTCAACATCCGAAAAGACAATTCTACCGTTAATTCTATTCTATTTAGGATCTCATACGATGGCTATTGCTGTGGTATCTGAGCACCAATCTAACAGAGTTTGCTGTCAGAAAGGCTGTTCTGACATTCAATTTAAATTTTCCATTTCTTAGTTTAATCCAGTTCCTCCTCCGACAGTCACAATCCCTTTACTTATGCTAAATAATTCCTCTTTTACATGAATATTTAAATTGTTTTGATATTTGTATGTCATATGTTACCGAATCCCTCAGTAGTCGTCACTTAACTGAGCTATAAATATTTAACACTCAATCTTTCTTTGTAAATTGGTGCTCAAGTCCCTGGTCATTTTTGTTGCTCTCTGCTCTCTCCCCAGTTTGTCTGTCTTTCTGATAATCAGGTGCTCATCATCTCTGAATGCAATATTCCAGGGGCAGTTGCCACAGAATTGTTTAGAGAGGAATGATTGCCTCTCTGCCACTGCCTATGCAGCCCAAATTTACACTGATTTTCTTTGCTGATAAAGGTCAGGCAACAAGTTAACTGCAGAGTCTGGACTGAAACCAGAAATGGACTCTACAGGGAAGCAATGTTTCCAGTGGTTGGTTCAGGAAGCACAGTATCGTTAGAGATGTAGGACTGGAAGGGCCTTCTGGGTCATTGAATCCAGTCCCCTGCTATCTCAGGCAATGCATCATATCACCCTGTTCATAAATTTATTAAGCTCCATTTTATCACTCCTTTGATGGTTAGAAACATTTCCAGCCCAAATTTATTCATGACCAGTTTATCTTCATTTGTTCTTGCGCCCACATTGTCCTTCACTTAAATAGCACTTCTCCCTCCCTAGCATTTACGGCCTTTTGCAGTGGGCGTGATATAAATGTGGATTTTAAGAGATGAGTCTAGCCATTTCCCTGGTTATTTAAAATTGTTAACCTGCTCGTTTTAAAGCTAACAATCTCATTGCCAGTGTACTAAATGACTCAAGAGTTAGACAGGATTTCACCATATTTAATATGGTACAGGAGCCAATAAACATATTTTTGTTTTAGGAGCTAAGTAGTCATAGAAAACTGGGATTCAATGTATTAATGTCAGACTATATATTAGATATAATTTGGCAAAAAGATGATTCTTTATAAAACAATTTAAGAGCATTTCATCTGTGTGTGCGTGTGTGCAGGACAAGCTGTCCAGAGCCTGAATAAATGGTATAGACACCAATAAAGCAAGTACAGAGTCCTGTGGTTCTTCTGCTATACATATGGTAATTAAGCCACATCTTGAGTTTCAATGGCAAATTGTTCCTTTCTATATATGCCCAGACAGATACCATGGCTCATAAGTCAATTAACTGCATGCTCCTTATAGTAAATTAAAATTTTGTGTAACAAACTGAGGAGTCACTAAACCAAAGGCCTTCACCAAAACCGCTTTTAAATGGCTTACCTAATATTTTGATATTCAGTGTATGAAAATATTTTAAAACTGGTTTAAAAAAGTAATGATCTAAAATAATAATGTCTGGGCATTTTTCAGAGAGCCAGCCCACTGGGGTTTTGTTTTTAATTAACAGTTTGGGATGAGCCAACATACGGTATTTTATTTTTTATTTTTTAATCTCCCTGTGTACCTAAGAGTTAAATATTTATCTTTGACAGAGGCTTTCTTTCTGCTAAACTGCTCAGGAAGAGCTGTCTGCTCTAGAGCATTAGGGCTTCTCTCTGCTCTGAGATAGAGCATATGCATGTATTGTCATATACCATGAGAAATCCAGTTTGGAGCACACTTCTATAGTGATAGTTATTGATCTTCAAAGATATGAAGAAAATCATTGTTTATCACTGAACCATCACTTCCAATGCCTATTGCTGTTTGGTCATATCTTTCCCTTCCAACAATGAGCATTTTTTCATATGTTAGTATAAAAGTGCTGTGGAAGTAGTTGGTGAAGTTCAGCGTTTGGACTGTATATACCTAGACTTTTGATTGACTAGACTAACAGCCACATAAATCTGTCTTTAGATCCATGATCAATCAGTGTAACCAGGTCAAAGTGTCTGGTCAAGCTGAAAGGGGAAAATGGTTTAATGGTTTTATTAAGAAGTGCTCTTAAAAGTTTTGCTGCATCCTTATCCAGCTGTTTGAAGCACTTTCACTAGGAGATTGATGAAAAGTTTCCATGTGATTGAAATACTTCCTAAAATAATATCAGATTCCACTCTGTTGTGCCAAATGTGCTTTTCCTCAATGCCAGCCTTGTCTCGTTGCATAGCATGAGGTGACAGAGTAAAACCAATTAGCTTTTCCAACATATAATGTAGAGTTACACCTACTTGCAAACTTTATAAGAATTGCTGCTACATTCCATAGTGAATGACTCTTCAAGTTCTTTTCTTTGACTTCATATAATTTTGGTGTATTATTTAAACAGTGGTTTAGGGTTAGTTTTTAAAATTCTTTGCATAAATCACATCACTATATTAAAGTGCCTCGCCAAAAATACAGATGGACTCAGGAATAGAATCCAGGAACTGTTGACACTGTCTACACATTTTGACAACTTTAGGATTAGTTCATTAATATCAGAGCACAAGTTGATATATGAGAAGTCTATGTTGTATTCTTTCTTATACTTTTTGTCCAAACGCCCTCAAAACCACCACCCCCGAAAACCTGCCATGAACCAAACAGGATTATCTTTGGAAAACTGGTGCAAAAGAGCAAGAATTTAAAAAAAGATTAATTACTTTTCAGGACATATTTCAAAGCAACAAATTATAGTGCCTCTTCCCTGACTGCTGTGCCTGAGCAGATGTGTCTCATTAGTTGGATGCAATGGAGGAGAGAGGCCTGGGTGCAGGGCCAGCTTTAGGCCAATTCCACCAATTCCCCCGAATCGGGCCCCGCGCCTAAGAGGGCCCCGCGCCCAGTGGCAGGGCCGCCCAGAGTGGGGGGCAAGTGGCAGAGAATCCCTTCCCTGGCTAGAGGCACCTTTTTAATTTTTACTCACCCGGCGGCGCTCCGGGTCTTTGGCGGCACTTTGGCGGCGGGTCCTTCAGACCCAGAGTGAGTGAAGGACCCGCCGCCAAAGACTAGGAGCGCCGCCCGGTGAGTACAAGCCCCACGTGTTTTTTTACGTTTTTTTTTTTTTTAGTCATCCCTGTCGGGGCCCCGTCGAAACTGTTCGAATCGGGCCCCGCACTTCCTAAAGCCGGCCCTGCCTGGGTGTGTGGGTCAATCACAGGATAACTATGAGCCACCAGTGTGATGTGGCTATGAAAAAGCCTAAAGTGATCCCAAGATGTAGCAAGTGAGGCATTTCCAGTAGACACAGAGACGTACTAGTGCCACTGCTTATACTGCTTACAATTCTGGTCACCCATGTTTGAGAAGGATGAATTTAAATGGGAACAGGTGCAGAGAAATGCTTCTAGGATGATCCAGGGGAACTGAGTCCTATCTAATGAGAGGAAGAGCTTAGCTTATTTATCCTACCAAAAAGATAGCTGAGGGGGGTTTTGATTGTCTATAAATACATTAGGGGCATAAATACCAGAGAGGGTGAAGAGCTATGTAAGCTAATGGACAATGTTGACACAAGAACAAATGGCTATAAACTGGCCATGAACAAATTTAGGGTGGAAATTAGAAGAGGGTTTCTAACCATGAGAGGGGTGAGGTTCTGGAACAACCTCCCAATAGGAGTTGTGGGAGCAATCAAGTCAGTTGGTTTTAATAGAGAGATGGACAAATTCATAAATATGATTTTTATGATGGGGTTGCTTGCGATGGTAGGTGGCTGGGCTCAGGAGCCCTGGGGCTCACTAGCAGTTTATATCTTATGTTCCTAAAAGCTCATGCTTCAGGGTATCAGCTGGCCACCGTCAGCAGTCAGGAATTGATCTCCCTCCCTCACAATGTATTCTGGGGTGATTGGTGTTTTTTTTTTAATCTCCTTTTTCTGAAGCCTCGGAGATGGCCACTCCTGGAGATGGGACATTGGAAAGGGAGGGTCAGGCGTGCTTGACTGGCTAGTTCTTATTCACATGCTCAGGATCAACTGATTGTCATATGCCGGGTTGGGAAGGAATTCCCCCCCCCCCCGGGGGATTGGCAGTGACCCACGAGGTTTTTTGCCTTCCTCTACAGCATGTGGGTGGTGGTCACTTGCCAGGGTTATCTGGGGGTATCTCACATAATCATTTCACTGCCATTGCGGGGGTCTCAAGCCAAGGGCGCTGGAAGCTCCCTAGAAGTAGGGAGGGCCATCAGCACCTGAATCATGGCCCCACCCCTGCTCTCTCTCTCACCCGAGGCCCCGCCTCCACTCCACCTCTTCCCTGAGGCTCCACTCCCCACTCATCCTTAAGGCAAGTAAAAAATGATGTGCCCATGGCCCTCTGGCGCCCCCTGTTCTGTCACCCCTGCCTCAGACACTGGTGCACCTCAGTACCTCCTATTCTCTGCCTCTGGCACATATCAAGTCTCTTGCTGGCTGTAATAGTTTGGTCTAGTTTCAGTTGTTGGGTTAGTATACAGCTGCTGGGTGGTGTTGGTGGACGGTGATATACAGGAGGTCAGACTAGATATCTGGTGGTCCCTTCTGGCCTTAAAGTCTGTGATTTACACACATAATTTGCTTTATTTGCTATTTTCAAAAGAGCCATTTTGGGGAAAAGATATGTAGCCCTCCCCTTTCCTCCCTGGGTTACTTGGGAGCAGGCAACACTCACCTGTGTGCCTGATGCTGTTGACATTAAAGGAGATCCTGAGAATCCCAGTGGTGATGTTGGATAAGTGGGAATCCTCTATCCACCACTCTGCTGCAGTCCCTTTACTCCGAAAGGAATTTACAATTGACGGTGCCTCCACCTGGCTGGCCCCCGTACACACTCAATGGCGTGCCTTGGGAACCTCCAGAATAAACCTATTCTAATAATAATCTGTGGCATGGGTCTAACTCAGAAATATCAGTTATAAATAATATACATCCAACACTCTTAAATTAGACTTAACAAACCTTTACTTAACAATGTAAAGAAACTGGGTATAACAGATTAAGATTAAATGTCACTAGTAATTTAAATCCACAGGAGGCAGTTGAATAAAATCAATTAACAAATATAGGATACAGTAATAAATTAAACTTATCTAACTGGCATTTACACTGCCACCATTTACCCCACCCCAGAATGTACACTCCTCTGGGTTTCAGAGTCCTAGACACTTGCTTACATGTGCGCGCTTGAAGATCTGAAGCTGGAGACAGCACTCTGTTGTTTCTGTGTATCTGTCCAGCTAAGGCGGGGTGCGCAAACTTTTTGGCCCAAGGCCACATCTGGGAATAGAAATTGTATGGCGGGCCATGAATACTCACAACATTGGGGTTGGGGTGCGGGAGGGGGTGAGGGCTCCAGGGTGGGGTCAGAAATTAGGAGTTCACGGTGCGGGAGGGAGCTCTGGGCTGGAGTGGGAGGGATGCGGGGGTGGGTGAGGGCTCTGGCTGGGGGTGCAGGCTCTGGAGTGGGGCTGAGGAGTTTGGGGTGTAGGAGGGTGCTTTGGGTTGGGACCGAGGAGTTTGGAGTGCGGGAAGGGGATCAGGACTGGGGCACCGGGGGAGGCTCGGGGTGCAGGCTCTGGGCGGCGCTTATCTCAAGTGGCTCCTGGAAGCAGTGGCGTGTTCCTTCTCCGGCTCCTACGCGGAGGCACGGCCAGGCAGCTCTGCATGCTGCCCTGTCCACAGGCACCGCCTCTGCAGCTCCCATTTGCCATGGTTCCTGGCCAATGGGAGCTGCGGGGGCGGTGCTTGGGGCGGGGGCAGCATGCAAGCGGAGCCCCCTGGCTGCCTCTACACATAGGAGCCAGAGGCGGGCCATGCTTCTGCTTCCGGGAGCTGCGTGGAGTGGCCCCCGACACTGCTCCCCGGCTGGAGCGCCGGAGCGGGGCAAGCCCCAGACCCTGCTCTCCAGCGGGAGCTCGAGGGCCAGATTAAAATGGCTGGCGGGCTGGATCCGGCCCATAGTTTGCCCACCCCTGAGCTAAGGCAACAAGCTGCACTATTCCTCTGAAGATTGGAGTTGGCCCCACCAAATGTCAGCAGTTCTGGGTCCTGCTTTGGTGGGAAGATCATTCTGCCTCTCGTCAGACTCAGTCTCTCTGCTGTGCCCCTTCCCTTGCAAGTACTTTCCCAAACCAGAGTGGAGGTCACTCATAGTTCCTTCACTGCAGGCTCACCTCAGTCAGCTCTAAACACAGCAATAGTCTTTGCCCTGGCTCCAGTGAAGCCACCAACCATCTCTGAAGCTCCCTGCTCTATGAAAGTCCCAACAGCAGCTTCTGGCTTCCTAGCAGCAGCTCCTAGTATGGACAGAACTCCAAACCAGCAAAATTGACCCCACCACCGCCTGCTCTCCCTGCACTGCCTGGAAGAGGACGTCTCTCACTCTTTCCCCAAGGCATTATGGGAGTTGTGGTCTCTAAGGCTAGATTGCAGCTTATGGGATCTTCCCAAATGGAGCACTCCCAAGAAACTCAGAGCCCCTCTAGTAAAGGGGGCCTACAAATATATGATGCTAACTGCTTGATAGCATTTCGATATTATGTAAGGGGGCTGTTGCTCTTTACTGATAGGTGGTGGCTTTTTGGTTGCCCAAAGAGGAGCCAGGATCCTGAGACTGACAGTCCCCAGGACCAATGGGGAAAGGCCAGCTCTCCAAGTCATCCAGATTGACAGGACAGGCAGATCAATGAAGGAGTCAAGAGCTCAGGGCCCGTCCTCCTTGTGAACTGGGGCTGCCAGGGAGAGTGCGCAGGGCTGGAGCCCCAGGGGGCTGGAGACAGTGCTGAGGGCTGGAGCTGGAGCAATCTGGAGCTTGGGGCAGCGCAGACAAGCCATGCTGACGGGGAGCCGCGGGCCAGAGCCAGGATGGCGGGTGCCTGCCATGCCACAGGTACTGCTGGAGCCGAGCGCGGCGAGTGGCTGGGAAGAGTGACAGGGGCCGTGGGCAGCGAGGGCTGGACTTGGAGGGGGACGTGACCCTGACGGGGTGGGAGGGGCAATGCTGGGGGGAAGGGTCCTGCCACCTGGAGCGTGTGGCTGCCACCACAGCATTGTCTGACCCACGGTATCGCTAGGGTTGCCAGCCCTCCAGGATTGTCCTGGAGTCTCCAGGAGTTAAAGATTAATCTTTAATTAGATTATGTGATGTGACAAAACCTCCAGGAATACGGCCAACCAAAATTGGCAACCCTAGGTATCGCCACAACACAGCCAGGGCCTGGGCAGGGGCCTGGGACGTATGAGGGAGATACTGCAAATTTTCCTTGCATCCCAGAGTGTCCCCGCACCCGTTGTGTGGGTCCCTGAATCCTTTCCCTTTCTCAGTTTTTCCCTTATTTTTTTTATGGTTGCTGTTTAATAACCTGTATGTGGTTTAAACTCAGCGCAGTGACCACTGGGTCGGAAGTGGCCAGTGAGGAGAGAGCACCCTGGAGTGGGGACCCCCTAGTCTCTGTCCTGATTGACCCACAACGAGACTGGGGTTTAATGCTCGGCCCAGCCTTATCTGGGTTACAAGGACTCTGCTGCACGGAGGAAAGAGGAGTCCTCAAGGTCAGGCAGGCATCCGGGTAAAGGGAGTTGTGGGGAAGGACTCAGATCCTTTTGCCATCCAATTCCACCAGGGCAGTACAGAAACCAGGAGAATTCTGCATAATAGTGGGACCATTTTCTGCTTACAGTTATCTTGTGCATGTGTGTGGCAGCATGTACTACCCCTTTAAGGACCAGTCTGGATCTTACAGCCAAGTCAGCCTTAGGGCTGGGCTATCTAAACAGGAAAAGGAAGCAGAGCAAGAGACAGAGGAGATCAGAAGCCAAGCTGACTGCTACAGGTTTCAGGCCCTGGGTCGCTAGCGTCCCCTGGGCCTTCGGGACTTTGTGGTTTTTTACTATGAGTTGGTTGCTCTGACTCAAGGCTCTGAGATAACCTTGTTCATAAAACCCTTAAATGGCTCCTCCCCTGATCTACTCTCTAAGGGAAAGGGAGAAGACCAGCTTGCCTGCCACCTAGAGCAAAAACGGGACTAGGAACTCTGCTGGCTGGAGTTGATTTGGGGGCCTTCTTAAAGGGGACATGGATTTTTTTGGTTAGTTTGGTTTTGGCCTCCCCCTTCCTAGATCCTGTACAATATGTTCATGTCTTTTGGAAGGTAGTTTTGACAGAAAATCGAAAGAATAAACCCATTCTTTAAACATAGTGCCACTCTTTAGAAATGAGCAGAACAAAGATGAAAATATGCTTTGGCCTTGTCCAACTTAACTTAAATCTTTGGGGCTGATACTATAATATGTCTGAATGCTTCAGGCACAAGGATGCTATGCAGTATATTTGATATGTATGCACAAGGCAGCTGTTTGTCTTTGTTCATGTCATCAGCTGACTTGCAACATGACACCCAGCCTCTGACAATTCTGTACAATGGGGTTGTGTTTCTGTATGTCCAGAATAGTCAAAGAACCCTATAGAGATTCAAAACAAGGCAAATGTATTCCAGACTGAGCAATATGATTAACAGTCATATTCTCAGTAAATAGTATTGATTTGCTATAATGAAGTTTCTCCAAGTGTTGTACATGATGCATGAAATGGAGGACTGTCAGTCTTTGCACACTGGATGATGCAATTCTGTGCATATATATATATACACACACATACTATGCATATGGTCATATTTTACTTCCATTGTGAACATCACAACCTGTTCATGTGATATAAAGATTTTCAGTGCTGTGCTGTGCTCTGCTAAAGATCCCATATATCCCTCGTGATCTTATGGTCACCCTGACATGTAGGGGACAGTCTGGGGGTGGTTTTCTAGCTCTACGCCTAAAGTCTGGGCGCTGGACAAACACAACATCTTCTTTTCAGACTAGGCTTAGAAGTAGGACTGGGAGATGAGTGTATGTAAAGACCACATCTTTGTCTTAAACAGACCATTACATCTTGTTTTAGGGCAGGGCTCACTTTTGCTCTTGTCAGAAAGGAAGATCTGCTTTACTGATCTACCATCTAAGAGTAATGGAACCAATAGAGTCCCTCTTTCTCATAATTCAAGAGCAGGGAGCATACATGAAACAGGCGATAAGCTTAAATCTGATAACATTAAATATTTTTTACTCAACATACAATTAACCATTAGATATCATTAGGCCAAGAGCGTCACAGGATTCCATAAAGAATCAGCCATTTATACAGATAATGAAAACATTCTGAGTTATTTTACAGAGGATAATATGTGAGAGATATACACTCACAAGCTTCAGGACAATAGACTACCTCTAACTTACTGGGGTTCACAATAAACTTCTCTTAAGGGCAGGTTATTCCATAATTGTCTATTATTGTGTATCTTGCACCTTCCTTTGAAGTAGCTGGCACTGGCTACTGTCAGGAGACTGGATTCATTGGACCCCTAGTCAGTTGGTTGATCTGGGGTGACAGACACATGGATCAGTGTGGTTAGATCCTCATCTACAGGAAAGGGGCATATTTTCCTACAAGCTGAAGAAGAAGGCATTTCCTGACACAGACGCAGAACAGCAATTTTCATATCTCGGATCCATTTGAGGAAGAATGTTATCCAGCCAATGGACTGCTCTCTTAAGTTCCCTGTGGTTCCATATTGTAACAATCCCTTGTCGCTGATAATGTGCTGTCTTCCCTTTGTTGTCCTCAGCATACAGCATCTCCTTAGCATACAGATGGGAGCAGCAATAGAACTGAGCAGGAATACAGCAGGAGCATTGACAGCACCAGTCACAATCTGAATTCAGCTAATCATGTGGCTGAGTCAGAAGGAAATGAAGTTTCTTCACTATCACCAGAACATCCACACATCCCAGATGGTGGAACTGTTTTAAGGAGGTAGATAGCCTTGTGGCTCTAAGTTGTTTTCAGTTGGGCATAGTAGATGTTCTTACTGTGAGGACTTTTCCATCTACTTCACAGATAAGATTGCTCAGATTCATACCAGAGTGGTAGCCTCTGTGGTTACTAGTCTGTGAGGGTGAAGTGGGAAACAAAACGAGCATGTTTTCTCCTGGGGTTTTGGTCAGTCTCACTCACTGTGTTTCTAGAGGTACTCATGGAGCAACAGGCCCGTGCCTGAGAGTTAGACCCATGCCCTTCTCAGTGTGCAGACATTTGGTTTATTATGCCCTCCCTCTAGGATGGGAAGGTGCTGGCATCTCTCAAATGAGTGAAAATTAGGCCTTTGCTTGAGGAACTCTCTCTAGAGACTTATAATTATAATAATTATCACCCTGTCTCAAACCTTCTTTGCTGGGATAAGATTTATGAGCAGGCCATGGTGAAAGTACATTGGGAGTCCATGGAATCCTTGGATTTCCTTGGTCTCTTTTAGTCTGGTTTTTAGGCCTGTGGCTGGTTGTTTACTGCACTAGTCTTACTGGTGATTAATCTTCTCCTAGGAGATTCATATAAATGCCACTAATGCAGAAGTATCTTGAAATATAGTGGAAAAGTGAGATCTAATGTTAGTCTCTGAAGGCAGAGTTCGTTTAAAGGGTTTTTTTAAAAATAAGTTATTTTACATATATTTCTAGGGCACAATCTCTTCTCAGGTGTTTAATATGTAAAACATTTAAATTTAATTTATATTGACTCAATTTAAAACATTACTATATGTGAAATATTTAATTATTTTTAAATGTTTTCCTTTTTCACTTTTATGTTTACATTTTATTAATATAAAGCTCTGAATTTTATTCTTTAATCAGGAACTACAGTAATGTTTATTAGTACACCTCTACCCCAATATAACGCGACCCGATATAACACGAATTCGGATATAACGCGGTAAAGCAGCGCTCTGGGGGGGAAGGCGGGGCTGCATGCTCCGGCGGATCAAAGCAAGTTCGATATAACGCGGTTTCACCTATAACGTGGTAAGATTTTTTGGCTCCCGAGGACAGCGTTATATCGGGGTAGAGGTGTATTCTATTTTAGACTCCAGTTCACTTCTCAGAATTATCTTGGATTTTCTTGGCAATACATCAGAGGGTTCTGTAATGGGGTATACACTCCATCCTGGCTCTGAAAGGATTAATGTGAGCATGAGAGGTCAATTAAACCACCTGGCTGCACCTGGAGGGTGGGCCATACCTAATCAAAGATTAGTCCCAGCTGGGAGAGTAGTGGGGTGAGGGAGCAGGGGGGTTAGTATAAAGAAAAGAAGTTTGGAGCAGATGGGGGCTGCAGCGAGAAACTCTGTGGTCACTCTCTTGGTAGTAGGAAGTGAAGAGACCTGCAAAGGAACAGGCAAAAGGAAACTCCAGGTAAAGGCTTGGGAGGAAGAAGTCCAGGAAGGTGGCAGCAAGGAGTCTTGTGGTGTGAATCTTGATTGCTTGTACTAAGATCCCTGGACTGGAATCCCAATGTAGAAGGAAGGCTAGGATTCCCTACCAGCCACTGGTAAGGCGATGTGAACTCCCTGAGAAAGGGTGGACTACTGGAAGTGCTGAGAAAAGGGTGTACAGAACAGAGAGCGGCAGACCGGATGGAGGTAATGGACATTTGTAGTTGTTGGATTTTCTGTTACCCTGGAAGGGATGGGACTCAATGTGACCTGGCTGAAGGACTGAGTCACAAGAAGAGGTGGACCACCAGTGGACTGAAGTGATTCTCCAGGACACGCTAGAGGAGGAGAGCCGGCTATGCTATTCCCAGCCACAAGGGGGCACTCCAGTGGTGAGTCCACTCTTCTGCTGTTTCCTTTTAGATCAGAGGTTTTTGTTTTACCTGAAAATCCCCTTTAACTAGTTTGATTATGAAATGACTAACAATCCAAGCTGGAGCAGATAGAATTGTCTGGGAAATTACATGTCCCTTGCACGTCTGGGACTATATGCAGTGAGGATTGGTTGGCTTGTAGTAAACCCATATCCTGCAAACTCTTATGTTTGTAAGTTACTTTAAGGTTACTCACGTGTGTGTGTCATAGGATTGCACTCCTTGTCCGGTTAATACAACCACTGAAGTGTAATGTATGTCCAATTTAGTACAACAAAGTATAATATACAGTAAAAACACAAGCTATTGGGATTCTATGCAAATCATTAAATATCAAAATGTACAAAATTAGTGAATAGTGCAGAAAAGACTAATCAAAATGAATTAATTATATACAAGTGAGGTGTTTGTCAATGTATTCATCCTGATCATAACAAACCTACACCTTACGTGTCCATATTGCTAACGATTTTTCAGTCATTGTTATGTTCACTAAGCATTAAATACATGATGAGACAGGAAAACTGAAAAGTGTTCTTTGTCCACAGCTCAAACTTGTCTGAACAGTCAACAAGGGTAGTGATTGAGGGGAACCCAGCATGGTCTGTTTTCAGAACTGTATTTAATATATTCTATGGCTGTCATGTTTGACTCTGTAACTGAAAAGCTGCCAATAATTTTCCCCAAACACTTTAATATTCCTTGAAGAGACACTTTTTAATAGAGGTCACCAGTCTTTAACTCATGAAAAATGTCTAGGGTATCATCAGCAGTCTTAATTACTAAAGTCACAGATCAACACTCTTCTTTCAGTGAGGACTTGACGGCCTGTTCTTTTTCAAGTTTCCATTAACTACCGGTAATAAAATCCCCACCCCTACCCGGTACTGAGCCTTCCACTGAGTCACATGCATAGACCCACCCCCATATTTTAAACTTGTTTCTATGACCCTAAGAAGACCTGCGTAGCCTCATCTAGCACTTTTCTTATGTTTATTTCTTTCATTTGTCCTATTTCACTAACTCCATCAATAATAATGATGATACTTATTACACATAATAGTCTACATGTTCAAGGCACTTTGCAGACACTAAATGATTATTTAGTAACAGAGGTGTGCTGGGCCTCTTCCTGTTTTTCACTGGTGGACAAATATACTAAGGATTACGACTGAACAGCTGTTGTAACAGAGCCACTAAAGGTCAGGATATTCCCGCAGTCTTGCTTCATGCTAGAAAATACTCCCTTGCATTGTTTGATGTCTCACAATTGGGAACCTGCAGCTTTTGAATATGCCATTGCCCCTTTGGCCATTTAGTAACCACAATTTGGTGCAGGCTAGCTTCCATATGAAGCAGAAATGAGTCACCCAGAGTCAGGATATTTTCTTAGTGTTTTTTTTAATGTACAAGAAAAGCACACCAGTCCTGTTTGAACAGCAGCAGGAACAAACTAAACCGGCAGCCCTCTTTTGTAGGAACTCCAGATAAGGCACTCCTGCCGCAAGAAGCAGCACCTTTTTGCCCCTGTTTCACTCCAGGGACCAACACAGATTCCTTTTGCTCGCTTACTCCAATGGCTGAACTCACACCCTTGTTCCTTCCCCTGACCCCTGCATTTGGAAGCTGAAAAGCCATGTTAGCTTCATACTTTTTTGCTGCCACATGGCATCCAGAGATGAGAGTGGATCAATTAACCTCCCAATAGTTCTTAACGACTTTCTGGGTGGTTACATACACTGCACCTGCTCTTTCTAAAGAGAATTTCTCGGTGAGCGACCACCTCAGTGACCCCTAGTGGACAAGCCATTAAAAAAATACTGTATTTATATGTTACAGACCTCTCTTGGATAAACCAGTGGTCAGAATTATGTGTTCCATTTTAATGATCAAGAGGAGGCCACTGAACAAGTAACTTCACTATAGTTGTCACTGAGTGGCAGTGTGCATTGAAGAAGGAAATCCTGCTAGAAGAATATCAGCATTTCTAATTTCCTGCTAGTATCAGCATCCTTTAGCTAAGTGTCTTAAAAATAAGTGCATCTACTATCCTCAGGAACAGCTCCATCTCCCCTTATGTTCCCCTCTTGACTCAAACCTTCTAGGTGTCTTGGCTGCACGTAACCTGATATTGTCCTTAAACTTTGATCTTTCTTTCTCCTGCCAAACATCATCTCTAAATCTGCCCTTCATCGCCTTCACCCTATTGCTCATGAATGCCCCGCCCAGATTCCACCTACTATTTCTTCGGGTAGATTTTGATCTGACTGTTGCAACTCCCTCCTCTGTGCTTCCCTGGACTCCATCAAGTGTACAATGCTGTCTGCCATCTCAGACATACCAAGAAGCCTGATAGTCAGACAACTGCACTAGCTCCCCATTGATAGCAGGATCTGGTTCAAAGCCCTCCATGGCTTGTCTCAAGCCTATCTTATGGGCCATGCCTCTTTCTGTTCCCCTCCTTGCTCCTCTACTTACCTAGACTCATACCCTTCTCTGTTCCTGCATGTAATCATGACACTCTTACTGGGACATTTTTCTCTGCAATTTCTGCCTCATCAGCTCTCTCTTGCCCAGTCTCATCTAAAACCATATATTTCCTCCTTTGCCTCTACTTCTTAAGTTTGCTCTCCCTATGGTATTATTTAACTCTACAATTATGTTTTATCCTGGCTTCTGTAAATCCTTGCAAACTCTGGCTGCCTGAAGGCCAGCTAAATTGACAGCATGCCTGTTGTGAGCATGTGCAGCTAAGGGAACCTGCACATGCACCAGACCCGTCACGTTACTCTTCTGCCTTCCACCCTACTCCCCGAAAAACAATCTAGGAGTCCCCCCGGAAACCTCAGTGTAACCCTCCCATGCTCAGGCAGAGGAAACTGATGAAGCCACAGACAAGTGGCACCATTGTCCAGCAGAGGCCACTTGTTTCAACTTAAGGAATAATAGTTTAATAGTAAATTATGATTCATGTGACCCTCTCAGTCACTAGACAGGCTCCTGCCCCATGTGCAAGTATAGTGAAAATTTCCCTTGGTTTTTTATTTGTCCCTGAGTCACTTTGCAGCTTGTTTTCCTTTCAGAATATTCTTGGGCATATTTTCTAAAGTCATTGGAAGTATTTAAAAGTTCAGAACTGCTTCATCAATGGCATATTTGGAAAGTGGCCGTGAAGGCTAGTTTTTCTATCCACAGCTAAGTATTTCTCTATTTTTCTTTCCTTGGAAATTTCTGTGCTGAATATTATTAAAATGCAGATTCTGTCAGGTTCTTTAGAGAAATAAATGGCATTTTAAAATTTTGCATACTATATCATAAAGAGTCTCTTCCATCTTGTACTCAAAACTCAAGGAGTTTGGTCCGAACTGTATCAGTGCCCATCCCCAGAGAGCACTCTCAACAAATTCTCATGGCAAATAGAACATAACATTCCTAATAGGACAATTTTTCTACTTTAATAAACATAGATAAAAATAAAATCATGCTTGAACATTCCATTTTGCATAAAGTCTTCAGAATTTGACCACTAATGGTCCCATTCTGACCCCCACCCCCGTAGTCCTTGAGAGTCTGTAGGTTTTCACTGTCAAAGGTATCATTCACACTTAAGTCTCAAAGCATGATTCAGTGTGAATTCTTCATTATTAAAGATCAACATATTAAGAGTCTAACAGTGTTCTATTTTAAAATCTGCAGGCTTTACCCAGTTTTGTTCCCTCCCTTGCCCCAGAAGAGAGCAGCACTGGGGTTATAGCTGGAACCTTTAAAATGATGCAAAATTAAAATAATGCAAATTAGACTTCTTTTATCCTTTCAGAAAGGGAGCATGATGAGACAAAGGCAAAGTCTGCCTTTAATGCAAAGGGCTCACAGACCTCAGAGGAAGAGGAGCCAGTGCAGTTCTGCTGTACAGAGAGGGAGCAGGTTTCAGGGGGTCTTCACTCCCTGCACATGCCATGGAGCTCTGAGGACAACTGAGGTAGGGCTGGTCTGGGCCAGGGATGAGGATCCATTAACCATATACCCCTATAATGATCCTGAGGAGCTAATTGCTCCAAGATATCACTGAAGCCAAAAGGTTGATAGGATTTAAAATAGGATCAGACACTTATATGGATAGTGAGAACATCCAGTGACAGTAATGTGGTAGTGGCCCACATCCAGGATACTGGACTAGATGGACCATGCTGATCCACCATGAGCTGATATGGCAGATTCCTATATTCCTATAAGGATAGTCTTCAATAGGTCACAGATGTTTTTATGTTCCTTCTTTTGATGATTATCGATACTACACTGACCACTTCTCCGCTATGAGCTCCTTTTCCTGATTATTTATGAAAGTTAAATACAGTGGGCCTGACAGCCTATTAGAGATTTCAAGGACAAGTGGTTTCTGAGTTCTCACAGAATTTAACAATTTCTTCAGAGAAAGAAAAGTTCATTAATGATAACCACACTACTATTCATCGGTGATTTTCATACCTATTTCTAAAGACTACACCTTGGGAACTGTTGTGTGTCATTGTGCAGCCTGCAGTCAGGCCAACCCTTGTAGCTTGTGTTAAAGCTTGTGCTCGCATGAACAGAGAGCAACAATACCCGAAGTCCGAAGGTGCAAACAATTCGATGTTTATTGGGGTGAACTTCCAGCAAGCTTAAATCCAAGTTCCTTTTTCCTTATTTTCGAATCCCAACTTACTTCCTGTTTGCCCGTAATTTATATAGTAATATTCTCAGCTATACCTTAACCAGTCATTTTACTGAAATTTACCTAACCAATCCTAACATAATTCTCTAACCAATTATATCCCACTACCCTAATTAACTTACACCTAGCAAAATTAATTATACAGTAGACAGAAACAATTAGAGAACCAGACTGTTTAACAATAGAAAGGTGGGGGCCATAAAGATAAAATGCACAGAAATGAGGGTTTCACAACCACAACTATTGAGAAGTGATTTCTTGCCAGACAGGATGCTATCAAACTAAGTTTCCTTTTACATCTTCTAGGCTCTTCCCTTTATCTGGAGGTGACGGATCGAATCACCTTCCTAACAGCCCCACATGGCCTTATTTCAATGTGACTAGTTTGGAATGTGAGGATGTGACCATACGGTTCCCAGTTTATGGCTGGCCTCTGCTGCTTAGCCAAAGGCCTTAGCCTAAGAACCAGGCCTCAGACTATCCTAGTGAGAGAAGGCCCTTACACAGTCCAACTGTGATTTTGATTCTTTCTTTTATACCTCTATAACTAGCTAAATGATGAACATATACCTAAATTCTTAAAGTATAGGCCTTTATAGACAGGCCTGAATATCTATATCCTAACAAAAGCAGCAAAGAGTCCTGTGGCACCTTATAGACTAACAGACTTATTGGAGCATGAGCTTTTGTGGGTGAATACCCACTTCGTCGGATGCATGCTTTGCTGCTTTTACAGATCCAGACTAACACGGCTACCCCTCTGATACTTATATCCTAACAGCTTGTATATCAGAATTAATTAGGTGTTGATTTTTGCTCTCTCTTTAGGTGACGAATAAAAGGTTCACCTCATGTAGTAATACTTTCTGACTGAAAAAACAAAAAAGGTTAAATAATGGCTTCTCTCTGGTTAGAAAAATAGCAAATTTATCTTCTGCCAAAATATGCTTACAAAAGCCCAACACAAATCTGTGTGACAGTTTAGTTTATCTTTTTCTAGTGTTGCACACCAGAGTTAATTTTAATCATAAAGCTCAGAAGGTGAGAAATATAGAAGTACTTAGACTAATGTTTTGATTAATCTGGGGGACCAGCCCAACACTGCTTGGAGATTTCAAGCTAAGTCCTGCCCCACAAAAAAGAATCCCCACAGAGGATTGGGAATCAGCAGTGTTGGGTAAGGTGTTGCCAATGACCAGCACCTGGCTAGCTCATTGTGGTCCAACAAAATGCATGTGGAGGGGACTTTATTACAGCTCCTGTCTGCTGAAGCAGCATGCATTCCCTTAATGTCACAAGTTAGTGATTGCTGCTGATGGCGGCATATGCATTAGTTGGCTAGGAGCAGCAAGGGCACCTCTTTCTTCAGGCCATGCCCAGGTCAGCATGTGAGCTGGTTCACCTCTTAGTACATACTCTTGAGCAATACAGAGAGTTCCTATGCAGGTCCTTGAATAGAAACAGGAAGAGGCTCCCCATGCTGTCTTTCTCATCTCTCCATGTACACCATAGTGGAGGGCATGCTCTGGCTCACAATTTGGCTTTTAAATTAAGATCTGCAGTCTGCTAGAATCTTTCCCTACATCACTTCTGACTTGGAATAAATTGTGTTTAGGACTTGGTCATTTGGGAATTTTGTCCCACTTCTGAGAATTTCCTAATTTGGAAATTGTTTCCTTCTGCTTCCTGAATAGGTAAGGTTTACAAATGTTGGCCTTTGGTAGCTGTATTAAATGGCACCAACCTGTTAAAAGTGGCTTCCCAGAACTGCTTAGGTGTCAAAAAAAGCATTTTCAGTATATTCTGTTGTATTCTATTCAAGTTCTTGCACCACACCCAATACCTTGCTCTCTGAGCACCCAGACGGTGACATTTCCCTTGCATACACAAATTCAAACACACATGCTTCAGGATCAGACAGTGCTTACAAGTTTAAGTTCCGTTTTCAACCCCTGCAAACCAAGACTTGGCCTCGGATAGCTGAGTCAATCAACAGATTTCTATGTAGATCATCTTACTGATATCTATTTGAACATCACTGCTGCACAGGAAATACTCTTAATGGGGCTTGTTAGCTATGTAAGTCTCTCAGAGGCATTTGTGATGTGAAGAACAATCCTCTGAACTCAGTTTTTATACATTGCATAACAGCACCATCTAATAGGGATGAAAGTAGTTCAGGAAAACTAAGCTCTCAGGGGACTATTCCTCAAAATGCAAACCCAACACTTGTACACTGATCCACTTTTCTGAATCTTTGGAAGATAGGGCTTACCCACCTCTGGGTGAGGGCTTCCAGCCCTCTGGGATAGCAGAACCCAGAAATGCTGCTTCACACCCCTTTAAACTTTTCAGCACTCTAGAGCTGGTATATCCAAGAGGATTTAAAAATTCCTGGTCTTATGTAACACCCCATCCTTGTCTCTCCTTGGTGCTAAAATAAATTCAAGATGAGCTCCAGGATTATGTTAACCCAGACATCTTTAATTGTTTAAAATAAACAAAAGCCTGCCTGTATATTTTTGGACGCTTCCTAGATAACACTCTTGGAATCAGGCTTCCACTCAGCTGCGTCTGCTATGAAAGCCCCTGTGCTCCCTCTCCCCAGTGAGAACTGAATACCCAGTCTCATTCCTCTCACACATCCATATGACTAGATAGCCCCATTCCCATCTATTCTGCTAGCCCGAAAACAGAAATACCCCAAGCTTGATACCTTTACGTTCACTCACTCAGCTGTCCCCGGGTAGGTCAGAACCAACTGTGTTGTGCACAGTACAGCCACCTTCTTTTTGACGGAATCAGATACAGTAACGTCTGTATTTGAATGCTTTATTCATATTAATAAAGAGTTTTAGATTAATTGAAACAATTTAATGTCTGTTTAAATAAAATAAAAGTAAGCCAAATGTTTATACCCGTATATGAATATTGCATACTTCTGCTTTATACCCATTATCAAAATGAGCATTTGACATTTTCACAAAGATATGGTAAAGGAATTGCTAAAAACACAGACGGAAGCAGAAATAAATCTTATTCTCTTTAGAGTAATATCACTGGAACATTAACTACTCCTGTGCTTCCCAGTAGGCTCTTTTCTACTTGCAGAATTTATTACAGGAAGAAGATGTCCTGTAAACAGCCAGTTTTAGTTTCTTTTTTCTTATTCCAAGGTGTTGACAGATACTGTGGATTTCTGAAGCTGATATTATTCTGGCAAACAAATGACAGTGTTTTTACAGAGCAATGTTAATATGTTCACATAACATAAGTGCTCTTTTTAGCACAGGGATAGTTGGGTGTGAGTGCAGGAGTTTCATTAGAAGCTGAACATCTATTTTTAATTCATTCCAAATGTCTGTATTGATTCCATAAACTCTGCATAAGCATAATATAAACTGTGTACAAGTTAGAACAAAGTACTTTTACCAAAAAAAACCCTATTTAAAAACATCCAAGACACTCAACTACCTCCTACCCCATAGAAATGATAAAATAAATTCAACCCTTGTATGCCTCTGTCACAGTTTCAAGGTAATTACACCTGTTTTCCTCCCTCTGTAGTCCACTCCAGGAGTTCCAAGTAAGGTCTCAGATCTCCAGCTGTCACCTATCTCTTGGCAGGGACACCTGTCCCTCTCACTTCTTACTGGGGTAAAATGGAGGGTGGGTGGGGGGGGGGAAGGGGGGGAGTTAAGGCTGCACAGATCCCTGCCTTACCCTGTGATATCCCCAGCAAGCCAGTCTGCCTACAGGCCAGCACCTGGGCTTTGCTTTTTGTCCACGGGTTATGAACACGGTATTGCCAGCAGTTACAAGTCACCACACAGCTCCTTTTAAGCAAGCACACTTATTCTTAAGGCAAAAGCATTACAGAGAAAACATAATAAAAACAATAAACAGATTTTAAACACACACTAAACATACCAGGAATCACCCATCAGTCTTATGGGGCCCAAGTAGACCAAAATCTTTCCATCCCTTCTGCAAGGTTGGGCCTCCCTTGGACAGAAGGTCCTGTCCATTTTGTTGGATTAGAATGAAGGCCCCAAATCAGCTTAAATGCAGCCTATTTATGACGAAAGGCCTTTCTTTGTCTATTGATCTCTTGAAAAGAAAACAACAGTTTGAACCAGTATATGCAAGCCTTCCCAGGTGCTGTTACCTCTCTGCAGGTACTTATAACCTAAGTGATTCAGCTTAATCACACTCCCCTTCACCCCCACAGTTCTGGTTCCCGGAGGAGTTGTGGTAACCTTCCCGCTGGAGTTACATACAGGAGTTACATACAATCCCTAGCCCAACATAATACATAAACTTAATACAATATGGTCCCCAAAGATATTGCATGGGATTGTTGTATCTGTCACAGACTTCAATGAGGTTGTACCCACTGGCACTAGGACTGTATTCAGTAGTCTTTCAATTAACACAAACCAGTGTGAGATCTGGAAAGTACCCCTGAAGTCCAGTGTATGATCATCAGCCGTCCTCTATTGAACCATTGTTCCTTAGCCAAATAAAAATGTAACTCTGATGGGGTGGCTGACCTTTCCAAAATGTGCTTTGATAAATCTCATCCTTTATCATGAATCATGACTAAGGTCCTTTGTCTCCAATTTGGCTATGCAATGTGCTGTCTCATCAGACCAGCTATTTGTCTTGGCTGGTTTGTGATGAATTCAAAGATTTAAATAATTCCAGGGCCCATGAATCAGAAAATAAACTATTCATCCAACTCCCTTTTTATAATTTCCTGTTTTCTAGTGCCCAGAGCTACAGAGCATTCAATCAAGACAGGAACAGTCTCACCAAACGGGGATTCCATAGAACAGAAAGCAGCCATCATGCTAGTAGCAGTCCTACTTAAATAGCTTCTATCCAAGGCAAAAGCCATACCAGAAGTGATGCCTACCTGCACAGCAGCTACAGTGTGCTAAAGTACTCTATGAGAAATCAGACTGAACTTATCCCTAGTTTAATGGATACAGTAAATAATTAGCTATGTACATCACATGCAGCTGTCACTGTTGTATATCCCTTGCCCCATGGACTCTGAAAATGCATTCTTTGCCCTGTAGGATTGTTTACATTGCCAGCTGGATGTCTGCAAGGCAATAGCTCTTACTGCTGTAGTGCCCTCTGGCATTAGATCCCCACTTCCTTGGCCCCACAAGAGCCTGTCTCTGTCGGAGTCTTCTGTGACCTGGCCCTCCGGCCAGGCCACTTAATAGTCCAGTCCCCTTCTGCCATAACAAAGGTCTAACTGTAAATCCCACTAAATATCTCAACTATAATAATTCCTCTGCCCCTCTTGGGCTATGCTGAAGTCTACAGCTTTTGCCCCTACTCCTTGGCCCTGCAAAGTTCCTCCTAGGCTGCTGCTTCCTCAGCAGGATTTCCCCAATGCCTAGGGTGACCAGATGTCCCATTTTAAAGGGATAGTCCCGTTTTGGGGGACTTTTTCTTATATAGGCTCCTATTATCCCCCCACCCTCTGTCCTGTTTTTTCACAGTTGTTATCTCGTAACCCTACCAATGCTTCCCTTCCTCAGGGGCTCCAGCAGTTTACCTCAGGCATCTCCTTATAGGCCCTATCTCAGGACTGCCCCTCAGGAGCCTAATCTACTCCCTGTGTGTCTTTTCCTGCCTGATTTACCCAGGTCATTCCCAGAGAGGGTACTCTCCCCTTTTCTCACTCCTGGGTTTCTCTCCCTGACTGAATTCACAGCTCTATTTAAGCAGTCCTCACTCTGATTCCCACACAACAGGGATCAGTCATCACTCAGCTGGGATTACTAATTATCACTAAGGCTATGTGTACATTGTAATTAAATACCCGCGACTGGCCCGTGTCACCTGATTTGGGCTCACAGGGGTTTGGCTATTGGGCTCTTTCATTGTGGCTTAGAGGTTTGGCCTCAGGGTGGAGACCTGGGTTCCCACAGCCCAGTTTCCAGCCCAAGTCTGAACATCTAAGCCTCAATTCCACAGCCCTGTAGCCCAAGCCCCGGAAGCCTGAGTCAGCTGACACAGGCCAGCCGGGGGGTGTTTAATTGCAGTGTTGGATATAGCCTTACCGGTGATCTAGCAACTTAGGGATAGCAACTAGGTCACAGGCAAGGATGAGCCCTGCTTGCTTTAAAGGACTAGCCAGCCTGTGATAATATGTCAGAATTACCTTTTTCTTTGTCCTGTAAAACAGAGGTCTTTTGGGGGTGGAATAGAGTTCATCAATATGAGAATGCCCTCTCCTTCATGTCCCTGGTTGTTGGAAGGGATTTGTTCCAAAGCAGACAGCCAGGTTAAGAATTTGTCACTTTCAAGATACCTTGTGCCATGATACAAAAATATTTTTTCAGTAACACACGATCTGTCCAGGGTGCACACCATAATGTAATGTAATGTTTTCTTTGAGGCAGTAGCATTCTGAGGAATAACAGTCTCAAAAATATAACACTAAGGCCCGTTGCCTCAAAGGTATTTAGTTGCCTAACCTCCACTGAAATCAACAGGAATTGGGTGCCTAAATATACTGAGGATCTGGGCCTTAGATACTGCAATAGGCACTATAGAAAAACCTAAGATAGCTAGATAATAAATCTAAAAACTGGTATTGCAGTGCTTTGACTCTCATAGAAATACAGAGAGGCTGCAGAACATATTTATGTTTATTACACCAGGTCTAATAATAAATAACATTTTGTGTTGCTCTCCCTTTCTGGTTTGTGGGGTTTTATTTCACTTGTTAACTCAATTCCCCTATTGGTACAACTGGATTTCTTTACAAGGGGTCTAACTTAATTTGAACTGAGTACATAGAATTGCACACCACAGTGGAATAAGACTATTATAAATGTGCTAGTAAACTTGAGATCTGCACATTACATTAAACAGCCTCAGGGGATTTCTGCCACACTTTGGCTTCACATAAAAGAAAATTCTGATTTAGTTTACACCAACATAAGTAAGGTTTCCCCTATATTTATATGAATGTAAGTAGTTCCCAATTATGGAATCTGACTGTGTTGATTCACTACCCAATACAAAGTATTATCCATGTTTCTAACTTCTAATAATTTATCAAATGCATTAGTTCTTCTTCGAGTGATTGCTCCTGTGTATTCCACAGTAGGTGTGCGTGCTCGCCACGTGCACCGGTGCCAGAAGTTTTTCCCTTAGCAGTACCCGTAGTGGGGGAGCACCGCTGCGACCCCTGGAATGGCGCCTCTATATCGCGCTATAAGGGGAGCTGTGCGCTCCCCCCACCCTCAGTTCCTTCTTGCCACCAGTGAAGGTAGTCGGAACTTCGTGCTCCAGCTCTGCTGTAGCGCTTCTAGCCTTAGTAGTACAACTTTTTGTCGTAGATTGCTTCTCTAGTTAGTTACCTGGCTCGGGGTTTAAACACATGCCAGAGTTGATACTTTATTAGGTGGCCTAAATTAGTTATGCAATGCTAACTTCTTCTTCGAGAGATGTCCCTGTGGGTGCTCCACTTCAGGTCAAGGTGCGTCCCCGCGCCTTCGATCGGAGATTTCTACAGCAGTACCCCTACGGGCCACGCACGCACTGTGCCTGCCTCTCGATCTGTCAGTGTTTGAATAGCGCGTGCACGGCCCGGGCTCCGCAGTTCCTTCTCTACCGTCCCCAGCTAGAGACGCAGTTCAGCAGTGCTCTTTGAGATTAGCTAGTTAGTTTGTTTCTCAGTTTAGTTAGATAGTTTTTAGTCATTAGAGTTACTATTTAGATAAGATACATTAACTGTTACATTTATTTCTAAAAAAACCCCAAACCTCTGCTGTTACGGACATGCCTAGCTCCCCAGCCTTCAAGAGATGCGCCTCCTGTAATGATGCCATCCCCATCTCGGATGGTCATTCGCAGTGTGTACGCTGTTTGGGGGAGTCTCATGTACCCCAAAAATGCATCCACTGTGCCAAACTGAAACCATGGACCCGCAAGGACAGGGAGCTCAGACTTAAAATGCTCCTCCTGGAAAACTCTCTCAGACCTGCATCTGACCCTGGCCAGCAAACCTCTGTGACACCCTCCAGAGGCAAAACCAAAGCAAAAAAACAGCCAGCTTCCTCCCGCCTCAGGGGCCGTTCCTTGGGAAAGAAGTTAAAACCGGTTCTCCTGTCTCCGGTAACTGCCGCTCTGTGGCTCAGTACCTTTAACTCGGAAGGCACCTCAGGCTACGTCTTCACTACCCGCCTGAATTGGCGGGTAGAAATCGATCTCTCGGGGATCGAATTATCGCGTCTCGTCCGGACGCAACAATCGATCCCCGAATCGACGCTTGTATTCCACCAGCGCAGGTAGGCGTAAGCGCCGTCGACGGGGGAGCCACGGAGGTCGATTTGCTGCCATCCTCACAGCGGGGTAAGTCATCTCAGATACGTCGAATTCAGCTACGCTATTGGCGTAGCTGAATTTGCGTATCTTAAATCGACCCCCCCCCCGTAGTGAGGATGTAGCCTCAGGCACCGACCGTGAGTCGGCTGCCCCACTACCCAGTGCCGAGGCTCAGGGCTTTCAGTTGCCTGCCTCTTTCAGCTCTCCCTCGGCCACCTCTGTCACTATGGTGCTGAGAGCTGCTACAGTGCCGAGAACACAAGCGGCAACCGCGGCACCATCCTTTGATCATGTGGCGCCGCTTTTGCAGCCGACGCTCTCAGCACCGAGCCTCCTGAGGTCCCAGCCTCCCTTACAGTGCCTACCTCAGGGGCACCTACTCCTTTCAGGCAGCTTGCACCCCTGGGACGCCTTTCGGAGCATCAGCAGATGTCCCAGCAGACTCTGCCTCCACCATCTACACCGGCACCAGCTCCTGGTCAGTCAGCTCCACCTCAGTTTTTACGACCAGCAGAATTAAGGCTGTCCCTTGCCCCTGAGTCTCCTCTTCTCGGCACTAGTCTGTCACCAAGACCTTCAGCACCCTACCTTCAGTGCTCCCCTACCACATCAAATCTCTCCAATGAAGATGAGGAGGATGAGGAGGAGGAATACGATGAACAGATGTTTTCCTCTCAATATTCTCTCCAGGTTCATTTACCTGCAACTGGGAGACGCATTACAGCACAATCTCCATATCCTCATGGCTATCCTCACTGGTATGGCAATCTCTGGATGGGACCACCTATGTCCCACCCCCCGGGGCAATGGCCATACTGGGGTCCATGGACCTACACCACAACACACTCAGGTGCTCCGTGAGCTGCCCAGAGGAAAGTTGTCAGATCCTCCCCACTGCCGGCTTACACTGAAACCCAGACCTGAAGTGGCCGCCACCCCTACAGAGGATGCTGCCCCGCAAGCCTTCCCTACAGCGATACCACCACAAGACGCCATGGTACTCCCACCACCTCCCACTACTGATGAGCTCACTCACTTTCAAGAGTTGTTTAAGAGAGTAGCGGAAGAACTCAAGATTACCCTGGAGGAAGTACCTGAAACACACCATGAGCTTACCGACATCTTGCAAGCTACGACCTCCTCCAAAATATCCCTACCAATCAATGGGGCCATTATGGAATCTGCTAAAACTATTTAGCAGACCCCAGCCACAATAACCCCCACTAGCAAGAGACTGGACCGCAAATATTTTGTCCCATCTAAGGGTTCTGAGTTTCTGTTTATGCACACCTCACCTAATTTGCTAGTGATCAATGTGGCCAATCAGAAAAATAAATACCAACACTTCCGATCCATCCCATGTGACAAAGATGATAAGAGACTGGACTCCTTCGGCCGCAAAGTGTATTCTTCTTCCATTTTGCAATTTAGAGTAGCGAACTATGCGGCGCTCTTAGCAAAACATGACCACAAAAATTGTGCTAAAGTAATGCAATTTATTGATGATGTCTCGGAGCATAAACGACAACAGTTTAAAGCAGTGGTGTCTGAGGGCCAATTGATCTCCTGGACAGCTCTTCAAGCCACCCTCGATGCTGCAGACGCAGCGGCCAGATCCACAGCCACGGCCATCATCATCCGGCGGGCCTCATGGTTTGCTTCTTCCTCCTTTCCCAAGGAGATACAGAATACGGTCGAAGATCTCCCCTTCGATGGAGACAAGCTCTTCGCCTCTACGACCAAGGAGGTCCTTCACTCTATGAAGGACTCACGTGCCACACTCCGATCCTTAGGCATCCAAACACCTGCCTCAAAGAAGAGACAATATAGATACCAGCCATACCAACGACCGCGTTACCATTCCTTTCCGCAACATCCACTTTTAAGACAATGTGATACGCAGCAACAACGATATAGACCCAGGAACCAATGACGTCGCCCGCCGCAAACAACGGCAACCCACGCTCCTAACCCAAATAAACAAATTTGAAGTCTTGGTTGAGGGTACAGAAAACTTCGCATCCTCTCCAGCGCCAACTCCAACCAACCATTTCTTTGGACACCATTTGCATCCATTCCTGGCCAACTGGAAAACCATCACTACAGACAGATGGGTCCTGGAAATTATCAGATCGGGTTATGCCATCCCCTTCCTCTCCTTACCTCCCACCCACCCCGTCCCTCTTCAGGGATCCCTCTCATGAAAAATTGCTCCGTCAGGAGGCACAACACTTCCTGCATCTCTGAGCAATAGAGAAGGTACCCCCTCAACACAGAGAGAAAGGGTTTTACTCCCACTACTTCTTGACGGAAAAGAAAAACAGCGGTTGGTGCCTTAGCCTCGATCTTTGACATTTGAACAAGTTTGTCAAGAAACAGAAATTCCAGGTGGTTACTCTCCCAATGATAATTCCGACGCTGGAGCAAGGAGTTTGGTTTTCAACCCTCGACCTCCAAGACACATATTTCCATGTCTCTATCCACCCTGCCCATCGATGTTTCCTCAGGTTTGCCATGGGAGCGCAACACTACCAATACAGAGTCCTCCCATTTGGCCTCTCCACCGCACCGCATGTCTTCTCAAAGGTTCTAGCAGTTGTAATAGCACATCTCAGAAAAAAAGGGATCATCATATTTCCTTACCTGGACGATTGTCTCCTCAAGTCCCCCACTCAGTTAGAAGCGAACCACACCACTCTTGCAACCCTTCACTGCTTCCGCATCTTGGGCCTGCAAATAAACAAAAACAAGTCTACCTTACAATCTACCCAACAAATCGACTTCATTGGTGCTCACCTCGATTCCACCACTGGTCTTGCATCTCTTCCCCAGGTCAGATTCCACACAATGGGCAACCTTATTACCCAGATACGTGCCAGCCCACAGACTACAGTCTGAGACTCCCTGCAGCTCTTAGGACACATGGCCGCTTGCACATTTGTGGTCGCAAATGCTCGCCTGTACATGCAATGCCTTCATGGTTGGCTAGCCACAGTATACAAACCAAATATGCACAGGCTAAACGAGTTACTAACTATGCCCCAGAAAGTCAAGGACTCACTTCTGTGGTGGACCTCTCCCATCAACCTCTGTACTGGGATTCCCTTCTGACAAGATCCCCCTTCAATTACCATTACTACAGATGCATCCCTCACAGGATGGGGAGCACACATGGGCCACCTTACCACTCAGGGCCTCCATGCCTGCCTCCATTTCCTTCCTATCATCCGAAATCGCCGAATTTGAATCATGACCGAAAACATCGCGTGCATGTTTTATGTCAACAGACAGGGGGGAGCCCGGTCCCACTTCCTCTGCACAGAGGCAGTAAAACTTTGGAACTGGTGCCTTCAACACAATATCCATACCTGCCAGGTTCTCAGAATACCACCGCAGACAATCTCAGTCGATCGTTCCCCATACAGCACGAGTGGGAACTCAATGACACCATTCTTTCCAACATTTTCCATACCTAGGGTTATGCCCAACTGGATCTGTTTGCCACAGTAACAAACAAAAAATGCCCGACATTCTGCTCCAGACCTGGCCTGGGGAAACACTCACGGGGAGACGCCTTTATGCTCCTATGGACCGAAACTCTCATGTATGCGTTCCCACCAATGCCTTTATTGAACAGAGTAATTCATAAGATACGAACAGACAGAGCCAACATCATTCTCATAGCCCCAGCGTGGCCCAGACAACCGTGGTACCCCTTTCTCATGCACATGTCGGTCAAGCCACCCATTCTCCTTCCCCCACCCAGTAACCTCCTATCACAACGCTGGGGACAACTATTTCACCCCAACGTACAACGTCTCCACCTGAGGGCCTGGCTAATCAATGGTTCTCTAATGAGGAGTTAACGTGTTCGGACCAAGTGCACACTGTCCTGCTACACAGCAGAACACACAACACGCACGCTACCTACCTGCATAAATGGAAACGGTTCACATATTTGTGCACTGACAAACAGACCTCTCCAGTTTCTGCTTCACTCCCAATGATACTGGTTTACTTGTTACACCTTAAAACATCTGGCCTCTCCATGAGCTCACTCAAGGCCCACCTCACGGCAATCACCGCCTTTCACCATAAGATTGACAACGTTATGATCTTTGCCCATCTAATCACCAAAAGGTTCCTGAAGGGTATCCAGACATTATACCCAGATGTGAAACCTTGGGACCAACACCTAGTCCTCAAAGCCCTGATGGATAAAGCCTTTGAACCAATGGCTACCTGCTCCCTTCTCCACCTATCCATGAAGACTGCCTTCCTCATAGCAATCACATCTGCCAGACAAGTAGGAGAAATGGGAGCGCTTATGGCGGACCCTCCGTATACCACATTCTTCCATGATAAGGTCACACTCCGCACGCATCCAAAGTTCCTACCTAAGATACAGTCTTCCTTTCACCTCAATGAGCCTATACACCTCCCAACATTTTCCCCAAAACCTCATGCTAATGGCTTTGAAAGAGCAATGCACACACTTGATGTTCGCAGAGCATTATCCTTTTACCTGGATAGAACAAAACCCCAGACTTTTTGTCTCTACTGCTCAGCGCTCACAGGGAAACGCTATCTCTACACAGAGACTTTCCAAATGGATCGCTGACTTCATACGCCTTTGTTACCAACTGAGGCAAATACACCCTCCTGCATCAATTAGGACACACTCTACCAGAGCTGTCTCCACCTCCACGGCCTTTCTCCGTAATGTCCCGCTGTCTGACAGGCAAGGCAGCTACCTGGGCATCAAACCTTACCTTCGCCAATCATTACGCTCTCATGCACATGGCAGCATCCGACACCAGGATGGGTAGAGCTGTCTTGTCAACAGCCTTCTTGCCTGATCCAAAGTCCCAACCATCCTAAGGGATACTGCTTTTCAGTCACCTGAAGTGGAGCACCCACAGGGACATCTCTCTCGAAGAAGAGGAGGTTACTCACCCTGTGCAGTAACTGACGTTCTTCGAGATGAGTATCCCTGTGGGTGCTCCACTACCCACTCTCCTCCCCTCTACTTCGGAATTTGTAACGCACTCCGTTGTAGAGAAGGAACTGCAGAGCCCGGGCTGTGCACGCGCTATTCAAACACTGACAGCTCCGGAGGGAGGCACAGTGCGTCCGCGGCCCGTAGGGGTACTGCTGTAGAAATCTCCAATCGAAGGCACTGGGATGCACCTTCACTTGAAGTGGAGCACTCACAGGGACACTCATCTCGAAGAACCTCAGTTACTGCACAGGGTGAATAACCTCCTCATTTGAGGCCAAATTTCTCCAATACCTTACAAACAAAACAACCTTAAACAGTCCATGTTTTCTTCAGATATATAATATCTGACCCAATGTCATATTGTACTTGGTTTCAGTGGTAGCCATGTTAGTCTGTATCAGCAAAAAAAATGAGGAGTCCTTGTGACACCTTAGAGACTAACAAATTTATTTGTGCATAAGCTTTCATGGGCTAGAACCCAAGCTTATGCCCAAATAAATTTGTTAGTCTCTAAGGTGCCACAAGGACTCCTCGTTTTTTTTTATATTGTACTTGGTTATTGCAGTAGGTCTCCTGTTTCAGTTGCATTTGAATGGGAATGGAAGTTATTCCATACAATACTAGGTCTTGACTTACAGTCATTCAGATAATATTTCAAGAAAATTAGACTCTTCTATGGCTTGCTTAGCTCACATTTCCTTTTGCTTCACATAAGTACCTGTTTTGTTATCCTTAGTTTTGTAAATGGATGACTCTATCTACACAACTCTTCCAGATTTTTATCCAACACACAAACTTTTCCAAGTGGTAGATTATTTTAGGGATAGTGTTCATGGTGGAGGAATACACGTGGTTTTAACTGGGGTTTATAAGTGATCTAATGCTGAAACAAAAGCTGAGGCATGTAGTCACTACAGAAACCATTGATTGTCAGTGTACTCCAGTGCTATGAACACTGTATTTCTGCTATAAGATACAAAACCTGGGTCAAGACACTAAAATATATAAAAAAATACATATTTTTCTTTCTTTGTTAGGGTTTGAAATGTCTTTTTACTAATTTATTGGACTTCCTGTTGGTGAAAACATAAGAACGGCCATACTGGGTCAGACCAAAGGTCCATCTAGCTCAGTGTTCTGTCTTCCAACAGTTGCCAGTGCCAGGTGCTTCAGAGGGAATGAACAAAACAGGTAATCATCAAGTGATCCACCCCCTGTCACCCATTCCCAGCCTGTGGCAAACAGAGGCTAGGGTCACCATCCCTGCCCATCCTAATAGCCATTGATGAACCTATCCACTATAAACTTTTCTTGTTCTTTTTTTGAACCTGGTTATATTCGTGGCCTTCACAACATCCACTGGTAAAGAGTTACACTGGTTGGCTGTACATTGTGTGAAGTAGTACTTCCTTTTGTTTGTTTTAAAGCTGCTGCCTATTAATTTCATTTGTTGACCCCTAGTTCTTGTGTTATGAGAAGGAGTAAATGACACTTCCTTGTTTACTTTCTCCACACAGGTCATGATTTTATAGACGTCTATCGTATCCCCCCATAGTCATCTCTTTTCCAAGCTGAAAAGTCTCAGGGTATGTCTACACTACGAGAGTAGTTCGATTTTACTTAAATCGAATATGTGGAATCGATATTGCAAAGTCGAACGTGTGTGTCCACACTAAGGACAGTAATTCGACTTTGTGAGTCCACACTAACGGGGCAAGCGTCGACATTGGAAGCGGTGCATTGTGGGCAGCTATCCCACAGTTCCCGCAGTCCCCGCTGCCCATTGGAATTCTGGGTCGAGCCCCCAATGCCTTCTGGGGAAAAAAATGTGTCGAGGGTGGTTTTGGGTAACTGTCGTCATCCAACCGTCACTCCCGCCCTCCCTCCCTGAAAGCGCCGGTGGGAAATCAGTTCGCGCACTTTTCTGGTCAGTGACAGCGCGGACGCCACAGCACTGCGAGCATGGAGCCCGCTGCGACCATCGCTGCAGTTGTGGCCGTTGTCAACGCCTCGCAGCTTATCATCCACCTTTCCCAGAGGCAGATGCAGATAAATCAGGCGAGGAGGCTACGGCACCGCGGTGAGGGCCTGAAGTCTGAGAGTAGCACAGACCTGTCAGAAAGCACGGGACCCAGCACCGAGGACATCACGGTGGCAATGGGTCATGTGGATGTTGTGGAACGGCGATTCTGGGCCCGGGAAACAAGCACGGACTGGTGGGACCACATAGTGCTGCAGGTCTGGGATGAATCCCAGTGGCTGCGAAACTTTCGCATGCGGAAGGGGACTTTCATGGAACTTTGTGAGTTGCTGTCCCCTGCCCTGAAGCGCAAGGACACCCGGATGCGAGCAGCCCTGACTGTCCAGAACCGAGTGGCCATATCCCTCTGGAAGCTTGCAACGCCAGACAGCTACCGGTCAGTCGCGAACCACTTTGGCGTGGGCAAATCTACCGTGGGGGTTGTTGTGATGCAAGTGGCCAACGCAATCGTTGAGGTACTGCTCTCAAAGGTAGTGACCCTGGGAAACGCGCAGGCCATCATAGATGGCTTCGCCGCGATGGGATTCCCAAACTGCGGTGGGGCTATAGATGGAACTCACATCCCCATCCTGGGACCGGACCACCAGGCCAGCCAGTACATCAACCGAAAGGGCTACTTTTCAATGGTGCTGCAAGCACTGGTGGACCATAGGGGACGTTTTACAAACATCAACGTCGGATGGCCGGGCAAGGTTCATGACGCTCGTGTTTTCAGGAACTCAGGTCTGTTTAGACGGCTGCAGGAAGGTATTTACTTCCCGGACCACAAAATAACTCTTGGGGATGTGGAGATGCCTACAGTCATCCTCGGGGACCCAGCCTACCTGCTAATGCCCTGGCTCATGAAGCCCTATACTGGCGCCCTGGACACTGAAAAAGAACTCTTCAACTACCGGCTGAGCAAGTGCAGAATGGTGGTGGAGTGTGCTTTTGGACGTCTCAAGGGGAGATGGAGAAGCTTACTGACTCGCTGTGATCTCAGCGAAACCAATATCCCCATTGTTATTGCAGCTTGCTGTGTGCTCCACAATCTCTGTGAGAGCAAGGGGGAGACCTTTATGGCGGGGTGGGAGGTTGAGGCAAGTAGCCTGGCTTCTGATTACGCCCAGCCAGACAGCCGGGCGATTAGAAGAGCCCAGCGGGACGCGCTGTGCATCCGGGAGGCTTTGAAAGCTAGGTTCCTGAGTGAGCAGGGTAACCAGTGACTTTTCAGTTTGTGTACAGAGAAGCTGAACCTGCCCCCGTTTCTTTACCCACTAAATGTTCAGTATCCTCTCCAGTTACATACCCCGTTCCCCCCCTTCCAACACACGTTTAAAAATAAAATCACTTGAATTTTGTTAATGAACACCGTTTTCTTTATTACTGTTTTCGTGGGAAAGTGTTGAACCTGGGACGCAGACTGTGGTGGGGAGCGGGTGTAGTGTAGTGATGCAAATGACTCTTCCAAACTCCAGGAATGACAGGCTCCGCGGTGGTGGACTGGTGGTTTCAACGGAGCCTGCCACCCCTCCTGTTCGGGACTCTGTGTGTGGGGGGGCTATGTGACTTTGTGGCAGGGGGAGGACGGTTACAGATCCCCTGCTGCGTGGCTCTGTGATCCAGGATAAGGACTGCCGCATAAGATCTGTAACTGCCCTCCCCCGCCACAAAGTCACAGAGCACCCCCCACAGAACACTAAAACCACCTCCTAGACTTACCAGGGTAACTAGTGACTGCAATGTGTGTGTGCCCTGCTGCTGAACCTGCCCCCGCCTCTGTACCCTGCTAAAGGTGACTGTCCTGTCCAATTACCAACCCCCTTCCCCCCCTTCAGACAGACTCTCCTCTAAAGAACATGATGGAAACAGTAATTAACAGAAACGTATTTTTTATTATCAACTACACATGAAACTGGGGGGTGAAACTGGGACGGGGGCTTGGGTGAGGCGGGAAGGAAAGGACTTGTCAAATTTTGGGGAATGAGAGCCTTCTAGTAGTAGAGCAGTCTGCAGGGGTGGAGTGAGAGTTTTCACGGACTCTGCCGCCCCTCCTTCTTTGGACTTTGGGTGAGCGGGGTATGGGACTTGGTGGCGGGGGAGGGCGGTTAGAGATAGACTGCAGCGGGGCTCTGTCCTCCTGCCTCCAGTCCTGCAGAACATCCACAAGGCGCCGGAGCGTGTCCTTTTGCTCCCTCATTAGTCCAAGCAGCGTTTGAGTCGCCTGCTGGTCTTCCTGCCGCCACCTCTCCTCCCGTTCCATGTGTGAACGGTGCATTTGGGACAAGTTCTCCCTCCACTGGGTCTGCTGTGCTGCCTGGGCTCGGGAGCAGCCCATAAGTTCCGAGAACATGTCCTCCCGTGTCCTCTTCTTCCTACGCCTAATCTGCGCTAGCCTCTGGGAGTGTGATGCCAGGCTGGGTTGGGAGACAGTCGCAGCTGTGGGAATGGGAAAAAGGGAGTGAATTCCTCAGAAAGATAAATTTAGTTGTGAACAAAGAACATAGTCTTTCTCTGTAAAGAAGACCATGCACAGCACCTATCACATGCGCACTCAGGACAAGGTCGAATTTTCGGCCTTCGCATTCAGTGCCTGGGGTCTTGCAGTGCAGATCAGAGAAGCGGGGCAGGACACCGGAATTTGTGTAGCAGGCCGACATGGTAAGCCGTAGACTTGTGGCTGCTTAAAACTTTAATAGTTGCACTGGCCTCCTTTCACATTGAAAGCAATGCCAGTCCCTGCTGCCAGCAATCCGGCAAGCATGAGCTCTGCCCCTGTCCCACCCCCTCGCGGTTGTCCCAGGGAAAGATCCCTGTATGCTGCCCCTCTCCCGCCTCCACCGCGTGGCTGTAAACCGCCGGTTACAGTTCTGTAAAGGAACGGGCAAGCAGTCCCAATACTAACATTCCCCTACCTAATTCAAAGCAGGTCACCATGAGCGACATCACCCTGATGAGGATCTCAGACACGGAAAAACAAAGAATGCTTCGGGAAAGCATGCAAAGACCAGGGCCGTATGCCGCCATGCTCTGCAGGGCAATGATCCCGGAGTACTTGCTTGTCTCCTGGCGCGGAAATGTCTGCTATTACGGAGGACCCAATAAGGCCGCTTTCCCCAGGAACCTGATGCAAAGGCTTTCCAATTACCTCCAGGAGAGCTTCGTGGAGATGTCCATTGAGGATTTCAGCTCTATCCCCGGACATATAGACCGCATTTTACTGTAGCTGCACTGGCAGGGACTAAACAGTAGAGCGGCTTGGGCAGAACAATCATGCTAAACCGGACATTGTTAGATTTTTTTTCAATAGTTGCACTGCCCAGGACTGAAACGTTAAGCGCCTAGGGCACACTAATCATGAGAAACCCATTGTTGTTATTGTTAATATTCCTGTTCTGTTAAAAATAAATGTTTAGATGTTTAAAACACTTACTGGATGATCCTTCCCCTGATTCTGTGTCCGGGTTAACAGCTGGGGACGGTTGGTAGGGGATCTCTGTAAGGGTGATGAAGAGATCCTGGCTGTCGGGGAAATCAGCGTTGTAAGCGCTGTCGACTGCCTCGTCCTCCTCATCTCCTTCCTCATCTTCCCCGTCCGCTAACATGTCAGAGGAACCGGCCATTGACAATATCCCATCCTCAGAGTCCACAGTCAGTGGTGGGGTAGTGGTGGCGGCCGCACCTAGGATGGAATGCAGTGCCTCGTAGAAACGGGATGTCTGTGGCTGGGATCCGGAGCGTCCGTTTGCCTCTTTGGTCTTCTGGTAGCCTTGTCTCAGCTCCTTGATTTTCACGCGGCACTGCGTTGCATCCCGGCTGTATCCTCTCTCTGCCATGGCTTTAGAGATCTTCTCGTAGATCTTTGCATTCCGTCTTTTGGAGCGCAGCTCGGAAAGCACGGACTCATCGCCCCACACAGCGATGAGATCCAAGACTTCCCGATCAGTCCATGCTGGGGCCCTCTTTCTATTCTGAGATTGCACGGCCATCTCTGCTGGAGAGCTCTGCATCGTTGCCAGTGCTGCTGAGCTCGCCACGATGTCCAAACAGGAAATGAGATTCAAACTGCCCAGACAGGAAAAGGAATTCAAATTTTCCCGGGGCTTTTCCTGTGTGGCTGGTCAGAGCATCCGAGCTCAGACTGCTGTCCAGAGTGTCAACAGAGTGGTGCACTGTGGCATAGCTCCCGGAGCTATTAGCGTCGATTTCCATCCACACCTAGCCTAATTCGACATGGCCATGTCGAATTTAGCGCTACTCCCCTCGTTGGGGAGGAGTACAGAAGTCGAATTTAAGAGACCTCTATGTCGAACTAAATAGCTTCGTGGTGTGGACGGGTGCAGGGTTAATTCGATGTAACGGCGCTAAATTCGACATAAACGCCTAGTGTAGACCAGGCCTCAGTCTTATTAATCTCTCCTCGTATGGAACACCTTCCATATCCGTAATCGTTTTTGTTCTTTTCTGAACCTTTTTCAATTCCAATACATCTTTTTTTGAAATGGGGTGACCAAATCTGCACACAGTATTCAAGATGTGGATGTACCATGGACTTTGACAGAGGCAATATGATATTTTCTGTCTTATTATCTATCCCTTTCTTAATGATTCCCAACATTCTGTTAGCTGTTTTGACTGCTGCTGCACATTGAGTGAATGTTTTCAGAGAATTATCCACATTGATTTCAAGATCTCTTCCTTGAGTGGAAACAGCTAATTTAGACCCCATCATTTTAGATGTATAGTTGGGATTGTTTTCATAGAATCATGAAATCATAGAAGATTAGGGTTGGAAGAGACCTCAGGAGGTCATCTAGTCCAACCCCCTGCTCAAAGCAGGACCAACACCAACTAAATCATCCCAGCCAGGGCTTTGTCAAGTCGGGCCTTAAAAACCTCTAAGGATGGAGATTCCACCACCTCCCTAGGTAACCCATTCCAGTGCTTCACCACCCTCCTAGTAAAATAGTGTTTCCTAATATCCAACCTTGACCTCCCCCACTGCAACTTGAGACCATTGCTTCTTGTTCTGTCATCTGCCACCACTGAGAACAGCTTAGCTCCATCCTCTTTGGAACCCTGCTTCAGGTAGTTGAAGGCTGCTATCAAATCCCTCCTCACTCTTCTCTTCTACAAACTAAACAAGCCCAGTTCCCTCAGCCTCTCCTCGTAAGTCATGTGCCCCAGCCCCCTGGTCATTTTCGTTGCCCTCCCCTGGACTCTCTCCAATTTGTCCACATCCTTTCTGTAGTGGGGGCCCCAAAACTGGACACAGTACTCCAGATGTGGCCTCACCAGTGCCGAATACAGGGGAATAATCACTTCCCTCGATCTGCTGGCAATGCTCCTATTAATGCAGCCCAATATGCCATTAGCCTTCTTGGCAACAAGGGCACACTGCTGACTCATATCCAGCTTCTCATCCACTGTAATCCCCAGGTCCTTTTCTGCAGAACTGCCGCATAGCCAGTTGGTCCCCAGCCTGTAGCGGTGCATGGGATTCTTCTGTCCTAAGTGCAGGACTCTGCACTTGTCCTTGTTGAACCTCATCAGATTTCTTTTGGCCCAATCCTCCAATTTCTCTAGGTCACTCTGGACCCTATCCCTACCCTCCAGCGTATCTACCTCTCCCCCCAGCTTAGTGTCATCTGCGAACTTGCTGAGGGTGCAATCTATCCCATCGTCCAGATCATTAATAAAGATGTTGAACAAAACTGGCCCCAGGACCGACCCCTGGGGCACTCCGCTTGATACCGGCTGCCAAATAGACATCGAGCCATTGATCACGACCCGTTGAGCCCGACAATCTAGCCAGCTTTCTATCCACCTTAGAGTCCATTCATCCAATCCATACTTTTTTAACTTGCTGGCAAGAATATGGTGGGAGACCGTATCAAAAGCTTTGCTAAAGTCAAGATATATCACGTCCACCGCTTTCCCCATATCCACAGAGCCAGTTATCTCATCATAGAAGGCAATCAGGTTGGTCAGGCATGACTTGCCCTTGGTGAATCCATGTTGACTGTTCCTGATCACCTTCCTCTCCTCCAAGTGCTTCAAAATGGTTTCCTTGAGGACCTGCTCCATGACTTTTCCAGGGACTGAGGTGAGGCTGACCGGTCTGTAGTTCCCCAGGTTCTCCTTCTTCCCTTTTTAAAAGATGGGCACTATATTTGCCTTTTTCCAATCATCCGGGACCTCCCCCCATCGCCACGAGTTTTCAAAGATAATGGCTAATGGCTCTGCAGTCACATCAGCCAATTCCCTCAGCACCCTCGGATGCATTCGTTCGGGACCCATGGACTTGTGCATGTCCAGCTTTTCTAAATAGTCCTTAACCTGTTCTTTCACCACTGAGGGCTGCTCACCTCCTCCCCATACTGTGCTTCCCAGTGCAGCAGTCTGGGAGCTGACCTTGTCTGTGAAGACCAAGGCAAAAAAAGTGTTGAGTACTTCAGCATTTTCCACATCATCTGTTATTAGGTTGCCTCCCCCATTCTTTAAGGGTCCCACACTTTTCCTGACCTTTTTCTTGTTGCTAACATACCTGTAGGAACCCTTCTTGTTACCCTTCACATCCCTTGCTAGCTGCAACTCCAGTTGTGTTTTGCCCTTCTTGATTACACCCCTGCATGCTTGAGCAATATTTTTATACTCCTCCCTAGTCATCTCGTAAGCTTCCTTTTTGTGTTTAAGCTCACCGAAGATTTCACTGTTAAGCCAAGCTGGTCGCCTGCCATATTTGCTATTCCTTCTGCACATCGGGATGGTTGTTCCTGCGCCCTCAATAAGGCTTCTTTAAAATACAGCCAGCTTTCCTGGCTTCTTTAAAATACATTTTCCAATGTGCATTACTTTGCATTTATCAACATTGAATTTCATCTGCCATTTTGTTGCTCAGTCATCCAGTTTTGTGAGATCCCTTTGTAACTCTTCGCAGTCTGCTTTGGACTTAACTATCTTGGATAGTTTTGTATCATCTGCAAATTTTGCCATCTCTCTGTTTACCCCTTTTCCCAGATCATTTATGAATATGTTGAATAGGACTGGTCCCAGTACAGACCCCTGGGGGACACCACTATTTACCTCTCTCCATTCTGCTTACTTTGCTTAAGAGCCTTTGGTTAGGGACTGTCATGTAGTGTGAGGGAGTCAGGGCCCTGCACCCCCACTTCCTGCGATCCGTGACTCTCAGCCAGCCAGTAAAACAGAAGGTTTATTAGATGACAGGAACACAGTCCAAAACAGGGCCTGTAGGTACAGGCAACAGGACCCCCTCAGTCAGCTCCATCTTGGGGGGCAGGGATCCCAGACCCCGGTGCTGGGCCTCCCTCCATTTCCCCAGCCATCTCCAACTGAAGCTCCCTCCAGCCCCTCCTTTGTCTCTTTCCCGGGCAAGGAGACCGCCTGATCTCTTTGTTCTCCAACATCTTCAGATGGCACCTTGCAGGGGAGGGGCCCAGGCCATCAGTTGCCAGGAGACAGGGTGTCAGCCATTCTCTGTGCAGACCCCTGCACACCCCTGCCCTCTAGGGCTCTGCAACAATCACACACCCTTATCCCACCACCTAAATACTTAAGAAATACATAGGGGAACTGAGGCACCCACACAGTATTCAGAGAAAACATTAAGAGCATTCCCACTTCATCACACCAGGTCAATACTCCCCACTCCCCACTCCATCACAGGGACCTTGTCAAAGACTTTCTGAAAATCTAAGCACACTATATCCACTAGATCACCCTTGTCTACATGCTTGTTGACCCCCTCAAAGAATTCTAATATATTGATGAGGCATGATTTCCATTTACAAAAACCATGTTGACTCTTCCCCGACAAATCATATTCATCTATGTGTCCTGTCTGATAATTCTGTTCTTTACGATAGTTTCAACCAGTTTGCCTGGTACTGAAGTCAGGCTTACCAGCCTGTAATTGCCGGGATTGCCTCTGGAGCCTTTTTTAAAAATTGGCGTCACATTAGCTATCCTCCAGTCATCTGATACAGAAGCTGATTTAAATGATAGATTACAGACTACAGTTAGTAGTTCTGCAATTTTACATTTCAGTTCCTTCAGAACTCTTGGGTGAATACCGTCTGGTCCTGGTGACTTGTTACTGTTTAGTTTATCAATTTGTTCCAAAACCTCCCCTAATGACACCTCAATCTGGGACAGTTCCTCAGATTTGTCATCTAAAAGGAATGGCTCAAGTCTGGGAATCTCCCTCACATCCTCAGCCGTGAAGACCGATGCAAATAATTCATTTTGTTTTTTCGCAATGGCTTTGTCATCCTTGTGTGCTCCTTTAGCATCTTGATCGTCCAGTAGCCCCACTGATTGTTTAGTAGGCTTCCTGCTTCTGATGTACTTAAAAAAAATTTTGCTGTTACTTTTTGAGTCTTTGACTAGCTGTTCTTCAAATTGTTTTTGGCCTTCCTAATTATATTTTTACACTTCACTTGCCAGAGTGCCTGGGTTTATCTGAACAATTCTTTGAGCTTATTGTCAGTGTGGAAATAGATTTAAGGGAAAGGACACTTCAAGCATGCATAAGGGTTTCAGAGTCATTCTTGAGAGGACAGTTGATTATTTTTCTGGGCTGTGGAAGAAAAATATGGTTTATTGTAAGAGCAGTTTATCAATTATGGATGCTACAGTAACATCAATGAAAAACTGAAGTTCCAGATAAATCCCTTTCGTAGAGAAGTATCTGCTCAGACATTTTGTTTTTTTGCTGTTTTAACTGTCTAATGAAGACTTTAAAAAAGGACATAACATGGTCTCTTTTCCAGAGTGTAACAACTTCTTTGTTGGAAGTTGGCACCTTGACTGAAGAGTTGACATAGTGGGCCAGAGTCTGCTCTCAGATACACCTGTGAACCTCATTTACTTAAATGGGGTTGTTCAGGCATAAAGAAGAGTAAAATTTGACATGGTGTTTGTTCATTAGGCAAAGCTCTTTGACTTGGGGGTTTTTACTTACCAAAAGAGCATGGGTGTTAGTCCAGATTGAGTCAAGGTGCAAACTTTACTTAATTAAGTGTGAGTGGAATGTGTCCAAGCGAGTCATCTGCGTTTATATCCAGAGGTCAGTTCTTTGGACACCTCTGTTTGCCATCTTCAGCAACAAATTAAATTACCAGATGTAACTATGGTGGGTAATGTTACTTACACATAAGAAAATCTTGTACATTAGTTTGAAACATTACAAAGCATTGAGAGAGGTACTGAAATGAAACTCACTAATTTAGTAATATAGAACACAAAATTGTAAGAGCATATGCTATCTGATTGTGTTCAGAAAGATAGAAAATAAATCCCACACAGTAAGAAACAAAACAAAAAAAACCACCTGTGCAGATTCATCTTAGAATAACCAGAGTCTCAGTGACTGAAAAAATGCTTAGAAGTTCAAAATTTGTTTTTTTGTTTGTTTGTTTGTTTTTTTCAGTTTACACTGTCTAGGCTGTTATCACTTCCATACAGGATCTTGTAGTTTACAAATGTGGGGGAAGGGGGGGAAGGGACAAACCATTCTCAAGAGATGGGGTAAAAGATATCACAAAATTGTCTGCTTTGCATTAGGATTAGCTTTCTTGTGGTGCTATATCCTGAATCTGTCCCTTGTTACAGCGATGAGAAGAGCAGTGCCTATGTGGATGGAATGCACAATGGCTATGTATTTCATCATGTTTATTTGCTCTGTGTCTAATGCAGTACATTATTGTGTCTAGATCTGTGGTCTTCTGGAGCACTGACATGATTTCTGAGAACGGTGCCATCATTTTTAACCTCCTCCCATCATTAAGTCCTTAAAGAAGTTGAAACAAACAAGCCAAGAATGCAAAATTCTACACTTCAGATTTCTTAAAAAGGGGCTGTTGAAACTTTCACAATCTGTTCCATATTCTTAGCAGTTGTTTTGAGTTTTGTTAGTTTTATTCTAGAAATGCATCTTCACTATGGAGAAAATTCAATTCAGGTTTCCTCTTCAGAAGAAACAATACCATCACAAAAGAGATGTTTGCCCAAATAACTGCTGGAGGAGGTGGACAGAGTGGAAGCAAATGTTAAGCCAGTAATAGCTTGCTGTGATGTCAGGTTTTTTGGGTGAAACTGAATCTAGTGATTCTTATCACTTTTTTCCTCTTACTACCATGTCAAAATGGCTCTGTAAACTGAATGATGTGGTAAATGTGGGTTTTTTGTTTTGTTTTGTTTTCCGTATTTGAGGGATACCACAGGGCTGGTTACTCAAGGAGTGAAACCACAAGAAAAAGGAATTCAGAGTCTCCTGGTTCCTTTTAGGTTAGTGGATGGACGAAACACACAGAATCAATGTGGGCGGGAAGTGGCTTTCTCTAACAAAATGAAAGAGAGACTCTTGATTGAATAATAAAGCTCAGTAAATGTGAGGTTGTTTTGTCCTTATGGGGAAAGAGGAGTATTGATTTGTTCATTGGTTGCTTTGTATCTGCGTATGTTTCTTGGTGAGCATTCCATCCACAGTGATTGTCTTCTCTGTAAACAAGCAATGTACTTCCAAATAATTGAGCAACAGTATTTTATCATCAATGAACTGTGTATACTGGAGAGCCTATAATAGAGAAAATATGATGCCATATGATGCAAAACCCTCATCTTAAAAAATGATCAAACAATTTACATTCAACTGGACATAAAATGAAAAGACTATAAAAGTTCTCTAAATGCTCTAAAAATTAACTGAATAAGGATTAAGAATGAAAAAAAATCTTGGATCAAATAGTTTGGAAGAGAACAGCACCGAACACTAATATAAAATCTGCTGGAGTTGCATATAAATTGACTAAAAAAATCATAAGCTCAGAAATAATAAAAGATTAGGATAGAGATTGAATTCTGGGACTGGTCTGAATATAGTTGAGAATGTTGGTTTGGACTCATCTACACTGTGGATAGAAAAGCTTCTCATTTTTTTTCTATGTGCCTTAGATCCAGTGGACCATGAGAAAAACAAAAAGATGACAAAAACAACAAGGAGTCTGGTGGCACCTTAAAGACGAACAGATTTATTTGGGCATAAGCTTTCGTGGGTAAAAACCTCACTTCTTCGGATGCATAGAGTGAAAGTTACAGATGCAGGCATTATATACTGACACATGGAGAGCAGGCAATTACTTCGCAAGTGGAGAACCAGTGTTGACAGGGCCAATTCAATCAGGGTGGATGTAGTCCACTCCCAATAATAGATGAGGAGGTGTCTATTATTGGGAGTGGACTACATCCACCCTGATTGAATTGGCCCTGTCAACACTGGTTCTCCACTTGCGAAGTAACTCCCTGCTCTCCATGTGTCAGTATATAATGCCTGCATCTGTAACTTTCACTCTATGCATCCGAAGAAGTGAGGTTTTTACCCACGAAAGCTTATGCCCAAATAAATCTGTTCGTCTTTAAGGTGCCACCAGACTCCTTGTTGTTTTTGTAGATACAGACTAACACGGCTACCCCCGATACTTAAAAAGATCACAATTTACCATTTTATAAGAAAAGGCTATCAATGCAGCCTGATGTAAATACTCTTTTTTTCAAAAAATGATGTAAGGAAATGCTACTCATTTTCTTTCCGTTTCTGACTTAATGACTACGTAGCACCATCTAGAGGCTTGGGAGGCATTGACAGTTCCTTTGCCAGATCTGTCATTCAGCCTAAAACATAATTTTCACAAATTTGCGGGCCAGTTTTATTTGAAAGCATTGAATATCTACATTGCCAAGGCGATAGGTATCTTAGAAATACAAGATAGATGAGAAACCTCCCACATGTAGACATATTTTAGTCATGATATGTGTGCATTTCCTTTAGCCTTTTTGTCTCATGTTAGTTTAATATTTAATGGAGATTCTCAGCTGTTCAGATACTTCTAATATTACAGTAAATATCTCTAATCCCTGGACCTTAGTTCATCGTGTGCCACTGACACATCAGGCAGTCCAGTTCCTCCACTGATTACAATCGGTTGCCACTTGTTCTATGTCTTCCCAGGTTATGCCAGTGCACTTAATATCCTCAGTCACTGTCTTCTGCCAGTTATTCCTTGGCCTTCCTCGTTTTTTCTTTCCTCCCTCAGGTAGCATGTCTCCCATCTTCCATAAGGTGTACATGTCCCAACCACCTGAGCCTTCATTTGATATTTTTAATGTCTTGCTCTGTCAGCTCCCTTACTCTCTTTCCAGCTCCCTTACTTTTTTTTGTCTTTCCGTGAAATGTGTAATATCCTCCTGAGCCATCTGTAATGGGCAGCCTCCAATCTGGTTTTGTTAGCCAAGTCACTGCTCTGTACAGTACCATGGTTAGTACAATTGCATGGTATCAGCTGACCTTCAATTTGGTATGGAGACCTCTGTTTTGATCAGATGTTGCTTTTCCTGATCTCACATGAATATCTGTATCATGGCCACCTTCAAATGTCATCACACTCCCCAGATAACAAAACTGCTCTGTGTGTTTGATTTCTTTTCCATCCATGTACACCTTTGCATTTGTTGTCCAGCTGTCCATTTTCATAATCTTGGGTTTTCTCTCTATTTACTTTCAATCCAATTTTTGCTACTTCTTGTTCACCTCTGATGGAAGGGCAATCATTCCATTCCACATCATACTTACAAAAGCAACGTCCTTGGCAAAGTCAAGGTTGTGTAACTCATCTCCGCTAACCTATTTCACCCTGTCCACGATGCCTTTTGTTGCTCATTTCATCACCCAGCCTATTACTTGTGCAAAGAAGATTGGTGATAACACACACCCTTGAAAAACTCCAGTCACAATATCAAATCATCCACTCAGGTCTGCATTCGATCTTACTGCACATGTACTTCCATCATATAAACTCCTTATTATGTTGATCAGTTTGCCTGGTATCCCGTAGCTTCTAGCAATGTTCCATAGGGTCTCTCTGTGAGCACTCTAGAACGCTTTCTTGATTAAGATGGGGTTTTGCCGAGTAGTATCTTTTTCAAAGATCTGTCAAACAGTGAATTTTTGTTTGCGATATGATCTACCCGTTCTCTTGAACAGGGGCGGCTCCAGGCACCAGTGCAGCAAGCGCGTGCCTGGGGCGGCAAGCCGCGGGGGGCGGCCTGCCGGTCGCTGTGAGGGCGGCAGGCAGGCGGCTTTTGGCGGCGCGCCTGCGGGAGGTCCGCCAGTCCCGCGGCTTTGGCGGCAATTCGGCGGCGGGGAACCCAATGGCGCGGCACCGGCGGACCTCCCGCAGGCATGCCACCGAATCCGCGGTACCAGCGGACTTCCTGCAGGCGCGCCGCCAAAAGCAGCCTGCCTGCCGTGCTTTGGGTGGCAAAAAACATAGAGCCGCCCAAGCTCTTGAAATACTGCATCCACTGCCTTCTTTGTTCTATTCAGCATGACGTTAACCGGGATTGATAGTAGTACAATGTCTCTCCAGTTAGTGCACTGCGTAAGATCACTCTTTTTTTTTTTTTTTTGCAATGCCACAATGATACTATCTTTCCAGTCTTGTGGCACTTGTTATTTCACCCATATTTCATTACAGAGTTTTGTTAGCTGTTCAGTCAGAATTTTGCTTTCTGCATTTAGTATCTCTGCTTCCATTGTGTCAACTCCTGGAGCTTCCGCCTGCTTGAGGCCTTTGAAATTAAAGCAAATTGTTGGTCTCTCTTTTATTTGTAACTCACCACTGGCATTTCTCTTGAATCTATGCATGATCATTGGCTCTGGACACGTTAATATGGAATGGAAATGTTCTTTCTATCGCCTGTCTTGTTCTTCGAGTGTATTCAACATCTGTCCATCATAGTCCCTAATGTCTTTCATTCTTCTATAGAGCTGTCTTAAGTCTCCTATCTATGCTGCTGCTTCTGCCTCTGCAGCTGTTACCCAGGGTTCTTTCAACCCAAAGCTCTTGGTAACTTTTATTCTGTGTGAGGTGTGTCAGGAAATAAATCAGGGGAGACACGGCTGTCCAACCGATAGCTGGCTGGCACAAACAGGACAACACAAGAGTGCTTTCACTTAAAGCTAAACTTTACTTAGTCTCAAGCACTTACACATGTCCGCAACAGATTAGTAAAACACCCCCAACCCTTGATAATTACCAAAGCTGAGTGTGGCTCTCGAGTGACACAGTGGCAGGTTTCTGGTGGCCAAATCTTCCGTCTGCCGGTGGGGACCGCAAGATGTATCCAGAGGGAGAGTCCAAAAAGAGTCCCCAAACGAGTCCAACTACCTCAAACTTTCCCCCCTTATTTATACATTAGTAATAGAATGACATGTCCCTTAAAGAAAACTTGTTAAGTAAGCAGTTTCAATGGTCAAGCAAGAGGTTCCTTCTGATTATTGATTAACCAGGTGTGGGTTTTTCCAGAGTTTGCAGCCTTGAGACGCCAATAGACATTCCTGGGGTACATCCTGCTCTTTTAAAATGCATGTATCAGCAACTTCAACACAATTCGTATCAGGAAGGACTCGGGGTCAAGCTGCCCTTTCTGTGGCACCCCAACCCCCCTCCCCCCCACCTTGGTCAAGCTGAAACTGCTGAATAGGCTGCTTTTAACAATAAGCCATAGTGGTTTCAGGCACTTTACCGGTTTGCCAAAATCTCCCCGTACACAGCCTTCTCCTGAACCCAGGAATTTGTCTTGCTTGCATCTCTTCTTTATTTCTTTGTCCTTTTCCCTGTGCCTTGCATCCACCTCTGATTTTGCTTGTGTCTTGCACTGTTCCTTTTTTGCTTTAGAGCTTTCCGCTCATCAATTGCTGCCCATATTCCAGATGTATTACATGCATCTTTCTTCTGAACTGGTAATGGTGAATGGCTCTTGAATCTCTGTGGCAGACACGCTAAAGATAGGAGTCAGTCTCTTTCAACCTAAGAGGATTCACAAGATCACCAGACAATGCAAATGTCAACCAGATAGACCGTGTGTGTATATCTAAGGCCTGGTCTACACTAGGAGGTTATGTCGAATTTAGCAGCATTAAATCGAATTAACCCTGCACCCGTCCACACAACGAAGCTATTTAGTTCGACATAGAGGTCTCCTAAATTCGATTTCTGTACTCCTCCCCAACGAGGGGAGTAGCGCTAAATTCGACATGGCCATGTCGAATTAGGGTAGGTGTGGATGGAATTCAACGCTAATAGCTCCGGGAGCTATCCCACAGTGCACCACTCTGTTGACGCTCTGGACAGCAGTCCGAGCTCGGATGCTCTGACCAGCCACACAGGAAAAGCCCCGGGAAAATTTGAATTCCTTTTCCTGTCTGGCCAGTTTGAATCTCATTTCCTGATTGGACATCGTGGCGAGCTCAGCAGCACTGGCAACGATGCAGAGCTCTCCAGCAGAGATGGCCATGCAATCTCAGAATAGAAAGAGGGCGCCAGCATGGACTGATCGGGAAGTCTTGGATCTGTGTGGGGCGATGAGTCCGTGCTTTCGGAGCTGCGATCGAAAAGACGGAATGGAAAGATCTACGAGAAGATCTCAAAAGCCATGACAGAGAGAGGATACAGCCGGGATGCAACGCAGTGCCGCGTGAAAATCAAGGAGCTGAGACAAGGCTACCAGAAGACCAAAGAGGCAAACGGACGCTCCGGATCCCAGCCCCAGACATGCCGTTTCTACGAGGCACTGCATTCCATTCTAGGTGCGGCCGCCACCACTATCCCACCACTGACCGTGGACTCAGAGGATGGGATATTGTCGACGGCCGCTTCCTCGGAGATGTTAGCGGACGGGGAAGATGAGGAAGGAGATGAGGAGGACGAGGCAGTTGACAGCGCTTACAACGCTGATTTCCCCGACAGCCAGGATCTCTTCATCACCCTCACAGAGATCCCCTACCAACCGTCCCCAGACGTTAACCCGGACCCTGAATCAGGGGAAGGATCAGTCGGTAAGTGTTTTAAACATGTAAACATTTATTTTGAATAGAACAGGAACATTAACAGTGGGTTTTTCATGATTGGTTTGCCCTAGGCGCTTAACGTTTAAGTCCTTGGCAGTGCAACTACTGCAAAAGAATCTAACAATGTCCGGTTTATCATGATTAGTTTGCCCTAGGCGCTCTACTTTTCAGTCCTTGCCAGTGCAGCTACTGGAAAATAAGGTCTATATGTCCGGGGATAGAGCTGAAATCCTCATGGGACATCTCCACGAAGCTCTCCTGGAGGTAATTGGAAAGCCTTTGCATGAGGTTCCTGGGGAGAGCGGCCTTATTGTGTCCTCCGTGGTAGGAAACTTTTCCGCGCCAGGCTATCATCAAGTACTCTGGTATCATTGCCTTGCAGAGCATGGCGGCATACGGCCCTGGTTTTTGCTGGCTTTCACGCAGCATGCGTTCTTCCTCTGTCTCAGAAATCCTCAGCAGAGTGATGTCGCTCATGGTGACCTGCTTAGAATTAGGGGAATGTTACTATTGGGACTGCTTGCCTGTTCCTTTACAGAACTGTAACCGGCGGTTTACAGCCACGGGGTGGAGGCGGGAGAGGGGCAGCATACAGGGATCTTTCCCGGGGACAGCCGCGACGGGGTGGGACAGGGGCAGAGTTCATGCTTGCCGGATTGCCGGCAGCAGGAACTGGCCAACGCTAGGAGCATTGCTTTGAACATGAAAGGAGGGCACTGCTATAATTTAAGTTTTAAGCAGCCAAAAGTCTACGGCTTACCATGTCAGCCTGCTACCCGAATTCCGTTGTCCTGCCCCGCTTGTCTGATCTCCACTGCAAGACCCCAGGCCGAAAATTTGACCTTGTCCTGAGTGCGCATGTGATAGGTGCTGTGCATGGTCTTGTTCACAGAGAAAGACTATGTTCATTGTTCATTGTTCACAAAAAATTATCTTTTGGAGGAATTCACTCCCTTTTTCCCATCCCACAGCTGCGACTATCTCCCGACCTACCCTGGCATCCCCCTCCCAGAGGCTGGCGCAGATTAGGCGGAGAAAGAAAAGGACACGGGACGACATGTTCTCAGAACTTATGGGCTGCTCCCGAGCCGAGGCGGCCCAGCAGACCCAGTGGAGGGAGAACATGTCGCAATACCATCGATCAAACATTGAACAGGAGGAGAGGTGGCGGCAGGAAGACCAGCAGGCGACTCAAACGCTGCTTGGACTAATGAGGGAGCAAACGGACACGCTCCGGCGCCTTGTGGATGTTCTGCAGGACCGGAGGCAGGAGGACAGAGCCCCGCTGCAGTCTCTGTCTAACCGCCCTCCCCCGCCACAAAGTCCCATACCCCCCTCACCCAAAGTCCCAAGAAGGAGGGGCGGCAGGGGCCGTGAAAACTGTCACTCCACCCCTGCAGACTGCTCGAGTACCAGAAGGCTCTCATTCCCCAAAATTTGATAAGTCCTTTCCTTCCCGCCTCACCCAAGCCCCCGTCCCAGTTTCATCCCCTAACTGTGTAGTTGCTAATAAAAAATACGTTTCTGTTAATTACTGTTTCCATCATGTAGGAGAGTGTGTTTGAAGGGTGGAAGGGGGTTGGTAATTGGAGAGGACAGTGACCTTTACCAGGGTACAGACACGGGGGCAGGTTCAGCAGCAGGTCACACACACATTGCAGTCACTAGGCACCCTGGTCAGTCTGGGAGGTGGTTTTCATGTTCTGTGGGGTGGTGGGCTATGTGACTTTGTGGCGGGGGAGGGCGGTTAGAGATCTTATGCAGCAGTCCTTATCCTGGATCACAGAGCCACGCAGCAGGGGATCTGTAACTGTCCTCCCCCACCACAAAGTCACATAGGCCCCACACACAGAGTCCCGAAAAGGAGGGGTGGCAGGCTCCGTTGAAACAACCAGTCCACCACTGCGGACCCCTCTAGGAGCAGGAGCCTGTCATTCCTCGAGTTTAGAAGCGTCCTTTCCATCACTACGCCCACTCGCCACCACAGTCTGTGTCCCAGTTTCAACAGTTTACCGCGAAACCCGTAATAAAGAAAACGGGGTTCATTAACAAAGTTCCATTTATTTTATTTTTAAATGTGGGTTGGAAGGGGAGGGACGGGGTGAACGGGGTATGTAGCTGGAGAGCATAGTCAACATTAACCGGGTAAAGAAACGGGGGCAGGTTCAGCTTCTCTTTAAACAAACTTAAAAGTCACTGGTTACCCTGCTCACTGAGAACCTAGCTTTCAAAGCCTCCCGGATGCACAGCGCGTCCCGCTGGGCTCTTCTAATCGCACGGTTGTCTGGCTGGGTGTAATCAGCAGCCAGGCTATTTGCCTCAACCTCCCACCCCGCCATAAAGGTCTCCCCCTTGCTCTCACAGAGATTGTGGAGCACACAGCAAGCTGCAATAACAATGGGGCTATTGGTTTCGCTGAGATCACAGCGAGTCAGTAAGCTTCTCCATCTCCCCTTGAGACGTCCAAAAGCACACTCCACCACCATTCTGCACTTGCTCAGCCGGTAGTTGAAGAGTTCTTTTTCAGTGTCCAGGGCGCCTGTATAGGGCTTCATGAGCCAGGGCATTAGCGGGTAGGCTGGGTCCCCGAGGATCACTATAGGCATCTCCACATCCCCAACAGTTATTTTGTGGTCCGGGAAGTAAATACCTTCCTGCAGCCCTCTAAACAGACCAGAGTTCCTGAAAACACGAGCGTCATGAACCTTGCCCGGCCATCCGACGCTGATGTTGGTAAAACGTCCCCTATGGTCCACCAGTGCTTGCAGCACCATTGAAAAGTAGCCCTTTCGGTTAATGTACTGGCTGGCCTGGTGGTCCGGTCCCAGGATAGGGATGTGAGTTCCATCTATAGCCCCACCGCAGTTTGGGAATCCCATCGCGGCGAAGCCATCTATGATGACCTGCACGTTTCCCAGGGTCACTACCTTTGACAGCAGTAGCTCAACGATTGCGTTGGCTACTTGCATCACAGCAACCCCGACGGTAGATTTGCCCACGCCAAAGTGGTTCGCGACTGACCGGTAGCTGTCTGGCGTTGCAAGCTTCCAGAGGGCTATGGCCACTCGCTTCTGGACAGTCAGGGCTGCTCGCATCCAGATGTCCTTGCGCTTCAGGGCAGGGGACAGCAACTCACAAAATTCCAGGAAAGTTCCCTTCCGCATCCGAAAGTTTCGTAGCCACTGTGATTCATCCCAGACCTGCAGCACTATGCGGTCCCACCAGTCCGTGCTTGTTTCCCGGGCCCAGCATCAACATGACCCATTGCCACCATGATGTTCATGGCGCGGTGTCCCGTGCTTTGCGAGAGGTCTGTGCCCCTCTCAGACTTAATGTCCTCACCGCGCTGCCGTAGCCTCCTCGCCCGATTTCTCAGCATCTGCCTCTGGAAAAGGTGTACGATAAGGTGCGAGGTGTTGACAACGGCCATAACTGCAGCGATGGTCGCAGCGGGCTCCATGCTCGCAGTGCTGTGGCGTCCGCGCTGTCACTGACCAGAAAAGTGCGCGAACTGATTGCCTGCCGGTGCTTTCAGGGAGGGAGGGCGGGAGTGACGGTTGGATGACGACAGTTACCCAAAATCACCCTCGACACATTTTTTTCCCCAGCAGGCATTGGGGGCTCGACCCAGAATTCCAATGGGCAGCGGGGACTGCGGGAACTGTGGGATAGCTGCCCACAGTGCACCGCTTCCAATGTCGACGCTTGCCCCATTAGTGTGGACTCACAAAGTCGAATTACTGTCCTTAGTGTGAATACACACGTTCGACTTTGTAATATCGATTCCACATATTCGATTTAAGTAAAATCGAACTACTCTCGTAGTGTAGACATACCCTAAGAGATGCGGATCTTCTCTGAGGGATGTCATTGTTGGCAGAGGAACAGACCAGGCGTTCTCAAACTTCATTGCACTGTGACCCCCTTCTGACAACAAAAATTACTACACAACCCCAGGAGGGGGGACTGAAGCCTGAGCCAGCCTGAGCCCTGCTGCCCTTGGGGGTGGGGGGCAAAGCCCAAGGGCTTCAGCCACAGGCAGGGGCCTGTAACCTGAGCCCCACCACCCAGGGCTTCAGCCCCAGACGCGAGCAAGTCTAAGCCAGGAAAATAGGGTCGCCACCACAGTTGCCAACTTTCACATGGTAAATAAGCACCCCGACTTTCACAATAAGCCAAAAATCAAGCTAATCCCATTTCAAAACAAGGCCAAAGCAAGCCAATCCCTAAGAACCCCAACACTCTATGTGACTAGATCCCCCTGGAGTGCAGTCTGGGACTGTGGAGGTCCCTCTGTGCACCCTGACTCTCTCTCCCCCCCCTTGCCCCTGCTTGCCCCCCCTGCTTGTTGGGAGCCGATCAAAAAAAAAAAAAAGCAACAAGCTACAACAAGCTACAAGCCAAACAAGCAACAAACTACAAGCCATAAACTAGCCAACAAGCAACTCATAAACCAATTAAACCAAAAACAAGCCCAATTTCTGCATTTTTTCCCACTGGTTTGGCATGTCTGGTCACGACCCACTTTGGGGTCCCGACTCACAGTTTGAGAACCGCTGCCTTAGATCATTATTAGGGCCCTACCAAATTCACGGTCCATTTTGGTCAATTTCACGGTCATAGGATTTTTAAAATGTAAATTTAATGATTTCAGCTACTTAAATCTGAAATTTCATGGTGTGGTAATTGTAGGAGTCCTGACCCAAAAAGGAGTTGTGTGGGGGTCACAAGGTTATTATAGGAAGGGTTGTGGTCAGTGTTCCCTCTAACTTTTCTCACGCATGTGCAGAATTAATTTTGTTATGTGCACCAATATGGAGGTGATGTGTAAAAGCACACAGAGAGCAGATTTAATGGGAGGAGACCAGACTTCACGGTCCGTGACGTGTTTTTCATGGCTGTGAATTTGGTAGAGTCCTAATCATTATTTTTTAGTGGTCACTTTACAACTTCAAAAAGATCATGAGGATGGACAAAAAGAATAGCAATAAAGAAGTTCAATGACAAAGAAATGCAGATCGGATTCCAGATTCCACTTGGCAACCATTCTGGTGTTTTATTGGACCAGGCTGATGAAAGTGTGGAGGACAGATGGTCAAACTGGAAGAAGATGGTAGTTGAGACAGCAGAGGAAATAGTGAGCCACTGACTATCTCACCTTATTATATTATATATTACTTTAAAATGTAGAACAATGTCTTGTATTCTCTAAGTTAGCGCTACATTCTGTAACATGCTACTTGTCTGAAATTATTCAGAATTAGGACTGAGTGAACGAGTCATAGTAAATAACCTACTAATTTTCTGTTCAAGCTATACATAAACAGACTTTTTAAGGATGTGATCGTTTTTGAAATTGTATGGCAAGCACTGTATGTGAAAATATTTCACTTAAAGGTTGTTTGCAAACTATTAATTTTAACCATATTTTTGACTATCATTCGTGGTGTGTCACTTGCATGGTATTGTGCCCAGTTTGAAAGACTGAAACTACTATAAACTAGAAGTGGAAGATTAAAGCAGGGGTTCTCAAACGGGGGTCGGGACCCCTCAGGGGGTCATGAGGTTATTACATGGGAAGTCGCAAGCTGTCAGCCAACACCCCAAACCCTGCTTTGCCTCCAGCATTTATAATGGTATTAAATATATTTAAAAGTGTTTTTAATTTATAAGTGGGGTCGCACTCAGAGGCTTGCTATGTGAAAGGGGTCACCAGTACAAAAGTCTGAGAACCAGTGGATTAAAGGATATCAAGATGGCTACACGAAAACTTCTGGCCCAATGACTACTGACTTTCATAATGGCAATTCAGTATGCCGTGCTCATTATTATTGTGTCTGAACACGTCAATTAATAATTGTAATAATAATTAATGCATAGCAATAGTAAATAATATTGGGACACTGTCAGTTTTAAAAATCAAGGGTCATATCCTCAGTTGGTGTAAATTGGCATACCTTTATTGACTTCCAGCTGAAGATCTGATCCAATTCCTTAGGAAAGGAAATTTTTTTTATGTTACAAATAACACTTAAGATAATAAACATGGTGAAAAAAATTGTAGCATAACTCTTCAATATTCTACTCTTTCTTTTAGCCTTGACAATGAAAATAGATTATCTAGTTTCATTTTTATTTTTAGTCAATATCACTAAGTAGCACAAGACTGCAATGTTTGAGTTACCCTGTAGGGGAATATTTTTATTAAATGTTTCTATTGAAACTTTAAGAAAACAGTCATAGAAACATTTTGAAAACATAGAGAGACATGGTTATTGGTCCCAATGCTTGTAAAAGCGTATTCTCTCCACACACACCCCATCCAAAACCTAGAGTTCAGATAAAAATTGACCTGAGAGAGTTCTTTTAAATGTTTGCGCAGGGAGAGGATTTTGTTTTGCTGCTTTAGTTCTTGCTTAGCCTCCGGTTGATCAGTTTCTTCTCTTGGCTTCACCCTGTTGCCTTTGATTTTCTGAGCCTATAATACTTTTAAAATCTGACTTTGTCCCATTTTGGGATACGAATTTATGCTTGAAAAGCAACAGCAAGTGGCAGCTGCATGGGGGAAGGCTAATTCCTAAAGAATTAGTTTCAAGTTCAGTGAAATCTGCAATTTTTACTATTATAGATTTTAACCTTTTGAATTGAATTCTTAAGTCACTAATTTTCATTTTTTCTTAAAAAACAGACCCTGACTTTTTAAAGGCCTGGAAGACTTTCCATTTCAGAAAGAATGAACAATGAACAATATTTACAAGTAAAAGGACATTTTTGCCAAGTCTCTGTTGCCTTAATTTTTACTCATTACAATAAAATTCGTAGAGGTCTTTATTTAGTTTCCTTTTGCCAAGTTACAAAAGAATGTATTTTTAAATAAATTGGGAACAACTCTTGGGTTTTGTTCAATACCTTTCTTTGTATGTTTTGTCAATATTATTTAACAGAATTAGAACTATGATGTCCTTTAAATCTTAGTAACCATATGTTATTAATTAAATGATATCAAACTTGTTCATCATAAGATCTGAAAAGTCAATGAAATTAAATATTTTAAGATGATAAAAGAACATTAAATGCAATGCTTTGACCTCAAGGACAGAAGTGAGGTAGATGTTTATATTTGCTGGCTAACTAAAATTACGGAATTAGTTTCTGCAGTTCCAGCAAATGTGATTTGGAAAGTATAGGAATCATAATTGTACCAACTGAAGTTGCAAGGAAAAATATGTAAACTATTTAGTCAGTATACCCAGGCTTCATTTGTGAAGAGTATAAGAACATAAGACTGGAAGTTTATGCAGGCATATGTCCAGCCCTAAGTGTTTTGCTATGCAGAATGGAAACATTTTTGGCAGCCCTCACTCCCCATCCCTGCCACCCCTCGCTGCAAGCAAAAAAAAAAAAAAGTGGGGCTGTTAAGAGATTAAAAAGATTAATCGCGTGATTATAAAAATCAACCATGATTAATCGTGCTATTAATCGCGCTGTTAAACAATAATAGAATACCATTTATTTAAATATTTTTGATGTTTTCTACATTTTCAAATATATTGATTTCAGTTACAACACAGAATACAAAGTGTACAGTGCTCACTTTATATTTTTGATTACAAATATTTATACCATAAAAAACAAAAGAAAAAGTATTTTTCAGTTCACCTAATACAAATACTGTAGTGCAATCTCTTTATCATGAAAGTTGAACTTAGAAATGTATAATTACATACAGTAACTCCTCGCTTAACATTGCAGTTATGTTCCTGAAAAATGCAACTTTAAGCGAAACGATGTTAAGCGAATCCAATTTCCCCATAAGAATTAATGTAAATAGGAGGGGTTAGGTTCCAGGGAATTTTTTTCCAGCAGACAAAAGACTATTATAGATAGATAGATACACACATACACACACACACAGTATAAGTTTTAAACAAACAATTGAATACTATACACAGCAGTGATGATTGTGAAGCTTGGTTGAGATGGTGAAGTCAGAGGGTGGAAGAGGGTGGGATATTTCCCAGGGAATGCCTTACTGCTAAATGATGAATTAGCACTGGGCTGAGTCCTCAAGGGTTAACACATTGTTGTTAATGTAGCCTCACACTTTACAAGGCAGCACAAATGGAGGGAGGATAGACAGCATGGCAGACAGAGACACACACCCTGTGTGTGTGAGAGAGAGAGAGAGATGCGCATTGCCCCTTTAAGTACACTGACCCCACTCTAAGTACATTGCCTTTTTAAGTAGATCAGCAAGTTGAGACAGCAGGTGCTGCTAGCAAGCTCCCTCCACCCTGAGCCCTGTCGTGTGTCTCCCCCACCCCCACCCCGCTCTATGGAGATGGGGTAAGCGGGGGGCAGGAGCAGGGGGGAGGGGACACCCTGATATTAGCCGCCCCCCCCCGCACAGCAAACAGGAGGCTCCCGGGAGCAGCTCCAAGGCAGAGGGCAGGAGCAGCACATGGCAGTGGGGGGAGGGACAGATGAACTGCCGGCAATTGGTAGCCTGCTGGGTGGCTGCTGCACAGGGAACTTAGGGGAGCAGGGAGCTGATAGGGGGCTGCCAGTCCACCCTGGTTCCAAGCCCCCACCAGCTAGTTCCAACAGGCTGCTCTTTCTGCAAGCAGTGGACAAAAACAGGCAGCTGCCAAACAACGTTATAAGAGAGCATTGCACAACTTTAAACGAGCATGTTCTCTAATTGATCAGCAATGTAACTATGAAACAATGTTAACCAGGATGACTTTAAGTGAGGAGTTACTGTACTAAAAAATGACTGCATTCAAAAACAAAACAATGTAAAACTTTAGAGCCTACAAGTCCACTAAGTCCTATTTTTGTTGGGCCAATCGCTCAGACAAACAAGTTTGTTTACATTTGCAGGAGATAATGTTGCCTGCTTCTTGTTTACAATGTCACCTGAAAGTAGGGTGACCAGATGTCTTGATTTTATAGGGACAGTACCGATTTTGGGGGCTTTTTCTTATATAGACACCTATTACCTCCCACCGCCTGTCCCGATTTTTTACACTTGCTATCTGGTCACCCTATCTGAAAGTGAGAACAGGTGTTCGCATGGCACTGTTGTAGCCAGCGTTGTGAGATACTTAGTCCTGCCTTGAGTGCAGGGGACTGGACTAGATGACCTCTCGAGATCCCTTCCAGGTCTATGATTCTATATTTACGTGCAAGATGCACTGAAGATTCATGTGTCCCTTCATGCTTCAACCACCATTCCAGAGGACATGTGTCCATTCTGATGACGCGTTCTGCTTGATAATGATCCAAAGCAGTGCGGACCGACGCATGTTCATTTTCATCATCTGAGTCAGAGGCCACCAGCAGAAGGTTGATTTTCCTTTCTGGTGGTTCAGGTTCTGTAGTTTGTACATCTGAGCGTTGCTCTTTTAAGACTTCTGAAAGCATGCTCCACACCTCATCCCTCTCAGATTTTGGACGGCACGTCAGATTCTTAAACCTTGAGTCAAGTGCTGTAGCTATTTTTAGAAATCTCACATTGGTACCTTCTTTGCGTTTTGTCAAATCTGCTGTGAAAGTGTTCTTAAAACCAACATGTGCTGGGTCATCATCCGAGACTGCTATAACATGAAATATATGGCAGAATGTGTGTAAAACAGAGCAGGAGACATACAATTCTCCCCCAAGGAGTTCAGTCGCAAATTTAATTAACACGTTATTTTTTTAATAAGCATCATCAGCATGGAAGCATGTCCTCTGGAATGATGGTCAAAGCATGAAGGGGCATATGAATGTTTAGCATATCTGGCACGTAAATACCTTGTAATGCTGTGCGAACACCTGTTCTCACTTTCAGGTGACACTGTAAACAAGAAGCGGGCAGCATTATCTCCTGTAAATGTAAACAAACTTGTTTGTCTTAGCGATTGGTTGAACAAGAAGTAGGACTGAGTGGACTTGTAGGCGTTAAAGTTTTACATAGTTTTGTTTTTGAGTACAGTTATGTAACCAAAAAAAATCTACTTTCATAAATTGCACTTTCACAATTAAGAGATTGCACTACAGTACTTGTAAGAGGTGAATTGAAAAGTACTATTTCTTTTGCTTATCTTTTTTACAGTGCAAATATTTATAATAAAAATATTATAAAGTGAGCACTGAACACACCGTATTCTATGTTGTAATTTAAATCAATATATTTGAAAATGTAGAAGAACATCCAAAAATATTTAATAAATTTCAATTGGTATTCTATTGTTTAACAGTGCGATTGAAACTGCGATTAACCGCGATTAATTTTTTTGAGTTAATCGCATGAGTTAACTGCAATTAATCGACAGTGCTAAAAAAAAGCAATCACCCCTGATTTGGCCAACCCTGCATTCATCAATAACAGTAAAACTAGTTGAAATTATAAATAAAAGATAATGATAAAACACTTAGAAAAACGTACGAGAGTGACTAACATGCCTGGCTTCTGTGAAGAAAATTCATGCCTTTTTAATCTCGTAGAAGTCTCTGTGAACAGGTCAACAAAATAGTGGATAAAGAACGAGATGAATTTTTTTGGACTTTTAAAAATGTTGCCTCCTGTGAGAGGCTTAGTCCAGATAAGGAAACTAGGTAGTCATGGGGTGAGAGATAATGTTCTGTCATTGATCAGAAACTTGCTAAGAAAACCAAGAGTAGGACTAAATGGTCAATTTTCAACCTGGCAAAAGATTGACAGTGAGGTGTTACAAGGTTTCATCCTCAGGGGGCTATGCTTTAACATCAAGGACAGATTGTGGTCGCCCTTTCTTAGTGTCCAGTTCTTTACACAGGAAAGGGGTGGTTGGGGATTTTGGTTACAAATGAATCAGCTCACTTACTGGGTCTAACTTTAGTCCTATGTGCCTCTTGGATGTAGCCAGACAACAGGCAAAAAGATTCCAAATTGGACATGTTTTACTGCAGGGTAGTGAGAAGATAATGTTCTTGGCTTTTTGTGTCATATTACAAGTTTATGGAATGAGTTAAAGTTGCGGGCATTTGTTTTGAACATAAAATATGTGTTATATCTTTATTTCTGATCTCCAGTGGTAATGATATTGTATTAACACATTTTTTGCATTTAATTTTATAAATTATATGATGATGGAATTCTTTAGTATGCCCCATATTATAATAACATATTGTTTTCTTATTTCTATGTTTAAAATAGCAGTTCTTGTCTAAAAAGTTGAATTCTGACTACCTTAAGTGTAATCTTTATGCTATTTAGTATTATCATTCATCATAGCTGAGGCATACTGCTGATGTCTGGGAAGAATTAGAACTGGTAATTACTAAAAGATAATATATATCAGCATCAGGCTTTTTAAAAACCTCTCCAGCCTGTACTTTAAATATTTAAGAGTTCATTAAAACAAGAAAGGAAATGGTACATTTTGTCAGGCATTTTCTGCTAATTTCCAAGCTGTTAACCATAAACATAGCATTGTCATTAAACATGAAACTCTCATTTCATAAATTCCCATGACAGCTATTGAAAACGATCACCAAAGGTTTTATTTCTTTGACTATTTTAGTACTTAATTGCCTGAGGCATACACAGAACTCCTTTAAAAAGTGTTACACTCAAAATTAATTACATCTGCTTTGTTGGAACAAGTTTGGAACTAGTAGGCTTTTGACTCCAGTACAGCTGGAGAAACCCAACGCTGAATACCTACTGTACTTAGGAGCAAAGCAGTGCACGGTTTCCTATTTCCTTTTAATAGAAAACCTACTTGAGCTTTTTCACCTACGTGGTTTACATCTGCAGAGGCATCTCACTCATTTGCACAAGGGGAGAAACACACCATTTAAGGTTGTTGCTTCTTAATCAGAAAGTGAAGTATAAGAAATACTATAATAAGAATATGTTGTTCGCAGTGTTGTAGCTGTGTTGTTCCCAGGAAATTAGACAGACAAGATGGATGAGGTAAAACTTTTTATTGACCAACTTCTGCTGGTGAAAGAGACATGCATTTGAGCTTACACAGAGTCTTCTCTCTCTCTAATAAGAATAATAATTCTTGGCTATTAGAAAACATTTCTCTATAGACCACACAGCACTTTACAACACCAAATAAGTATCATTATCCCCATTCTGCAGACTAGCGTCTGATCTTCACCAGGCAGAGGGACAGCTGAGAAATAAATTAATGTAATACATCTGGGAGAAATAGAATTCACCTCGGAGAAGACAGACAGTGTTTCCAGTGTCACTCTGTGTTATCCCCTGTGAGGGGTAGTGCAATGGGAGAGCATCTCTAAGTTCTGCTGGGTATTTAACAGGAGGCAGTGGTAGCAGTGAGAATGCGTTCTTTGGCTGCTCTAGCAATTACTTTTCCCCAGGCAGTGTGCCATCCATCTCTGGGGCTGTATTGGCTTCCTGCAGACACAGAGACAGATACACACACATACCCATCCCTGTGGTGGAGGGGGGACCTTGCTCCTTAGTAAGCCCTTAACAGACTTTCTGTTTCTGCAGTTGCTGTGCCAGGGTCTCGCTGCTCTAAGACACCTTCAGGACATGCAGGGAAGGGATTGGTGCTTGTGGGATAACTGAGGCTGATTGAGGGCTGCAGGACACTGGGATGGGGTATAGTTGTTATGTTAGGATTAACATCTCTTTTTCTGTAGTTACAATGAGCATTGTTTAAGAAGGAGGGGAACCATTGTCTATAGTCACTTGATTTACTGAACTGGACTGTGGGTTATTTTTGTTTCAGTTTGATACAGGACTGGTGTGCTTTATAATTATAAACTAATGAGCTGGGACAGATCTGCATTGAATCTGGCCTTCAGTAATAACTGGTCAGAGGAAAACTGTTCTTCCAAAACTGCGGGCAGGTGAGGATACTGTTTTTTGTACTGTTTACCTTATTTATAATATCTGAGTATATTACTACAACAGAGAGGAAACGTGTGTCTCTTGTTTAGTCTAATTTGTGTATTTTTCAAATTTACTTCCATACAAATAAATTTTAATAGGTAGAATGTTTTTAAAAAGCGATCTCAACTGTAACAATAGCATTATTACCCTAATGCTATTATCATGGATGCTTGCCATTAGTAATTTCTTTTAAAAAAATTACAGTACCGGAAAGAAAAACTGTAATTGGAATTATCATTCTGGAATAGCTGATTACATTGGTTGAGCTGGCACATGCTACAATGATTTGAGCTATAGTGTATATTATATTTACTTATTTGCCCTTGATCAACAGACCTCCATTGAATACAAATATGTAAACTACAGTAAACGTGAAATATAAATTTAAGAACGTGTCACTGCAAAATAGCAGAGGAAAGGCAAAAGACATTCAAAATATAAAATAATTAAATGGGTGGTAGTGACCAAGAAAACGTATTGTTACAACTTCATTATCCTCTTATGGCTACCTGATGGGAACTTGTGGGACTGTTTTTATTAGATGTATTATATGAACTTCCTTTCTCTATGCTTATAAAAGGATGAGAACCTTGACAAATGATTTACATCAGAAAGGCTGTGACTGGACTGTGAATGAGATGAAACATTTTACAACATTCAGTTCACATGTGGCTTTTGACTAGACTTTACAGTTATTCTCTAGAAGGCTCTCAATTCCTTTTTGTGCCTCGTTCCTAATTACCAGTTGAACAATTAGTGTAATTCCCCACCAAGGATTAGTGTAATTCCCCACCCTCTGCAGGTCTGTAATGATGGCCTTTGAGTGATATGGCACGCTAGTATGTACTGTATACAGAAAGAGTAAATAGACACGACGTACACCATAGAACTAAAGTTGTCATCAGTTAAACACGAGCATCATTAAATTTGTGGAAACATGCTGCTCATTAGAATTTTTTAAAAAACGTAGATTCGATGAAAACTTAAAATGATTTTACTCTGCCATTCACAGTTAAGACATTAGCGCTCACTCATGCAATATAGGTAGTATTTTAAACATTATTCATCATTGGAATGCATGTGCTTCAATCCCATCACCATGAGTCACACTTGTCTTATATAAGTTCTGTGGAGACTGGGGAGGAAGGAACGAATCCTTGGTTGCATGGTGTTGAATGGCATCACGTCTATTCTGAGCCACTATTGTGGCCCAGATGATATAGTAGCCCTGCCCTAGCTGCAGAGGAGGCAGCAGGAATTGTCCACCAAAAAAAATGGACAAATATACAGAATGGTGATATCAAGGCAGAATGAGAGATGATTAAGGAAAGAAAAGACAAATAAATGAGCCATTTTTAACCTTCACACCCGGGTCTATCTAGCTGCTCACTGCTTCTCCCTCTCCTTCTACTACCCCTCCCCAGTTTCCACAACCACTCTATAGAAGGTCTGAATATATCAGGTAACTTTACATTAAAGGACAGATTTGAAATGTTGTCTGCTTCTTCATAGGCAGAATATGGAGATATTTGACTATGGAGCTTTAACCAATCAAGAGCAATCCTGTTTGGTAATAAGCAGAGTTGGATAAATAACCAATAATTTTACTAAGTCGTATAGGCATTCAGTATTCTAGTTATAACTAGAACATTTTTTATTGATCTGTATATATCTATTGTAGGGTTTTACACTAGTAACCATTATCATAATATCTGAGCCTGGGTGCTCAGTGAATAAATAAGTTCTACTAATAAAACCATGCCTAACAGTGAGAAGGACATTTCAGTTTAAAACCCTCTTTTCAATTGTTCATAACTTTCTCAAATATTTTTCCTTTTGGACTGAAACTTCATATGCTTGGCCTTTGTTTTGGGAAAACCCTTTTAAATGAAAACATCATAAGACACAAGTTTTCTCATTATTATTAATAATAATAATTAATAATATTATTAGCTAAAGTAAGTAAAAATGGCTGAGGTCTAAAATTTCACACTTGTTTATTACTGATGTTTAAATTTAAAAAAGAAAAATAAAGTTCTTAGAGCTAGATATAAATGTAAGGAGATGGCGGATGTACAGTAAGGTGCATCAGTTGAGATGGTATTTACAGCAATTTCCCACAACTGTGAAAGTACACACTTAGACCCAGATCCTGCAAATATGTACAAGAGCAACTTTCAGTGTAGCCCGCTCTCACACAATGCTATCAGGAATCTTGTATTATTTCATGTTTTTCATAAAAAATACAGCCTCTGGAGTCATTTCATTATGCCTGCATCCGTTTCATTTTTAAAAAAAAGTTTCTAGCCCTCCAGCTTGGGGTGAAAAACTGGAAAATATGAACTATAGAGGTTCTATAAACAGAATACCTAATTTATTATTTTTTAAATTTTCATTTTTTTTTCAGCTTGAATCCCATAGTTGGCAATACTCAATTTTCCATATGTGCGTAGTCCCATTAGTTCAGTAGGCTGCTAACGTATATAAAGTTACACATGCTGAGAATTTGCAAAACTGGGATTTAAATAAATAATTTATCTTGCAGTAGCACATAGGAGCCCCGATCATGGATTAGGGCCTCATTGTAATTGGTGCTCTGCAGACATTTAATAAGAAAACAGTCCTTGTCCCAAAGAGGTTTAAGTTCTAGCTTATGATGAGAGACAAGAGAGGTGTGAAAAAAATGAAAAAGGGGACGATGCAGGGACAAGATCCCACTCCCCACTCTCAGCGACCACATGCACACATGCCATTCTGTAAAAGCTTTCCATTTGCTGCCAGAGTTCAGACACCAGAGCTGTTCTTTTAATTTATATTTTTTAAACACTGTATCACCATGAAATGTTGCACAGATAATGGTGAGTGCTTCTCAATTCCAAGTGTGCAGTTAATCTTGTTAGGCACATGTCTCTGAATGTATAAATGTGCATGCCATAGCCACTGGAAATAGGAAGTGCCTTTGTGTTGTCTAGTTTTGAAAAACAGGCACTTGTATTTCTCAGCTGGTGATGTTTGTGTGCAGCACAAGTGTAAAGCTACTCATGGATACTGAATTTTTAACTTCTTTGTCACGGAACCTTCCTGGGTTAAACAACTTTCCATGTGGGAAACTTTCCATGTGGGATTGATCTGAATAACTGTAAATATATTACAAGAAATATATACGTATTTACATCTAATCATTCTTATGGGGGTGACACCTTAAAGCTTTTGGCAATGGATTGAGGAGAGATGGTGGTTGTTTCCCATTCTGATTGATTGGGGGAGTTATGGACAGATTACATTCTTAACTGCAGAAGGCCTAGCACCTCAAAATTAGATAGGAAAAGCAAGGATATTTGTGAGGAAATTCTGGGGAGGCAATTTACTCTGGCTACATTTCAACTAAATTCTTCAAACAGCTATTAAGTGAGATTTGAATGCTTGTTAAAGGTCATGAAATCTTCCCGCCTCATTCCCTCCCTCATGAATTGAAATCTCTCATATTCACTTCAATGAAAGCTTTGTTTGGACTTCAGTATCCAGCAGCGACCTTTTGGTTGGTGGAAAATTCTATGATAGGATGCCTAGATATTCCATCTGTCTGTCATCTTCATAGAATATTTATTTTACTACACGATTGTCTATCAATTCAAGAAATATGGTTTATTAACACCTGGATTATATAGTCCATTGAAATTATTCAGATTAGTTACACCATTGCATATTTTAAAAATAAACACAGGCTATCAAAATTATCTTTCCTGGTGACATGGCTCCCCCTCCAGTTTCCTTCATCTGCTAAGAAATCATATGTGTGCATCCGACGAAGTGGGCATTTACCCACGAAAGCTTATGCTCCAATATATCTGTTAGTCTTAAAGGTGCCACAGGACTCTCTGTTGCTTTTTACAGATCCAGACTAACACGGTTACCCCTCTGATACATATGTGTGCTGTTACTGTCAGATCTAACTACTTGATTTGTTTGATAATATTAACTCTTTGAAATGCTTAATGACCAACCCTTGTTAGCTCATACCCATCCCAGTGCATAAGGATTTACATGGGTTACTCTAATGCTAATGTGAGCTGGGTCGATTTTTCTGTAACATTTGACAATTCAGCATTAAATTCTTCATACATACAATCAGATTGAAGCTCAAGCCCCGCACTGTAGAGGTGCAGTAAAATATGTTAATAAAGTGGGAAAATTGAGGCAGAGAAGTTAAGTGGCTTTCCCAAGACCACAGTGAGGCATTGGCAAAGCAGGGATTATAACCATGCAGTTCCTATGTTCCAAACCTGCTTTAATTCCATAGACCAGATTTGGAAATTATGACTGGCAGACAACTTTACCTCCATGGAGGGGGGTGTATTAACAGGACTTTATCATTTTGATAATTCCTTTATTAACCTGCATTATCACTTCAGAATATATATCTTACAAGAAAGCAGTTTTAGAAGTTTTGGACATTATGTAATTGTAAAGTACCTTAGGAGCGAAGTGCAGTTCTGTTTACCAAAAACAAACAAGAAAATTAATTCAGCAACTCCCAAGAGAAAAGGGTGGAGAGACACTGATTGACATTCTGAACCATATAGCATACCTAATCAGACCCCTACTAATTGGCCTCAGATTGATAGGAAAAGTGAAGCCCCACAGCAAGATCTAGGACATCACACCCATGTAAATCCCAGCACATAGGAAAATAAGTTTCATTGTCAAACACTGTGTTCTCCATGTTAATATCACATACTTTGTACAGAATTCCTTAGCTCACACCTTTCCCAGAGGAAGAAACAGGAGGATGTAATGTGAAGAGCCTGTCACATCAGGATATACTGTGGTTTTCTCACAAAAACACCCTATTTGTAATAAATAGTGAATCAAAACTGGATGCCGTTCACAAAGTGCAAATTAGTGTGGTGAGCTGCCTAATCTACTGCAAATATAGACTGTATAGGTAACAATATGGCTGGACAAATACTCTCTCTTTTATTGCTGACAGGCTTGTAGATTCAGTGATTCAGAGAGAAACTGTTTCTTTTGGTGTCTAAATAGGTGATGAAAACCCTTACCACCTGGGATTCATTGATGCAAAAAAAAAAAAAAAAGGCATACTCACAATATCCTCATGCAAAGTGAGAAGTGATATGGCAAACTGCATTAACCAGCACTTCTCAAAGGGAGGGATTCTGTCTAAACAAGAGTTTTACAAATATCAAATGTGTCTGCTATAAAACAAAGAAACTTTGCCCTAATTGCAAGGATTTCAGTGACTGTTTTGGTGAAATTTGATATGAATTATTATTTTAATGAGTGTAAAGCACCCAGTGCTGAGGATTGTTTTCATAACCAACTAAATAAATGAAGCCCAAAATGTAAGAACCATCCCAGTCTTTATCGATAGCTATCTTTTTTGACGGCTGGGGTGGAAATCATTATTTTAAAGCACAGGAGGCCATGTCTCTGCCTCCATAATGTTCTTAGGTTTGGCAAATTCCTCCCTCAGTCAGAGCTTCCTAACATCTTCCTGTTCTTGGGCTCATTCACTGTCTCACATTCCTCTTAGCACGAGCCATTCTTCTGTTACTCTTTCTAAATATTTCAACAGTGTAACTGTCTTCCCCCTTTTTTAGTTTTTCTGATATGTTTCATCAGTAAAAACTCCACTTTTCCTTCTTTTAATGTAGTTACTTCTTCAGATTTGATATCTCTTCTTGTAATCCCATATTTTATAGTTGATCTTTTTGGCTTTTGAGTTTGATCTTATTGCTATGTCCTTCTGTTATACTTAATCCGTGCTTTGGATCAAAGGCATTAAATAAACAAATTGTAATGCAATTTTAACTCTTTCAAACTGCCCATTTAAGGTTTACTTCTAATTGCCAAAGCAAGGGTCATATTCACCACAGGTATCTGCAAGCACAACTTCGTGGCCTTTGGTGGAGCTGTTGTCTCTTACACCAGTGGTGAATTCTACAAGGGCAGAAAGGCCGGACTCAGTACCTCACACTTTCCTGGTACAGATTCAGGCAAGATGGCAGTTTTTCCAAGTCACAGTTTTCCTACACTCCAGTGAATTATCAGTAAGGCTATGTTTTAGTCATGGGTATTTTTAGTAAAAGTCATGGACAGGTCAGGGGTTGTAAATAAAAATTCACAGGCCCCTGACCTGTCCATGACTTTTACTAAAAATACCTGCCCTGACTAAAACTTGTGCGGGGGGCTGCGGGTGCTCTGGCGCGAGGGCGGTCTGGGACCCCCGCTGATGCTGAGGGTGTGGGGGGCCGGGCCATGGCGCATGGCCCGGGACCCCCACTGGTACTGGGGGAGAGAGGGCTGGGCTGTGGCATGTGGCTCGGGACCTCTGCTGGGGCGAGGGGGGTGGGGCGGGTGGCAGGGCTGGCAGGGGCTTCCTATCCAGCTCTGCATCCCTGAAGTTCTAGGCGGCGGAGGCACAATGAAAATGACCTTGAGCAGCAGTTTTAAAACATACAATACAAAGTTATGTCAAAGTAATGCATACATAACTGTCAAACTCAGAGAACAAGGGAGGATTGCAAGGGATAATAGGAATCGAGAGGACTTGCAGCCAGAGGGAACGGGGATAGACTGGAGAATCGCACCGTCACCAGGAAAAGGCAGGTCTACATGATTGGGGACTCCTTACTGACAGGCCTGTAACCACAGCTGATCCAGAGAACAGAAGGGTGTGCTGTCTGTTGGGTGCTAAGATACGGGATGTGGACCTGAGGCTAAAGAGGATCCTAACGGGAGTGGGAAAGAATCCACTGATTGTCCTTCATGTGGGAACAAATGATACGGCTAGATTCTCGCTGGAATGAATCAAGAGAGACTGTGCCAGGCTGGGGAAGACGCTTATAGGTGATACTGGTGGTAGAATGTCTGTGCCTAATCGGGTAAAGAATGTGAGTGAAGTCAAACAGCAAAAATTAAGATGCTTGTACACTAAGGCGAGGAGCCTAGGTAACAAAATGGATGAACTAGAGCTACTGGTGCAGGAAGTGAAACCAGATATTATAGGGATAACGGAAACATGGTGGAATAGTAGTCATGACTGGAGTACAGGTATTGAAGGGTATGTGTTGTTTAGGAAAGGCAGAAATAAAGGCAAAGGTGGTGGAGTAGCATTGAATATCAATGATGAGGTAGACTGTAAAGAAATAAGAAGGGGTGGAATTGATAAGACAGAGTCTGTCTGGGCAAAAATCACATTGGGTTAGAAAGCTACTAGAGCCTCCCCTGGGATAGTGCTTGGGGTGTGCTATAGACCGCCAGAATCCGATCTGGATATGGATAGAGACCTCTTTAATGTTTTTAATGAAGTAAATACTAATGGGAATTTTGTGATCATGGGAGACTTTAACTTCCCAGATATAGACTGGAGGAGAAGTGCTAGTAATAATAGGGCTCAGATTTTCCTGGATGCGATAGCTGATGGATTCCTTCACCAAATAGTTGCTGAACCAACAAGAGGGGATGCCATTTTAGATTTGGTTTTGATGAGTAGTGAGGACCTCATGGAAGAAATTATTGTAGGGGACAACCTTGGTTCGAGCGATCATGAGCTAATTCAATTCAAACTAAATGGAAGGATAAACAAAAATAGATCTGTGATTAGGATTTTTTATTTTAAAAGGGCTAACTTTAAAATATTAAGGAAATTAGTTAGGGAAGTGGATTGGACTGAAGAACTTGTGGATCTAAAGGTGGAAGAGGCCTGGAATTACTTCAAGTCAAAGTTGCAGAAACTATCAGAAGCCTGCATCCCAAGAAAGGGGAAAAAATTCATAGGCAGGAGTTGTAGACCAAGCTGGATGATCAAGCATCTCAGAGAGGTGATTAAGAAAAAACAGAAAGCCTACAAGGAGTAAAATGGGAGGGATTAGCAAGGAAAGCTACCTTATTGAGGTCATAACATGTAGGGATAATTGAGAAAAGCCAAAAGCCATGTAGAGTTGGACCTTGCAAAGGGAATTAAAACCAATAGTAAAAGGTTCTATAGCCATATAAATAAGAAGAAAACAAAGAAAGAAGTGGGACCACTAAACACTGAGGATGGAGTGGAAGTTAAGGATAATCTAGACATGTCCCAATATCTAAACACATACTTTGCCTCAGTCTTTAATGAGACTAATGAGGACCTTAGGGATAATGGTAGGATGACAAATGGGAATGAGGATATGGAGGTAGATGTTACCACATCTGAGGTAGAAGCCAAACTCGAACAGCTTAATGGGACTAAATTGGGGGGCCCAGATAATCTTCATCCAAGAATATTAAAGGAACTGGAACATGAAATTGCAAGCCCAGTGGCAAGAATTTTTAATGAATCTGTAAACTCAGGGGTTGTACCGTATGACTGGAGAATTGCTAACATCGTTCCTATTTTTAAGAAATGAAAAAAAGGTGATCCAGGTAACTACAGGCCTGTTAGTTTGACATCTGTAGTATGCAAGGTCTTGGAAAAAATTTTGAAGGAGAAAGTATTTAAGGATATTGAGGTCAATGGTAATTGGGACAAAATACAACATGGTTTTACAAAAGGTAGATCGTGCCAAACCAACCTGATCTTCTTTGAAAAGGTAACAAATTATTTAGACAAAGGAAACACAGTGGATCTAATTTACCTCAATTTCAGTAAGGCATTTGATACGGTTCCACATGGGGAATTATTAGCTAAATTGGAAAAGATGGGGGATCAATATGAAAATTTAAAGATGGATAAGGAACTGGTTAAAGGGGAGACTACAATGGGTCATACTGAAGGTGAACTGTCAGGCTGGAGGGAGGTTACTAGTGGAGTTCCTCAGGGATCGGTTTTGGGACCAGTCTTATTTAATCTTTTTATTACTGACCTTGGCACAAAAAGTGGGAATGTGCTAATAAAGTTTGCGGATGACACAAAGCTGGGAGGTATTGCCAATACAGAGAAGGACCGGGATATCATACAGGAAGATCTGGATGACCTTGTAAACTGGAGTAATAGTAATAGGATGAAATTTAATAGTGAAAAGTGCAAGGTCATGCATTTAGGGATTAATAACAAGAACTATTGTTATAAGCTGGGGAGGCATCAGTTGGAATTAACAGAGGAGGAGAAGGACCTCGGAGTATTGGTTGATCACAGGATGACTATGAGCCGCCAATGTGATATGGCCGTGAAAAAAGCTAATGCAGTCTTGGGATGCATCAGGCAAGGTATTTCCAGTAGAGATAAGGAGGTGTTAGTACCATTATACAAGGCACTAGTGAGACCTCATCTGGAATACTGTGTGCAGTTCTGGTCTCCGATATTTAAGAAGGATGAATTCAAACTGGAACAGGTACAGAGAAGGGCTACTAGGATGATCTGAGGAATGGAAAACCTGTCTTATGAAAGGAGACTCAAAGAACTCAGTTTGTTTAGCCTAACCAAAAGAAGGCTGAGGGGAGATATGATTGCGCTCTATAAATATATCTGAGGGATAAATACCAGGGAGGGAGAGGAATTATTTAAGATCAGTACCAATGTGGACACAAGAACAAATGGATATAAACTGGCCATCAGGAAGTTTAGACTTGAAATTAGACGAAGGTTTCTAACCATCAGAGGAGTGAAGTTCTGGAACAGCCTTCCAAGGGGAGTAGTGGGGGCAAAAGACATATCTGGCTTCAAGACTAAGCTGGATAAGTTTATGGAGAGGGTGGTATGATGTAGCCCTAATCCCTAAATGCCTAATTTTGTCAATTAATTGATCTTTGACTATTAGCGGTAAATATGCCCAATGGCCTGTGATGGGATGTTAGATGGGGTGGGAAGGAATTTTCCTCCAGGGCAGATTGGCAGAGGCCCAGGGTTTTTTTCGCCTTCCTCTGCAGCTGGGGCACGGGTCACTTGCTAGAGGATTCTCTGCACCTTGAAGTCTTTAAACCATGATTTGAGGACTTCAGTGGCTCAGACATAGGTTAGGGGTTTGATACAGGAGTGGGTGGGTGAGATTCTGTGACCTGCGTTGTGCAGGAGGTCGGACTAGATGATCATAATGGTCCCTTCTGACCTTAAAGTCTATGATTCTATGACATATCATGTGGAGTCCCACAGGGATCTCTACTGGGTCTGGTACTGTTGAATATTTTCATTAATGACTTGACTAATGGACTGAAGTGACATCAAGCTAGAAGTAGTTGCTAGCACTTTGGAGGACGGGATTAGAAATCAAAACACCCTTGACAAATTGGAGAATTTGTCTGAAATCAAGAAGATGAAATTTAATAAAGACACTTAGGAAGGAAAAATCAAACGCACAACTACAAAATGGGAAATAACTGGCTAGGTTAGGTAGCACTGCTGAAAAGGATCTGAGGGTTATAGTGGATCACAAATTGAAGATGAGTCAACAATATGATGGATTTGTGAAAAAGGGTAATATTCTGGGGTGTGTTAACAGGAGTGTCATATGTAAGACATGGAAAATAATTGTTTCACTGTACTCGTCACTGGTAAGGCCTCAGCTGGAGTAGTGTGTCCAATTCTGGGCACCACACTTTAGGAAAGATGTGGATAAATTGGAAAGAATCCAGAGGAGAGCCACAAAAATTATAAAAGATTTAGAAAACCTGACTTCTGAGGAAAGATTTAAAAAAATGGGCATATTTAATCTTGAGAAAAGAAGACTGAAAGGGGACCCGATAATACGTTAAGGGCTGTTAGAAAGAAGACTGTGATCAATTGTTCTCAGTGTCCAATGAAGGGAGGACAAGAAGTAATGGGCTTAATCTGCAGCAAGGGAGATTTAGGTTAGATATTAGGGGAAAACTTTCTAACTATGAGGGTAGTTAAGCACTGGAATAGGCTTCCAAGGGAGGCTGCTTACATTCCCATTGTTGGAGGTTTCTAAGAACAGGTTGAACAAACACCAGTCAGGGAAGGTCTAGGTTTACTTGGCCTGAGCACAGGGGCCCAGACTAGATGGTCTCTGAAGGTCCCTACCTGCCCTACATTTCTGTGATTATAATGTCAAGATGTTTCCATACATGCATATTTATATTAAAGTATTTTTACCCTACTTGATAATGAATAATACAGAATATTAATACAAAAACAAGCAGTAACAAACCAAACCAAAGGCCTTTCTCTGCACAAAAAGAGCACATCCACCAAAATATCCAAAAAATCCCCCATCTCAGCCCCCTCCCTACAAGTCCCTCAAAATCCCAATAAAAATCTAGACCCTAAAAACCTTCCAAAATGAATGAGTTGGCAGCATGCCCAAAATGTCAACAAATCTGGGTTATTTCAGACCACGGAGAAGAAAGTAAATTGCAAATCCTGGGAGTTCTTGCTGAAAATACCCTGCCAACAGGTCCTTTTCCTATATGACAAGGGAGATCCAGTTTGAGCGCTTCCACTGATTTTTCTGGCAAGAGTAAGCTACTTAAGTCTTTATGGACTGTTTCCCCTCTGAGCCCTCTGGAAATTCTGTTTCATTCAGCCCCTTAAGTGTGCGCTTTAGCGCCCAGGGCAAGCAAGCCTATTTGTGCCCCCTACCTTTTTTTTCCCCTTCATTTTTCTACCCCTGCAGCTTTTTGCCCTCCCTGGGCAGCTGCCCCACTCGCCCCACCCATTTACAATCCTGGGTGCATTATAGCAATGAAGCACCTGTGTAATCTCTAATGATACTGAGGAATTAATACATGCTGATTTTATTCTTTTTTAAAATAAGTATTTTTCAGGAGATTTCAAAAACATCTGGGCAGGCTTCCTGAGTCTCAGGCTCCCCATTGACCCTAGTCAATGACCAGGGTCAGTGGTCTACGGTCACATCTGTTCTGCACATGACCTGCTTAGCTGCTCACATTTGCCTGTGCAAACCACAGGCTGTCTCCACAGTCATTATCCGTAAAGCACCATACACATTGATACTGCATATATAAATTATAGAGGAGGCTGATCCAAATTCTGAGCCGCCACCAAAATTCAGGATGTCTAGGAAACGGGGTTTAGTCTGATAAAATATTAAATAAGAAAGTTTCCTTAGCCGTGGTGTCAGCTGATTGAATGTGCTTCCATCCCACTGCACTGATAACCCTTTGTTAGATAGTTTGAAAATGATTTCCCGAGAGTCACCTTTTCTTATTGTTGCGAAGTTGCTTTGGCAAAATTCAGAGACAAGGCATGCTTGTTTAAAAAAGCCTATTCTGTTCTGTTCATGTTCTTATACCATGTGCTTCATGTGGTATCTGAGTGGCTAAAGTTAACATTGTGACACAGCAGAGATATATGTATCTTTCAATATATTGCCACTAAATGCAATATTATCCTACCGGAATATACTATATGGCCCATTTGTTTTTTCCCTCCTAATTTCCTATGTTCTCAGCCACGTGACTTCCTAATAAATTGTTTCATATATAAATACAAAACAGCAGGCTCAGCATAATTATCTGTATTATGCAGTATTTCATTTATTTTCACTTTTTTATTATATATATATATAAATAAACATAACAAACTACATAAACTTCTCATAATATATTAACCATTTGCTACTTAACCTTAGCTATACTTGAAACGTTTAATTATATATAATATGAATGGTTAAACTATAAATCAATTATTTGTATCACAAAATTTACAAACAGAATTTGTTTATAATAATCCAACTAGAGCTGTCAAATTATTAAAAAATTAATTGTGATTACTAATGAGATTAAAAAAAATCCCAATTAATGGTAGTTTTAATCGCATTGTTAAACAATAATAGAATACCATTTAAATAGTTTTTGACGTTTTCTACATTTTCAAATATACTGATTTCCATTACAACACACAACACAAAGTGTATAGTGCTCACTTTTATATGATCATTTTTATTACATTTGAACTGTAAAAAAGATAAGCAAAAGAAATAGTACTTTTCAATTCACCTCTTACAACTACTGCAGTGCAGTCTCTTAATCGTGAAAGTGCAACTTACAAATACCAATTTTTTTTAACATAACTGCACTCAAAAATAAAACTATGTAAAACTTTAAAGCCTACAAGTCCACTCAGTACTACTTCTTGTTCAGCCAGTCGCTAAGACAAACAAGTTTGTTTACATTTACAGGAGATAATGCTGCCCCGCTTCTTATTTACAATGTCACCTGAAAGTGAGAACAGGTGTTTGCAGGCACTGTTGTAGCCGGCATTGGAAGATATTTATGTGCCAGATATGCTAAACATTTGTATGCTCCTTCATGCTTCGACCACCATTCCACCATTAATTGAATTAATTTGTTTTGAGTTAATCATGTGAGCTAACTGTGATTAATTGACAGCCCTAAATCCAACTATTTAAAAATTATTAAAATAAGATAAAGAATAAAGCAAAATTTAGAGGAAGGGGATACAGACAGGGAGGGAAGGCAGTGGGTAGAGAGGTGGGAGAATGCAAGGTGGGGGAAAGCATACATTTAAATGATTATTCAGATACTTCCAGGAAAACCTCCCATATATCTGAGAATTTTTCTTGGGTATTTCTGTTACGGTATGCATTTCTTTTCATGGTGGCCAAGCTTACAATGTCTGTCCTCCAGTCTTCAATTGTTTGTTGCATTTTTGGAAGTATCTGCATTTTTGTAGTTCTAGTCTTTTAGCAATTCCTTGAGAACATGACCTATGAAGAAAGGCTGAAAGAATTGGGTTTGTTTAGTTTGGAAAAGAGAAGACTGAGAGGGGACATGATAGCAGTTTTCAGGTATCTAAAAGGGTGTCATAAGGAGGAGGGAGAAAACTTGTTCACCTTAGCCTCTAAGGATAGAACAAGAAGCAATGGGCTTAAACTGCAGCAAGGGAGGTTTAGGTTGGACATTAGGAAAAAGTTCCTAACTGTCAGGGTGGTTAAACACTGGAATAAATTGCCTAGGGAGGTTGTGGAATCTCCATCTCTGGAGATATTTAAGAGTAGGTTAGATAAATGTCTATCAGGGATGGTCTAGACAGTATTTGGTCCTGCCATGCGGGCAGGGGACTGGACTCGATGACCTCTCGAGGTCCCTTCCAGTCCTAGAATCTATGAATCTATGAATTATTGGTGCTCTTCTAAGCCGAAGTTTTTCACATTTATTCAGCTTCCAGTTAACATCCATTTGGTTTAAAATTATGTTTAACTTGTAACACAATTTTATTTGCTAGGGAAAAAAACCCTCATCAATTAAGTTCTGCCCCAAACATGTGGGTATAGGAGCATTCCGAGAGCATATGGGCTAAGCTAGTATCTGCTGAATCACAGCGCCAACATTTGTCTGACTTAGTGGCACCTATTTTGAACAAAGAGGGGTGTCCAATGCATGCTCCATATGATTTTTCCACTGGATTAGTCTTAAACAGAGGTCCAAGGAACAGTTCAGGGCTAAAACTTGTTTCCATTGGTTAGCCAAGAATAATTGGCCTAGTTCCTCCTCCCATTTCTTTTTTAGGATATCCATTTTCAATTCAAATTTGCTGGTCAGGTGTGCCTATAGCATTGCTATAGGTCTTGGCAATCTGGTAATATTTGGAGAAATGAAAGCAGTTCAAGTGGGTTGGGGCAATGCAGGCATCGGGGCCAGATGGGAGATGATATGTTTAAATTGGACGAATTGACACTCCTCCTTTGTCTCTAGACTGAACCTTTATTTTAATATTGTGAAATGGAGGGAAGGTATAATTTTCAGTAAACTGACTGACTGGTTGGAATTCCTTTCATAATCCAATCCAGCCAAATGATGGAGTTGCCTGCTATACGGAGTTTCTAGTTACCTCAGATAGAGGCCTTGGTGTGTAGAAGGAGGTGATTTTTAACTTTAGTAGACATAGTATGCCAAGCATTTCTGGCTGCCACAATAGTTCGTAATTGTTCATTAGGGAATCAATAGTAATCAAAGTGTAGTACATAGGAAAGTGGTAAAGGAGCAACCAACTCTCTTTCCTGCTTGAGCCAATCCAGGGCTCTCTACAGCACAAGAGAATGAGCCACTGTGCTGCTTGGCTAAGAATTATTGTTTGATGGAAAAGTTTAAAGTTGGGAAATCTAAAACCACCTGTTTTGATAGGAGCTGTAAACTGTGTAAGGAAATTCTAGGTTTGTTACCAGCAACCCACAAGAAGGACCTGAACATGTACAATTTTCAGTAAAATGTAAGGGAGGAAATATCTCTGGAGATATTTAAGAGTAGGTTAGATAAATGTCTATCAGGGATGGTCTAGACAGTATTTGGTCCTGCCATGAGGGCAGGGGACTGGACTCGATGACCTCTCGAGGTCCCTTCCAGTCCTAGAATCTATGAATCTATGAAAAGGGATAGGAAGGGAATTCAGAAAAAAAAAAGGATCCTGGGAAGGGTTTTAGTTATGTTTATTTTTCCTCAAAGGCGGAGAGCTTGCCTGCCATCTATTTAAATCATTTGCCCGCTGCATAATTAATGGGGCTAGGTTAACCTGAACTAAGTTTTTTATTTCCTTAGGGAACAGGATGCCAAGATATCTGAGGTTTGTCTTGCCATCTAAATGTCCCAGTAGGAGAGCCACTTCCAACTAAATCCAATAAGATCTTAATTGCTTCTAACTTATCCCAATTTATCTTGTAGCCAGAGAATTACCAAAGTTATCTATTGTATGTAGGATATTTGTAATAGATTGATTTGGATTTTCAATAAACAAGAGGATGTCATCTGCATAAAGAAGGATTTTTTTCTCCTGAGTCCCTGATTTGATCCCTTGAATACCTTGGTGTTCCCTAAAATTAATATTGCAAGTGGTTATAATGCTAGATTGAACTGGAGCGGGGAGAGGGTGCATCCCTCTCTAGGTCCCTGAAAGGTGATATTGTACTATCTGTTAGGGTATGAGTGTTGGGATTGGAATATAACAGTTTTATCCATGAAATAAAGGATTTCCCCAACCCAAATTTATTCAGGGTAAGAAACAGATGTTGCCAGCTCACTCTGTCAAAGGCTTTCTGTGCTTCGAGTGAAATAATTGAATGAGTGAAATGATAAATTTTTAAGTACAGTAGAACCTCAGAGTTACAAACACCAGAGTTACAAACACCAGAGTTATGAACTGACTGGTCAACCACACACCTCATTTGGAACGAGAAGTATGCAATCAGGCAGCAGCAGAGAGAAAAAAAAGCAAATACAGTACAGTACTGTTAAACGTAAACTAGTAAAAAAAATAAAGGGAAAATTTTAAAGACTTGACAAGGTAAGAAAACTGTTTCTGTGCTTGTTTCATTTAAATGAAGATGGTTAAAAGAACCATTTTTCTTCTGCATAGTAAAGTTTCTAAGCTGTATTGAGTCAATGTTGTTATAAACTTTTGAAAAAACATCCATGATGTTGTATTCAGAGTTATGAACAACCTCCATTCCCGAGTTGTTTGCAACTCTGAGGTTCTACTGTACATAAAAGGTGGTTACAAGGAGAAGGGAGAAAAATTGTTCTTGTTAACCTCTGAGGATAGGACAAGAAGCAATGGGCTTAAATTGCAGCAAGGGGGTAGGTTAGACATTAGGAAAATCTTCCTAACTGTCATGGTAGTTAAGTGCTGGAATAAATTGCCTAGGGAGGCTGTGGAACCACCATCATTGGAGATTTTTAAGAGCAGGTTAGACAAACACCTGTCAGGGATGGTCTAGATAATACTTAGTCCTGCCTGGAGTGCAGGGGACTGGACTAGAAGACCTCTCAGGGTGCCTTCCAGTCCTATGATTCTGTGGTGGATTTCCCCTCTACTGTTTGGGGACACCGAGCAGAGAACCCCGGACAGTGCCCACTGCTCCTCAAAGGCATCAAGGGAGCCTGCGGATGCCGCCCAGAGGAACTCTGCCCGGATGCGTGAACGTACGGAGGAGCGGAAATAGGCCCCACAGTCACAGGAAATCCCATCGGCCAACCTCCTCTCCCTGGTTTTGTAGATGGCCAGTTTGGCCAGGGCTAAGAGGAGGTTGATAAGGAGATCCTACGACTTTGTGGGGCCACGGATGGGGAGTGCATAGATGAACAGGTGAGGGGAAAAGTGCAACCAAAACCGTAATAATATATCTAAGAGGAGCCGGAATAGGGGCTGCAACCTGGCGCACTCTAGATAAATGTGCGCCAGGGTTTCCTTCATGCCGCAAAAGGGGCAGGTGTTTGGGATGGGGTAAACCGCGCCAAGTACACGCCTGTGCTCACGGCCCCGTGAAGGAGCCGCCAACTGATATCCCCGGCGGACCTTAGAACCAGAAGGAGAGTGTTAGAAGGTAGATATATTAGTCCCAGATTAAGTAGATCCCTTTTCCCTGGGTAAGGTAACAGGCAGTTCCAGAACAAGCAGGAACTTGCTGGAACCAATTAAGGCAGGCAGGCTAATTAGGACACCTGGAGCCAATTAAGAAGAAACTGCAGAATCAATTAGGACAGGCTGGCCAATCAGGGCACTTGAGTTAAAAAGGACCTCACTTCAGTTTGTAGCGTGCATGGGAGGAGCTGGGAGCAAGAGGCACTAGGAGCTGAGAGTGAGAAGGCATATTGCTGGAGGATTGAGGAGTACAAGCATTATCAGACACCAGGAGAAAGGTCCTGTGGTGAGGATAAAGAAGGTGTTGGGAGGACGCCATGGGGAAGTAGCCCAGGGAGTTGTAGCTGTCGCGCAGCTGTTCCAGGAGGCACTGTAGACAGCTGCAGTCCACAGGGCCCTGGGCTGGAACCCGGAGTAGAGGGTGGGCCCAGGTTCCCCCCAAACCTCCCAACTCCTGATCAGACACAGGAGGAATTGATCTGCACTGTGGCTTCTACCAGAGGGGAAGGTCTCTGGCAGGGCCGGCTCCAGGGTTTTGGCCGCCCCAAGCAGCCAAAAAAAAAAGCCGCGATCGCAAGATCTGCGGCGGCAATTCGGTGGAAGGTCCTTCGCTCCGAGCGGGAGTGAGGGACCGTCCGCCAAATTGCTGCTGAATTGCTGGACCTGCCGCGCCTCTCCAGAGTGGCCGCCCCAAGCACCTGCTTGCCAAGCTGGTGCCTGGAGCCGGCCCTGGTCTCTGGGCTGTTTCCCGACCCACATGGTGAATCTGTGAGGCGAGTAAACCCGCCAATAAGCGCAGGACCCATCAAGGTAGAGGAGGAACTTTGTCACACTGCATGTTACTGTTTTGCCCTCAATAGAGTCTAAAAGAATTTGGATATGATTATTCGCTGGCATGGTAAATAGACTGCTTCCATTTTACCATATTCGGTCAAAGATAAAGAAATTATAACTGCAGAATTGCCTGACCCATTTTTAGTCCATAGGTCATGTGTCCTGTAGTATATTCCCTACAGAGATAAATGTTCTTATTTCAACTGAGAGAATTATGATCATGCTTTTCAAAATATCTTTGTCTGTCTACTCAGCCTGTTCAATGAATAATCCTAGGTCTATGTGATTCAATATGAAAACATCTAACAGACATAAAGCTTTTGTTTTATAAACTGTACATTATACATTAATTCTGTAGGGATGTGGCTGTAATGGTGAAGAAAAATTGTCATATATTATTCTAACCCAGTACTTAAAAGATTATCTCAAAAATTGGAAATGTATTTTATTTATATACACATACAAGATATTATGAGAGTTAATAGTTAAACTAGAATGGAGGACAAAAGAAAGTGAATGATAACCTTCATAATATGTCATGGATACATTACTTTGTTTGTCAGCTGCTGAGAGACAAAACAGAGCCAATTGAGTCAGAGTGATCTGCTTTTATTGTAGCAGATGTGAAATATGTGTGTATATTACTGTTTTGTTAATGCTGTTGTATTAAAGCTGTACTGAAAAAAGTAACTCCTTATTTTGTTGCCAGTGCAAAAAAGGTGTGTTCTTAACTCCGGTTAGCTAACCTGCGTTAAAATAGCAATGAACGTATGGCAATTCAGCTTTTAATTTAAGTTAGCACCTCAAGTTAAAGCCTATGCACATCCTGGCATTGAACTCGAGTTACTAACCTGAGTTAAAAGCCAAGTTGCCATGTCTTGACTGTTACTATAACCCGGTTAGCTAACCTGCGTTAAAATAGCAATGAACGTATGGCAATTCAGCTTTTAATTTAAGTTAGCACCTCAAGTTAAAGCCTATGCACATCCTGGCATTGAACTCGAGTTACTAACCTGAGTTAAAAGCCAAGTTGCCATGTCTTGACTGTTACTATAACCCAAGTTAGCAAACTTTTTTGCAGTGAAGATATACCCTTAGCAGATGTGTGTTCTCTTTACCCCTCTGCTCTTGTTGGCCAGATATAGATGTAGTAAGTAATTCCCATGGTGTTTTGCATATCATCACATTTTATTTATATAGCATTCAAATATTGCCTCTTCTGCATGATGTTGGGGTGTGGATCCACATCCACAGATTTACTTACTCACAGAAACTATCCTTCATTGCACCCTGATAAAATAGTAACATGACTATTTTGCATTTCCAGGGAGGAAGGATTGCCATATGATTAGGGAACAGGATGGGGGTTTAGAAGACCTGGGTTCTATTCTCTGCCATGGACAACTCCTTTGACGTGGGGGAAAATCACATGAGTGCCCTGTACCTCAGTTTCTCCATCTATATAATGGGAGTGTTATTAGCCTGCCTCACAATGCTCTTGTGTAGTTAAATAAACTGATCTTTATGAAGCAAGTTGAGATCCTCAGTTTGAAGGTGCTATGTAAGCATGACATATAGTTATTAGGAAAATAGGAATTATCATACCAGGTTAGAACATAGTCCATCGAGTCCAATACCCGGTCCAAAACAACAGTGACCAGTACTGAATGTCACAGAAGAAGGGGCATGAAACCAAACTAGAGGGAACAGTGGTCTGATCCTGTATGACAATTTCTGTGTTCCTATGTTTATGAAATAGCATCGTCTAGAGGCATGAGTTAGAGTTGGGGGACAGGATGAGCAGGGCTGGCTCCATAGTTTTTGCCGCCCCAAGCAAAAAAAAAAAAAAAAAGCCGCGATCGGGAACTCTAACGCCACTGCTTCATTCTTCGGCGGTAGATCCTTCCCTCCGACATGGACTGAGGGACCCGCCGCCGAAGAGCCGGACATGCCGCCCCCTTCCTGGGGCCGCCCCAAGCACCTGCTTGCTGGGCTGGTGCCTGGAGCCGGCCCTGAGGGTGAGGGAATCCTTTGTTTTCCCCAAACTGGTAAAGATGACAAGCCCCTGTAGATTTTCAAATTCTATGATTGCTACTAAGACCAATACGGGGGCGGGGGACGGACTTTAAAGGGCTTCAAACATTAGACAAGCAAAATTGCTCTGTACAGACACAGGTTTGCAATACACTATTACCAATCTTCACAACACTGTCTACTAACTGACACTATTTAAACTTAAAACAAACACATATTCTGTGATGTTGTACGGATGCCAAACTTAGTTGCATCCAGCCTATCCCGAAAGCCTGAAGCAAATTAATAGCTATTTATCTTCCTGTCCACACTGCTGACATACAGAATGCAACTTATTCAGTGCTAACATTCTGAAAAAAGCAACTAACTGCTGTACAAATCTATAAATGGATGTCAGCTGACCATTCTGTTTGAAATGGGCCTATGATATTCACCCAAATAATAAGGCACATCTGTTTAACATGGGCTAGCTCAGTATGACCCCTAAATGTTGAAACATCAGGTTATATCTATATTGCTTCAAGGATCATCCCCGAGTTGATTTCTGAGACTAAGGAGCTGAGGCTGATTGAAACAGAAAGAGATGTGTTCTCTTACATTGTTTAAAAGCAGGGAGGATGGTCTCTGGCAGATGTGCAGGAGTAAAGCTAATATTAGCCAAAGTTCTGAAGGGGAACAAGAGAGGCTTTTACAACTCGTTTTCTCTCTATGGGTCTGTTCTCCATGATTAAGGACATAAGAACGGCCCTACTGGGTCAGACCAAAGGTCCATCTAGCCCAGTATCCTGTCCTCCGACAGTGGCCAATGCCAGGTGCCACAGAGGGAATGAACAGAACAGATAATCATCAAGTGATCCATCCCGTCGCACATTCCCAGCTTCCAGCAAGCAGAGGCTAGGGACACCATCCCCGCCCATCCTGGCTAATAGCCATTGACGGACCTATCCTCCCTAATCCCAACTATACATATAAAATGATGGTGTCTAAATTAGCTGTTACCACTCAAGAAAGAGATCTTGGACTCATCGTGGATAGTTCTCTGAAAACATCCACTCAGTGTGCAGCAGCAGTCAAAAAAGTGAACAGAATGCTGGGAATAATTAAGAAAGGGATAGATAATAGGACAGAAATTATCATGTTGCCGCTATATAAATCCATGATATGCCCACATCTTCAATACTGTGTGCAGATGTGGTCGCCCCATCTCAAAAAAGATATATTGGAATTGGAAAAGGTTCAGAAAAGGGCAACAAAAATTATTAGGGGTATGGAACAGCTTCCGTATGAGGAGAGATTAATAAGACTGGGACTTTTCATCTTGGAAAAGAGACGGCTAAGGGGAGATATGATTGAGGTCTATAAAATTATGACTGGTGTAGAGAAAGTAGATAAGGAAGTGTTGTTTACTACTTCTCATAACACAAGAACTAGGGGTCACCAAATGAAATTAATAGGCAGCAGGTTTAAAACAAATAAAAGGAAGTATTTCTTCACACAACACACAGTCAACCTGTGGAACTCCTTGCCAGAAGATGTTGTGAAGGCCAAGACCGTAATAGGGTTCAAAAAAGAACTAGATAAATTCATGGAGGACAGGTCCATCACTGGCTATTAGCCAGGATGGGCAGGAATGGTGTCCCTAGCCTCTGTTTGCCGGAAGGTGGGAATGAGCAACAGGGGATGGATCACTCGATGATTACCTGTTCTGTTCATTCCCTCTGGGGCACCTGGCACTGGCCACTGTCGGAATACAGGATACTGGACTAGATGGACCTTTGGTCTGACCCAGTAGGGCCGTTCTTATGACTAGGCATTCACCTGAGAGGGGTGAGATCTCTATTCAAATCCTTTCTCCCTCTCAGGTGCAAGGGAGACTTGAACTGGAGTTTATTGACTATAAAAGGTAGATTTTAAGTGATATTAAGTGATAAACAAAAAGTCACAGTTAGTTACCAAAAGAAATAAAATATAAGCACGCAGTCTAAACTGTCAACCCTATTAGACTGGGCAACATCTAGATTAAGCAGTTTTTCTCACCCCACTGGATACTGAAGTCCTTAATGTACAGGTTTGTTCCTTAAACCTGGGCCAATCTCCTCTGTTGGAGTCTTGTCTTCTTCTCAGTGTCTTAGGGTATGTCTACACTACGAGAGTAGTTCGATTTTACTTAAATCGAATATGTGGAATCGATATTACAAAGTCAAACGTGTGTATCCACACTAAGGACAGTAATTCGACTTTGTGAGTCCACACTAACGGGGCAAGCGTCGACATTGGAAGCGGTGCACTGTGGGCAGCTATCCCACAGTTCCCGCAGTCCCCGCTGCCCATTGGAATTCTGGGTCGAGCCCCCAATGCCTTCTGGGGAAAAAAATGTGTCGAGGGTGGTTTTGGGTAACTGTCGTCATCCAATCGTCACTCCCGCCCTCCCTCCCTGAAAGCGCCGGTGGGAAATCAGTTCGCGCACTTTTCTGGTCAGTGACAGCGCGGACGCCACAGCACTGCGAGCATGGAGCCTGCGGCGACCATCGCTGCAGTTATGGCCGTTGTCAACACCTCGCACCTTATCATCCACCTTTCCCAGAGGCAGATGCTGAGAAATCGGGCGAGGAGGCTACGGCAGCGCGGTGAAGACCTGAAGTCTGAGAGTGGCACAGACCTGTCACAAAGCACGGGACCCAGCGCCGAGGACATCATGGTGGCAATGGGTCATGTTGATGCTGTGGAACGGCGATTCTGGGCCCGGGAAACAAGCACGGACTGGTGGGACCGCATAGTGCTGCAGGTCTGGGATGAATCCCAGTGGCTGCGAAACTTTCGCATGCGGAAGGGGACTTTCCTGGAACTTTGTGAGTTGCTGTCCCCTGCCCTGAAGCACAAGGACACCCGGATGCGAGCAGCCCTGACTGTCCAGAAGGGAGTGGCCATAGCCCTCTGGAAGCTTGCAACGCCAGACAGCTACCGGTCAGTCGCAAACCACTTTGGCGTGGGCAAATCTACCATGGGGGTTGTTGTGATGCAAGTAGCCAACGCAATCATTGAGGTACTGCTGTCAAAGGTAGTGACCCTTGGAAACGTGCAGGTGATCATAGATGGCTTCGCCGCGATGGGATTCCCAAACTGCGGTGGGGCTATAGATGGAACTCACATCCCTATCCTGGGACCGGACCACCAGGCCAGCCAGTACATTAACCGAAAGGGCTACTTTTCAATGGTGCTGCAAGCACTGGTGGACCATAGGGGATGTTTTACAAACATCAACGTCGGATGGCCGGGCAAGGTTCATGATGCTCGTGTTTTCAGGAACTCTGGTCTGTTTAGACGGCTGCAGGAAGGTATTTACTTCCCGGACCACAAAATAACTGTTGGGGATGTGGAGATGCCTATACTGATCCTCGGGGACCCAGCCTACCCACTACTGCCCTGGCTCATGAAGCCCTATACAGGCACCCTGGACAGTGAAAAAGAACTCTTCAACTACCGGCTGAGCAAGTGCAGAATGGTGGTGGAGTGTGCTTTTGGACATCTCAAGGGGAGATGGAGAAGCTTACTGACTCGCTCTGATCTCAGTGAAACCAATATCCCCATTGTTATTGCAGCTTGCTGTGTGCTCCACAATCTCTGTGAGAGCAAGGGGGAGACCTTTATGGCGGGGTGGGAGGTTGAGGCAAATAGCCTGGCTGCTGATTACGCCCAGCCAGACAGCCGTGCGATTAGAAGAGCCCAGCGGGACGCGCTGTGCATCCGGGAGGCTTTGAAAGCTAGGTTCTTGAGTGAGCAGGGTAACCTGTGACTATGAAGTTTGTTTACAGAGAAGCTGAACCTGCCCCCGTTTCTTTACCCAGTGAATGTTCACTATCCTCTCCAGTCACATACCCCGTTCACCCCGTTCCCCCCCTTCCGACACACGTTTAAAAATAAAATCACTGGAAATTTGTTAATGAACACCGTTTTCTTTATTACTGTTTTTGCGGTAAAGTGTTGAAACTGGGACGCAGACTGTGGTGGGGAGCGGGTGTAGTGTAGTGATGCAAAGGACGCTTCTAAACTCGAGGAATGACAGGCTCCTGCTCCTAGAGCGGTCCGCACTGGTGGACTGGTTGTTTCAACGGAGCCTGCCACCCCTCCTGTTCGGGACTCTGTGTGTGGGGGCTATGTGACTTTGTGGCAGGGGGAGGACAGTTACAGATCCCCTGCTTCATGGCTCTGTGATCCAGGATAAGGACCGCTGCCTAAGATCTCTAACCGCCCTCCCCCGCCACAAAGTCACATAGCCCCCCCACACAGAGAACATGAAAACCACCTCCAAGACTGACCAGGGTAACTAGTGACTGCAATGTGTGTGTGCCCTGCTGCTGAACCTGCCCCCGCCTCTGTACCCTGGTAAAGGTGACTGTCCTGTCCAATTACCAACCCCCTTCCCCCCCTTCAAACAGACTCTCCTCTAAAAGAACATGATGGAAACAGTAATTAACAGAAACATATTTTTTATTAGCAACTACACATGAAACTGGGGGATGAAACTGGGACGGGGGCTTGGGTGAGGCGGGAAGGAAAGGACTTATCAAATTTTGGGGAATGACAGCCTTCTGCTACTTGAGCAGTCTGCAGGGGTGGAGTGAGAGTTTTCACGGACTCTGCCGCCCCTCCTTCTTGGGACTTTGGGTGAGGGGGGTATGGGACTTTGTGGCGGGGGAGTGCGGTTACAGATAGACTGCAGCGGGGCTCTGTCCTCCTGCCTCCGGTCCTGCAGAACATCCACAAGGCGCCGGAGCGTGTCCGTTTGCTCCCTCATTAGTCCAAGCAGCGTTTGAGTCGCCTGCTGGTCTTCCTGCCGCCACCTGTCCTCCCGTTCAATGTGTGATAGATGGATTTGGGACAAGTTCTCCCTCCACTGGGTCTGCTGGGCTGCCTGGGCTCGGGAGCAGCCCATAAGTTCCGAGAACATGTCGTCCCGTGTCCTCTTCTTTCTACGCCTAATCTGCGCTAGCCTCTGGGAATGTGATGCCAGGGTAGGTCGGGAGACAGTCGCAGCTGTGGGATGGGAAAAAGGGAGTGAATTCCTCAGAAAGATAAATTTTGTTGGGAACAAAGAACATAGTCTTTCTCTGTGAACAAGACCATGCACAGCACCTATCACATGCGCACTCAGGACAAGGTCGAATTTTCGGCCTTCGCTTTCAGTGCCTGGGGTCTTGCAGTCCAGATCACACAAGCGGGGCAGGACAGCGGAATTTTGGTAGCAGGCTGACATGGTAAGTCGTAGACTTGTGGCTGCTTAAAACTTTAATAGCAGCACTGGCCTCCTTTCACGTTCAAAGCAATGCTCCTAGCGTTGGCCAGTTCCAGCTGCCAGCAATCCGGCCAGCATGAACTCTGCCCCTGTCCCACCCCCTCGCGGCTGTCCCAGGGAAAGATCCCTGTATGCTGCCCCTCTCCCGCCTCCACCGTGTGGCTGTAAACCGCCGGTTACAGTTCTGTAAAGGAACAGGCAAGCAGTCCCAATACTAACATTCCCCTACCTAATTCAAAGCAGGTCACCATGAGCGACATCACTCTGATGAGGATTTCAGAGACCGAGAAAGAAATGATGCTTCGGGAAAGCCTGCAAAGACCAGGGCCGTATGCCGCCATGCTCTGCAAGGCAATGATCCCCAAGTACTTGCTTATCTCCTGGCGCGGAAACGTTTCATACTATGGAGGACACAATAAGGCCGCTCTCCCAAGGAACCTCATGCAAAAGCTTTCCAATTACCTCCAGGAGAGCTTCATGGAGATGTCCCATGAGGATTTCAGCTCTATCCCCGGACATATAGACCGGATTTTACTGTAGCTGCACTGGCAAGGACTAAACAGTAGAGCGCCTAGGGCAAACCAATCATGATAAACCGGACATTGTTAGATTTTTTTGCAGTAGTTGCACTGCCAAGGACTGAAACATTAAGCGCCTAGGGCAAACTAATCATGAAAAACCCATTGTTAATATTGTTAATATTCCTGTTCTGTTCAAAATAAATGTTTACATGTTTAAAACACTTACCGACTGATCCTTCCCCTGATTCTGGGTCCGGGTTAACGCCTGGGGACGGTTGGTAGGGGATCTCTGTAAGGGTGATGAAGAGATCCTGGCTGTCAGGGAAATCAGCGTTGTAAGCGCTGTCAACTGCCTCGTCCTCCTCATCTCCTTCCTCATCTTCCCCGTCCGCTAACATCTCCGAGGAAGCGGCCGTCGACAATATCCCATCCTCAGAGTCCACGGTCAGTGGTGGGGTAGTGGTGGCGGCCGCACCTAGGATGGAATGCAGTGCCTCGTAGAAACGGCATGTCTGGGGCTGGGATCCGGAGCGTCCGTTTGCCTCTTTGGTCTTCTGGTAGCCTTGTCTCAGCTCCTTGATTTTCACGCGGCACTGCGTTGCATCCCAGCTGTATCCTCTCTCTGCCATGGCTTTTGAGATCTTCTCGTAGATCTTTGCATTCCGTCTTTTGGAGCGCAGCTCGGAAAGCACGGACTCATTGCCCCACACAGCGATCAGATCCAAGACTTCCCGATCAGTCCATGCTGGGGCCCTCTTTCTATTCTGAGATTGCATGGCCATCTCTGCTGGAGAGCTCTGCATCGTTGCCAGTGCTGCTGAGCTCGCCACGATGTCCAAACAGGAAATGAGATTCAAACTGGCCAGACAGGAAAAGGAATTCAAATTTTCCCGGTGCTTTTCCTGTGTGGCTGGTCAGAGCATCTGAGCTCGGATTGCTGTCCAGAGCGTCAACAGAGTGGTGCACTGTGGGATAGCTCCCGGAGCTATTACCGTCGATTTCCATCCACACCTAGCCTAATTTGACATGGCCATGTTGAATTTAGCGCTACTCCCCTCGTTGGGGAGGAGTACAGAAGTCGAATTTAAGAGACCTCTATGTCGAACTAAATAGCTTCGTTGTGTGGACGGGTGCAGAGTTAATTCAATGTAACGCTGCTAAATTCGACATAAACTCCTAGTGTAGACCAGGCCTTAGTTGCTTGCAGAGTGGTTGGGGGCAGGAGAAAGGTCCCAACACATGGCCACTGTCTGTTTTATACCCTCAGTCCATGTGCTTGGAAAACACAAGTCCAGGCATGTCTGGGTGCATTGCTGAGTCTCCAGACAAAGTTGAGTAATTCCCCTGGTGTGGCCTCATGTAGGTGAGTCATTGCATTGTAGCTCCCTTGCTGGACAATGGCTGTTGATGGATTGATTGATACCCCGCCCGGGTGTTGGTTACTTTCCTTGCTGTTGCCTCTTGGGCGGTAATATCTGGCTGATTCCCCAATTTACAGCATGTTTTAGTGACAACCATACAACACAATTCTCATAACTTCATATGCATTAATGATATACATATATGGATAGAGAAATGACTTTCAGCAGATCACAACCTTTCCCCTAATACCTTACAAGGCATGCTTTATATGTAAGATCACAATTATATTCAGATGAGGAATAGGGGTTGTTACAGGGTGGTCCCCCAAGGTACAGAATGTCACAGTGTGTACCCCGTGGAAGACTGCACACTAGTCCTGCAGGCCATCATGACATAGGGAAACAAGCTGTCTCAATTCTATTGACTGGCATCTACAAAGGATGACAACATAGCTGCCAGCATACAGTTTAGATGTTTCACTAGCCCATCTGATGACAGGCAGCAGGTCGGAATAAGGTGTGCTATTCTGGCAGACAAACTGCTTAACATCTACCTTAGCAACACTCAGTCCTTGAGCAGGCAGTGGATGAACCTCTGCCCACATGGAGAAGTAGCCTACTATCACAAGGAGGTACTGACTGTCTCGCTTAGTGACAGGTACAGGTCCCAGAATATCCATAGCTACCGTCTGTAGAGTGGCTCATCTGAGTAATAACCAGTGTGAGCCACTGGTAGAGCGTACTTGGACTTTCAGAGAGCCATTGATGATGGTCCTCACCAAAGGCTCTTAGCTCAGTGGTTTGAGCATTGGCCTGCTAAACCCAGGGTTGTGAGTTCAATCCTTGAGGGGGCCACTTGGGGATCTGGAGCAAAATCAGTCCTTGGTCCTGCTAGTGAAGGCAGGGTGCTGGACTCGATGACCTTTCAAGGTCCCTTCCAGTTCTAGGAGATAGGATATCTCGATTAATTTAAAGCAAACTAAGCAATCCTGGCAGAAGAGGGAAGGTCCTCTCATGGATCAGTAACTGGTTGAAAGATAGGAAACAAAGAGTAGGAATAAATGGTCAGTCTTTCACAGCGGAGTGAGGTAGATAACAGGGTTTTCCAAGGATCTGTCCTTAGATTAGTGGTGTTCAACATATTAATAAATGACCTGGAAAAATGGGTAAACAATGAGGTGGCAAAGTTTGCAGATGATACAAAATTATTCAAGATAGTAAATCCAAAGCTGGCTAGAAAGAGTTACAAAGGGATCTCAACACTGGGTGACTGGGCAAAAAAAATGGCGCATGAAATTCAATGTTGATAAATCCAAAGTAATGCAAATTGGGGAAGAAAAACAATCCCAGCTATACAGACAAAATGATGGGTTCTAAAGTAGCAGTTACCACTCAAGAAAGAGATCTTGGAGTCCGCGTGAATAGTTCTCTGAAAACATCTACTCAATGTCCACTGGCAGTCAGAAAAGCTAAAAGAATTGTAGAAACCATTAGGAAAGGGATAGATAATAAAACAGAAAATATCATAATCCCCCTATATAGATATACATATATAAAATCTCCATGGTATATCCAGACTTTGAATACTGTATGCCATTCTGGTTCCCCATCTCACAATAGATATCTTAGAATTGGAAAAGGTGCAGAGAAAAGCAACAAAAATTATTAGGCTATGGAACAACTTCAATAGGAAGAGAGATTAAAAAGAGTTGGACTGTTCAGCTTGGAAAAGAGACAGCTAAGGGAGGATATGATAGAGGTTTATAAAATCATGATTGCTGTGGAGAAAGCGAATAAGAAAGTGCTAGTTACCCTTTCACCTAATGCAGGAACCAAGGGATGACTCAATGAAATTTATGGGCAGCAAGTTTAAAACAGACATAAGGAAATGCTTCTTCACACAATGCACAGTCAAATTGTGGAACTCATAGTCAAGAGATGGTGTGAAAGCCAAAAGTATAACTGGGTTAATAAAAGAACTGGATGAGTTCATGGAGAATAGGTCCATCAGTGGCTATTAGCCAAGATGGTAAGGGATGCAACTGCATGCTCTGCATGTCCCAAAACTTCTGACCGCCAGTAGCTCTGACTGGACAACTGGGGATGGATCACTTGATAAATTGCCCTTTTCTGTTCATTCCCTCTGAAGTATCTGATACCAGCCACTGTCAGAAGACTGGTTACTGGGCTAGATGGACCACTGGTCTGACCCAGTATTGCCATTCTTATGTTTAACCAGAGGTGCTCTGGGTGTAGTATGAGCTGTCTCATGGGCCCCACAGAGCTAGCAAAACAGACCTATGCCATCCAGGCCAGCTGTACTGACTTTGAACCATTCGGGTAAGCTGGTCTAACCTCAGATGTGCCCCAGTCTTGCTGCTTCAAAATCTCAGGTCCCCTCGGAACCACTAGTTGAGTGTCACGGGCCATGTTCCCCACTGCTCCTGGGTGCCTGCATCTTTCCTACCAGGTACTACAGTGAGAATCTGTAACAGAGAGGGAAATTATTAGGGCTGTCAAGTGATTACAAAAATTAATCACGATTAAAAAAAGTAATTGCGATTAATCACACGATTAAAAAATTTATCGTGATTAATCGCACTGTTAAAAATAATGGAATACCATTTATTTAAATATTTTTGGATGTTTTCTACATTTTCAAATATATTGATTTCAATTACAACACAGGATTAAAAAGTGTACAGTGCTCACTTTATTTTTGATTATAAATATTTGCACTGTAAAAAACAAAAGAAATAGTATATTTCAATTCACTTAATACAAGTACTGTAGTGCAATCTCTATAACGAAAGTTGAACTTACAAATGTAAAATTATGTACAAAAAATAACTGCATTCAAAAATAAAACAATGTAAAACTTTAGAATCTACAAGTACACACAGTCCTGCTTCAGTCAATTGCTCAGACAATCAAGTTCGGTTACAATTTGCAGGAGATAATGCTGCCCATGTCTTGATTACAATGTCACCTGAAAGTGAGAACAGGCGTTCGCCTGGCATTGTTGTAGCCAGCATCGCAAGATATTTATGTGCCAGATGCACTAAAGATTCATATGTCCCTTCATGCTTCAACCACGATTCCAGAAGACATGCATCCATGCTGATGACGGATTCTGCTCGATAACGATCCAAAGCAGAGTGGACCAACACATGTTCATTTTCATCATCTGAGTCAGATGCCACTAGCAGAAGGTTGATTTTCTTTTTTGGTGCTTCGGGTTCTGTTGTTTCCGCATCGGAGTGTTGCTCTTTTAAGACATCTGAAAGCATGCTACACATCTCATTCTTCACAGATTTTGGAAGGCACTTCAGATTCTTAAACCTTGGTACCTTCTTTGCATTTTGTCAAATCTGCTGTGAAAGTGTTCTTAAAACGAACATGTGCTGGGTCATCATCCGAGACTGCTATAATATGAAATATATGGCAGAATGTGGGTGAAGCAGAACAGGAGACATACAATCCTCCCCCAAGGAGTTCAGTCACAAATTTAATTAACGCATTATTTTTTTAACGAGCATCATCAGCATGGAAGCATGTCCTCTGGAATGGTAGCCGAAGCATGAAGGGGCATATGAATGTTTAGCATATCTGGCACGTAAATACCTTGCAATGCTGGCTAAAAAGTGCCATGCGAACAGTTGTTCTCACTTTCAGGTGACGTAAATAAGACGCGGTCAGTGGTATCTCCTGTAAATGTAAACAAACTTGTTTGTCTTAGCAATTGGCTGAACAAGAAGTAGGACTGAGTGGATTTGTTTTACATTGTTTTGTTTTTCAGTGCAGTTATGTGACAAGAAAAAATCTACATCTGTAAGTTACACTTTCACGATAAAGAGATTGCACTACAGTACTTGTATGAGGTGAATTGAATCATACAAGTATCATTGATATCTCTGTATCATTTTTACAGTGCAAATATTTGTAATAAAAATAAAGTGAGCACTGTACACTTTGTATTCTGTGTTGTAATAGAAATCAATATACTTGAAAATGTAGAAAAACTTCCAAAATTTTTAATACATTTCAATTGGTATTCTATTGTTAACAGTGCGATTAATCGCGATTAATTTTTTAATCGCAGTTAATATTTTTTAATCCTTTAAGTTAAACTGCGATTAATCGACAGTCCTAGAAATAATACTATCCTATCTCTCAAGATGATTTGTGAGGTTCCAAAGACTCCTGTTCCAAAGACTATGAATCATTTTGAAGGCCCTCTGCAGTGACAGCAGGGAGGGGGTGGGGAAGAGTCTAGGTAGAAGTTTTGCAGTGAGGCAGACATAAAGACAAAGGAATGTTAGGGATAATGCAACTCTGCTTATTCTAATACAGTTCCTTGTTTGGTGTTAGAAGCAAGGGACTCTTTCTGTGTTTTTTTTCTCCAAAGTCACATGACATGGGATACCTTCCTTATTATCAGGAAATCTTCCATTAGGTTGGTGGAAAACATATGTATTAGCTAGACATGATAGCCGCATAGTCAACCTGCATTAATTTATGAAAACTTTAACCATGAATGCACTTTCGACTAGAATCCACCAGGTGGAACAAGGAAATTAATCACAATATAGTTTAGCAAATTTCCTTTCAGAATAAACTGAGAGATTTAATTATATCTCTTCCAACTTCCAGACTCCACAATTGCATTACCAGATTTTATAGTCTGGACAAATGACTTCAGCATGCAGACCACACTGCAACTCTGTCTAATCTTGTGCACTCTGACTGTAATGCAGCTGAAAGCATAATACTCCATGTTTCCTTATTAACTCTCCTATAGGCATCATATACACGCTGAAGGAGGTGATGGCGGAAGTGAGGTGACAAGAGAACCCTGCATGAGAGATATTTGAGCTTAGTTTACAAACTGGCACCAGAGCTCAAGACCCTATGCTGCTGTCTTAGTCTCAGTCTTATATCAGTCAGTTCATTTATTCTATTGACTTTCCTTTCAGTTTATTTATTTATTTTTAAAAATTAATACAAAATTATATCTAAAGTACTCCTTTGGGTTGAGCATAGACCTGTCATCACAGATTATAACCATTGATTCAGAAACAAATAACAAACCACAGACACACAACGTTGGGAAATCTGTTAACATCCCTGTTAGGAGCTTGGAAAAGTTATCTGTTACTAAAACCCCTTCCCATACCCCCCCACACATTTGCGTGCATACACTCCTTTCTCTTGCACAAAATTTATCAAATGCAAATCAAAGGGATCATACAAGTATCATCCAAGCAAGTGGTGGATTGCATTTGAACAAAAGCTCATAAATCTTTTCATCAATATTCTCCCAACTCTAATAGAGAGTGTGGTTTCCAGGTGTGAAATATGCAGAGAAGAGCTGTTCACTGACTTCAAGGTGATGATTAGAAGCACAAACTCCATGCAGAGGTCAAGTGGAAGCCACTCAAAGAACTGAAATAGGAGAGAGACATGTCTAAGTAGCTACTAGGGTTAGACATTTTTAAATCAGCAGGTCCAGATAACTTGCATCCAAGAGTTTTAAAAGAACTGTCTGAGGCGCTTGCTGGACCATTAATGTTGATTTTCAGTAAGTCTTGGAGCACTGGGGAAGTTCCAGACTTGTGTCCATTTATCCTTTTACGTAGGGACTGTCCAGTTTGGCCGATGTACATAGCAGAGGGGCATTGCTGGCACATGATGGCGTATATAACATTGGTGGACGTGCAGGTGAATGAACCGGTGATGTTGTAGCTGATCTGGTTAGGTCCTGTGATGGTGTCGCTGGTGTAGATATGTGGGCAGAGTTGGCATCGAGGTTTGTTGCATGGATTGGTTCCTGAGTTAGAGTTACTATGGTGTGTTGTGTGGTTGCTGGTGAGAATATGCTTAAGGTTGGCGGGTTGTCTGTGGGCGAGGACTGGCCTGTCTCCCAAGGTCTGTGAAAGCGAGGGATCATTGTCCAGGATGGGTTGCAGATCACTGATGATGCGTTGGAGAGGTTTAAGCTGAGGACCTTAGGTGATGGCCAGTGGAGTTCTGTTGGTTAGTCAGATATTAGGAATGGCAATATACAAAAACCTGTAGGAGAACACTTCAACCTCCCTGGCCACACAATAGCAGATTTAAAGGTAACCATCCTACAGCAAAAAAACATCAGGACCAGACTTCAAAGAGAAACTGCTGAGCTTCAGTTCATTTGCAAATTTGACACCATCAGCTCAGGATTAAACAAAGACTGTGAATGGCTAGCCAACTATAAAAGCAGTTTCTCCTCCCTTGGTGTTCACACCTCAACTGATAGAAGAGGGCATCATCCTCCCTGATTGAACTAACCTCGTTATCTCTAGACTGATTCTTGCCTGCATATTTATACCTGCCTCTGGAAATTTCCATTACATGCGTCTGACAAAGTGGGTATTCACCCACGAAAGCTCATGCTCCAATACATCTGTTAGTCTATAAGGTGCCACAGGACTCTTTGTTGCTTTTCACATTTTCATGTTACCACTAACCTCAGCTCAGAGTAAATCACTTTCTTCTCTGCCATTGTCATTGTACTTGTCTTGTCAGAGTATGGCAACAGTGATAGCATTGCTAGAGAAAGAGAATGCATACATGTAAAAGAAACCACCACAATTTTCATTGGAAAGGAAACATTCTGGTCTCATTTCCCTCTTCTCCTGGGTTACCTTCTACCAAAATTTAGAGCTTTTTACAAAGAGACCATATTTTAACTGTTACCCCAGCCATTGTAGCATGTTTAAACAGAGAATTTAGGGGGCTCACTCTTCATGGAGAAACAGAAAATAATATCTCCTAATTCATAATAAACTGGAATGAAAGTCTTTCCCAAGCTGTATGGGAGTATAGAGGGTTTTATTCCACTTCATTTTGCCATCCCCTAATGGCACCATTGAATAACATCATTATGCTCATTGTCTTCTAATTGTTGGAACTAATTTGTCCAGCTTTATGCGCTCTGTTCATTTAATCTAATGCAGTTTAATCTCATAACACTACAAGCTTTATCAGTAGGCACAAAATAACCCCTGAAGAACCCCAAGAGACAAAAATGCTTGTTGAGTTTAGCTGTTGAGGCTGGATGTCTGTGCTTGATGAAAAATGAAGTAATTGTTTGGGGGAAAAGCCTCCAGAAAATTGCTGTTTCTTTCTGAATTCTTTGTCCTTCATTGGACACATTATCTGGTTGTAATTTGGCTTTTATTTTTACATCAATCACAACGCTTTTTTTGTGCCTTTGGTAAAGCTGAAGATTTGAAAATTTCCCCAAAGCCTGCTCTATAAAATCTTGTACAGTTAAAAATACAAAATTAATCTAATGTTTTCCTGAGCTGAATTGTGGGCTCTTACCCAGTGCAAAAATGCATGCAAATAGTAAGATGCCTGTTTATCATGAAGTTACATACAAATAAGCCTCATGTATACATATTCTTTGCAATTTTTGCATTATATTCAGTACATTACAGAGGAATAAACCCCCAACGTTTCTAGCTGCATAAATATAGACAATCATTCTTCTTTTTTTCATAAATAAGGAACCTTTAACTGAATGACTTATATTTTTATCAGATACATTTAATTGATTTCATGAATCTTTGAGTTACCTAACTGTAAGAAAAATGTCAGAAAATTTTGAAATAATTAAATATTTTATTAAACTTCTTACCAAAACAGTCACTTCTGGACTAAGGCTGCTTTTGAAAAACTCATTCCATTTTTTTAAAATTGTAAATGGCTGAAAATATGAATTAGAAACAAAATGTCATCTCAGCCTGATTCATGGCATTGCTAACTCTTTAATACCATGTGACACTGTGTGGAATATGTGGGACACTTTATGATATTGTTGACAGCAATATTATAAAATTGCAATGAATTTGACCAGATATGTGAGGTATTTGCGAAAATGTTACAATTGACCAAGTATGATAATTTTGTTTATATGTTTATATCACTTTTGTGTTATGAGTTATGGATATGTAGGTTTTATCTGTATTTCCAAACTTGTTCTGTGTTTCTGGGTGACACCCACAGACATCAGCACTGCCTAGCCTGCTTGATGGTCCATTAAGCACCAGCGCTGGTGCACTGTCTATACTGGCACATTACAGCGCTGAAACTTGCAGAATGTATCTCCCATGAAGCAGAAGTGATACCCGGTGGCCAGTCAGGGTAATGTAGAGAGTATGTCTCTCTTAGAGCAGCAGTGGTACCTGGTGGCCAGTAAGGGTAATGCACAAATTGTGTTCCCCATGGAGCAGCAGTGACACCCAGTGGCCAGTCGGGATGATATACAGAAGGTGGGTCCCTTGGCGCAGCGGTGACACTGAATGGCCCGTTGCGGTAAGGCACAGAAGGTGTTTCTCTTGGAGGAGCAGTGACACCTGGTGGCCAGTCAGGGAAATGCATAGAGTATGTCTCCCTTGGGGGAGCAGTGACACCTAGTGGCCAATAAGGGTAATGCACAGATCATGTTTCCCCTGGCACAGCAGTGACACCTGGTGGCCAGTTGGGGTAATGCACTTCAGGCCCAAACTTCAAAGAGAAACTGCTGAGCTTCAGTTCATTTGAAAATTTGACACCATCAGCTCAGGATTAAACAAAGACTGTGAATGGCTAGCCAACTACAAAAGCAGTTTCTCCTCCCTTGGTGTTCACACCTCAACTGCTAGAAGAGGGCCTCACCCTCCCTGATTGAGCTAACCTCGTATTGGGAACATAAGCTTTCATGGGTAAGAACCTCACTTCTTGCATCTGAAGAAGTGAGGTTCTTACCCACGAAAGCTTATGCTCCCAATACTTCTGTTAGTCTTAAAGGTGCCACAGGGCCCTCTGTTGCTTTTTACAGATTCAGACTAACACGGCTACCCCTCTGATACTGAACTAACCTCGTTATCTCCAGACTGATTCTTGCCTGCATATTTATACCTGCCTCTGGAAATTTCCAATTCATGCGTCTGATGACATGGGTATTCACCCACCAAAGCTTATGCTCCAATACATCTGTTAGTCTATAAGGTGCCACAGGTCTCTTTGTTGCTTTTTACAGATCTAGACTAATACTTGACACCATGCAAGGCACTGCATTTAGCCGTATGGAATGGAAATCTATCAACCTCATGAAGAAACTTGCACAAGTACAGACAGATCTCATCTTCCTTTCCAAATGCAAATGGATGGACATCATACCAAATGGACTGAAGGTGAAAAATCCATTGCTATCTACATACTGCACAGACCACAGTGAGAAATTATGCCATACACTATCAAAGAAACTGAGGAACCACCTGATCAGCATCCTATACAGCAAACAGGAAAACATCAAAAAAGAGCTCTCCAACCTGGAGAGTTTCATAAATATCCAACCCTCCACACAAACAGACTTTACTAAAATAAGACAGGAGATCTACATTACACACTTCACCTCTCTACAAAGGAAAAAGGACTGTAAGCTGTCTAAAATCCTACCTGCCACATGGGGCCACAAGAGTGGTACCCCTAACTCACCCAGTAATATCGTCAATCTATCCAGCTATACACTCAACCCGACAGAAGAGTCTGTCCTATCTCAGGGACTCTCTTTTTGCCCCACCACTCCCACGAACATGATACAGTTCTGCGGTGATCTGGAAGCCTACTTTCGCCGTCTTTGACTCAAAGAATACTTTCAAGATAACACTGAACAGTGCACTGATACACAGATACCCGCCCACCAACAACACAAGAAGAAGAACTCCACATGGACTCCTCCTGAGAGTCGAAATGACAGTCTGGACCTATACATAGAATGCTTCCGCCGACGTGCACAGGCAGAAATTGTGGAAAAACAACATCGCTTGCCTCATAATCTAAGTTGTGCAGAATCCAATGCCATCCACAGCCTCAGAAACAACCCTGACATTATAATCAAAGAGGCTGATAAAGGAGGTGCTGTTGTCATCATGAACAGGTCTGACTACCAAAAGGAGGCTGCCAGACAACTCTCCAATACCAAATTCTACAGGCTACTTTCCTCAGATCCCACTGAGGAATATACTAAGAAACTGCACCATCTACTCAGGACACTCCCTACACTAACACAGGAACAAATCAACACACCCTTAGAGCCCCGACCGGGGTTATTCTATCTACTACCCAAGATCCACAAACCTGGAAATCCTGGACGCCCCATCATTTCTGGAATTGGCACTCTCACTGAAGGACTGTCTGGATATGTGGACTCCCTACTCAGACCCTACGCCACCAGCACTCCCAGCTATCTCCGTGACACCACAGATTTCCTGAGAAAACTACAATGCATTGGTGACCTCCCAGAAAACACCATCCTAGCCACCATGGATGTGGAGGCTCTCTACACAAACATCCCACACACAGATGGAATACAAGCTGTCAGGAACAGTATCCCTGATGATAACACAGCACAACTGGTTGCTGAGCTCTGTGACTTTATCCTCACACACAATTATTTCAAATTTGGTGACAATATATACCTCCAGACCAGTGGCACCGCTATGGGCACCTGCATGGCCCCACAATATGCCAACATTTTTATGGCTGACCTGGAACAACGCTTCCTCAGCTCTCGTCCACTCACGCCCCTTTTCTGCCTACACGACATTGATGACATCTTCATCATCTGGACCCATAGGAAGGAGACTCTGGAAGAATTCCACCACGATTTCAACAGCTTCCACCCCACCATCAACCTCAGCCTGGACCAATCTACACGGGAGGTCCACTTCCTAGACACCACAGTACGAATAAGTGACGGTCACGTTAACACCACCCTATACCGAAAACCCACCAACTGCTATGCCTACCCTCATGCCTCCAGCTTCCATCCTGGACACACCACATGATCCATCGTCTACAGCCAAACACTGAGGTACAACCGCATTTGCTCCAACCCCTCAGACAGAGACCAACACCTACAAGATCTTCACCAAGCATTCTCAAAACTATGATACCCGCACAAGGGAATAAGGAAACAAATCAACAGAGCCAGACGTGTACCCAGAAGCCTCCTGCTGCAAGACAAGCCCAAGAAACAAACCAACAGAACTCCACTGGCCATCACCTACAGTCCTCAGCTTAAATCTCTCCAACGCATCATCAGTGATCTACAACCCATCCTGGACAATGATCCCTCGCTTTCACAGACCTTGGGAGGCAGGCCAGTCCTCGCCCACAGACAACCTGCCAATCTTAAGCATATTCTCACCAGCAACCACACAACACACCATAACAACTCTAATTCAGGAACCAATCCATGCAACAAACCTCGATGCCAACTCTGTCCACATATCTACACCAGCAACATCATCACAGGACCTATCCAGATCAACTACAACATCACCGGTTCATTCACCTGCACGTCCACCAATGTTATATACACCATCATGTGCCAGCAATGCCCCTCTGCTATGTACATCGGCCAAACTGGACAGTCCCTACGTAAAAGGATAAATGGACACAAGTCAGATATTAGGAATGGCAATATACAAAAACCTGTAGGAGAACACTTCAACCTTCCTGGCCACACAATAGCAGATTTTAAGGAAGCCATCCTACAGCAAAAAAAACTTCAGGACCAGACTTCAAAGAGAAACTGCTGAGCTTGGTGCAAATTTGACACCATCAGCTCAGGATTAAACAAAGACTGTGAATGGCTAGCCAACTATAAAAGCAGTTTCTCCTCCCTTGGTGTTCACACCTCAACTGCTAGAAGAGGGCCTCATCCTCCCTGATTGAACTAACCTCGTTATCTCCAGACTGATTCTTGCCTGCATATTTATACCTACCTCTGGAAATTTCCATTACATGCATCTGACGAAGTGGGTATTCACCCACGAAAGCTTATGCTCCAATACATCTGTTAGTCTATAAGGTGCCACAGGACTCTTTGTTGCTTTGCACAGAAGGTATCTCCCTTGGAGTAGCAGTGACACCCAGTGGCCAATAAGGGTAATGCACAGATCATGTTTCCCTTGGCACAGCAGTGACACCTGGTGGCCAGTTGGGGTAATGCACAGAAGGTGTTTCTCTTGGAGGAGCAGTGACACCCAGTGGCCAGTCTGAGAAATGCACAGAGTGTATTGCCCATGAAGCAGCAGGGACACCTGGTGGCCAGTCAGGGTAATGCAGAGAGTATGTTTCCTTTGGCACAGCAGTGACACCCGGTGGCCAGTCAGGGAAATGCACAGAGTGTAACTCCCATGAAGCTGCAGTGACACCCAGTGGCCAATCAGGGTAATGCAGAGAGTATGGCTACCTTGGAGGAGCAGTGACACACAGAGGCCAATCAGGGTAATGCACAGAGTATGTTTCCCTTGGCATAGCAGTGACACCTGGTGGCCAGTCAGGGTAATGCAGAGAGTATGTCTCCCTTGGATGAGCAGAGACACCTGGTGGCCAATCAGGGTAAAGCACAGATCATGTTTCCCTTGGCACAGCAGTGACACCTGGTGGCCAGTTGGGGTAATGCACAGAAGGTGTTTCTCTTGGAGGAGCAGTGACACCCAGTGGCCAGTCAGGCTAATGCACAAATTGTGTTTCCCATGTAGGAGTAGTGATACCCAGTGGCCAATCAGGGGAATGCACAGAGTGTATCTCCCATGAAGCAGCAGTGACACTTGGTGGCCAGTCAGGGTAATGCAGAGTGTATGTTTCCCTTGGAGGAGCAGTGACACCCAGTGGCCAATCAGGGTAATACACAGAGCATGTTTCCCTTGGCACAGCAGTGACACCTGGTGGCCAGTCAGGGAAATGCCCACAGTGTATCTCCCATGAAGCAGCAGTGGCAGCCAGTGGCCAGTCAGGGTAATGCAGAGAGTATGTCTCCCTTGGAGTAGCAGTGACACCCAGTGGCCAATAAGGGTAATGCACAGAGCATGTGTCCCTTGGCACAGCGGTGACACCTGGTGGCCAGTAGGGGTAATGCACATAAGGTGTTTCTATTGGAGGATTAGTGACACCCAGTGGCCAATAAGGGTAAATGTGTCCCTTGGCACAGCAGTGACACCTGGTGGCCAGTAGGGGTAATGCACAGAAGGTGTTTCTATTGGAGGAGCAGTGACACCCAGTGGCCAATCAGGGAAATGCACAGAGTTTATCTCCCATGAAGCAGCAGTGACACCCGGTGGCCAGTCAGGGTAATGCAGAGTATTTATCTTTTACAGCTATCCACCTGGGCCTCTTAACAATTCAGCTCCCCTTCGCTGTCCAATTGCAGGCCACTTCCCCAGTAGCTTATGGAGGGGACCCAAGTCTGCCCACTACAGACAGCAAACAAAACCACAGACAAGTGACAACACTGAAAATACGAAGGGAAGTAAAACATTAAGTGGGTATTATTATGGGTATTTTAAATGAGTGTTTAGGACCCACACTGTGTAAGGGCAACAGAGCCCTGTAGAAACAGGCAAAATTCTCTTGGTTTCACATTGTGTGTGTTACCAACTCAAAAACTCAGAGTAGGCTCATTAAGTTTTTACAAGCCCCTTAAGTAAACGGAGAACATTAACACATGGCTTTGGAGTTTGCAGACAGATCCCTGCTTCAGAGAGCTTGCAAATAAGCTCTACAAAACACCTAGCTCCAAACCTAGAGCGGCTTGCTGTTTATGAGTCAATGGGAGTACTCTGAAGAACCAGAACTATACCAGATAGCAAAGATCTGGCGTTAATTATTTCCAATACCTCTCCCCAAACAAGACAAGTGAATCCAGACAAGTGATTTCCATTAGGTTTTAGAATTTGTTTGGGGAGAGGCGTCTCTCCCCTGCCGCTGTAGCCAGTGGCAGATTTAGAGTTAGTGGGGCCCTGTGCTCCGCTTCATTTTTGTGGCCCTCCCTCGGGACCCAGCCAAGAAAAAGAACATCCTCTCTTATCTCCGCCCTGTTTTTCATTCTTTTTTTCTTCATCCTCCTCCTATATGATAAGTAATAGGCAGTAAATGAAAATAAAGTGAGGCACCTTAATACAGTGTCACCAGGTGGTCACTCAAGGTAATGCACAGTTGCTCTATGAGGGAAATGCTTTGTGCATTACTCGGAGTGGCCACACAGTGTCACTGTTGCTCCATGAGGAAAGTTCTTTGTGGATTACCTGTATTGGCCACCCGCTGTCACTATTGCTCATTGAGGGAAATGTTCTGTGTATTGCAACGAATGGCTACACAATGTCACTGTTGCTCCATAAGAGGAATGCTGTGTGCATTACCCTGAGTGGCCACCCAGTGTCACTAAGTATTTCCCTCATGGAGCAAGAGTGAAACCAGGTGGCCAATCCAGATAATGCACAAAACATTTCCCTCATCAAGGGACAGTGGAGTGGCCACTCTGAGTAAGGCACAAAGCATTTTCCTCATGGAACAACAGTGACACCCGGTGGTCACTCCGGGTAATGCACAGTTGCTCCATGAAGGAAATTCTTTGTGCATTATCCCGAGAGGCCACCCAGTGTCACCCTTGCTCCATGTGGGAAATGCTTTGTGCATTACCTGGGTTAGACACCAGGTGTCAGTCTTTCTCCATGAGGGAAATGCTTTGTGCATTACCCTGAGTGGCCACCCAGTGTCACTCTTGCTCCATGAGGGAAATGGTTTGTTCATTACCTGGATTGGCCGTCTGATGTCACTGTTGCTCATTGAGGGGAATGTTCTGTGTATTATACCAAATGGCTACGCAACGTCACTGTTGCTCCATGAGGGCAATGCTTTGTGCATTACCCCGACTGACCACCCTGTGTCACATTTGCTCCATGAGGGAAATGCTTTGTGCATTACTCTGAGTGGCCACCCAGTGTCACTGTTGCTGCCCAAGGTTAATGCTTTGTGAATGACTTGGAGTGGCCACCCATTATCACTGTCCCTTCATAAGGGAAATGGTTTGTGAATTAGTGGATTGGCCACCTAGTGTCACTCTTGCTCTATGAGGGAAATGCTTTGTACATTACCCTGAGTGGCCTCCCAGTGTCACTGTTGCTCCACAAGGGTAGTGTTTTGTGCATTACCTGTATTGGCCTCCCAGTATCACTGTTGCTCCATGAGGGAAATGGTTTGTAGATTAACCCGAGTGGCCACACAGTGTCACTGTCCATTGATGGGAGAAATGGTTTGTGCATTATCTGGATTGGCCACCCGGTTTCACTGTTGCTCCATGAGGGAAATACTTAGTGACACCGGGTGGCCACTTGGGTTAATGCAGAAAGCATTTCCCTCATGGAGCAACAGTGACACGAAGGAAATGCTTTGTGCATTACCCCGAGTGACCACCCAGTGTCACTCTCGCTCCATGTGGGAAATGCTTTGTGCATTACATGGTGTCACAGTTGCTCCACGAGGGAAATGGTTTGTGCATTACCTGGATTGACCACCTGGTGTCACTGTTGCTCATTGAGGGAAATGCTGTTTGCATGACACTGAATGGCCACCCAGTGTCACTGTTGCTCTATGTTGTGGAAAATCGACCACACTATTGATTTTGGATCAGATCAGCCTGAGGCACCTTTATTGATTACTCAAACATGCATGCATGGGGGAGTCAGCCAAGGCAGCCGAACCCCCCCCCCCCAGACAAAATACAAAAGCTTATATAGGATAAAACCACAAAAGTACATATACTTCCCTAAATTTTAACATCCATATAAGGAATAAAGCAAAGCAAGTTTTCCTGTTTGTCTTAGTTTTGCCCTTTGCAGTTTCTTGCTCTGTCACCGGGCAGCTATTAATCACAAGCTGTCATAACTATAAAGGGAAGGGTAACAGCTCTCCTGTGTACAGTACTATAAAATCCCTCCTGGCCAGAGACTCCAAAATCCTTTTACCTGTAAAGGGTTAAGAAGCTCGGGTAACCTGGCTGACACCTGACCCAAAGGACCAATAAGGGGACAAGATACTTTCAAATCTTGGGGGGGGAAAGGCTTTTGTTTGTGCTCTTTGTTTAGGGGGTCGTTCGCTCTTGGGACTGAGAGGGACCAGACATCAATCCAGGTTCTCCCCATCTTTCTAAATAAGTCTCTCATATTTCAAACTTGTAAGTAAAAAGCCAGGCAAGGTGTCTTAGTTTTACTTTGTTTTCTCAACTTGTAAATGTACCTTTTACTAGAGTGTTTATCTTTGTTTGCTGTACTTTGAACCTGAGACTAGAGGGGGGTCCTCTGAGCTCTTTAAGTTAGATTACCCTGTAAAGTTATTTTCCATACTGATTTTACAGAGATGATTTTTACCTTTTTCTTTAATTAAAAGCCTTCTTTTTAAGAACCTGATTGATTTCTCCTTGTTTTTAGATCCAAGGGAGTTGGATCTGTATTCACCAGGAGTTGGTGAATGGAAGGAGGGGGGAAGGGTCAATTTCTCCTTGTTTTAAGATCCAAGGGGTTTGGATCTGTATTCACCAGGGAATTGGTGAAAGGTTTCTCAAAGCTTCCCAGGGAAGGGAATTAGCTTGTGGGAATGGTGGCAGCGGACCAGATCTAAGCTGGTAGTTAAGCTTAGAAGTCCTCATGCAGGCCCCCACACTTGTACCCTAAAGTTCAAAGTGGGGATACAGCCTTGACACAAGCTGTTATAAACGGTTAGTTCTGCTTTTATAGTTTTTCTGCCCTTTTTCTACCTTCCCCCCCTTAGCTGCCTCCAGGCCATACATACAGTTTACTGGACCAAAGTTCAGGCCCGGACCTTTTCCCCCCCACCAATTCCCCCCTTTGGTGCCTCTTTGGCACTATCTTTGGCCTAAACTTCCACATTCATGAGCCCATTAATTTTCTTTCTTTCCTTTTCCTTTTTTTCATTCCAACTTTTATCAAAAATTTTATTAACAATCATTAATGCCACTTGCTCCCTTGCACTGGGCTTAGCAGAAAAATTACAAGCACAGCAATGTTTTTTTGCAACAGCAAGAAAAAGGCACAATCCCAAACCAACCAACACCACTACAAGTGTTAGCCTACTCCTGGTACAATATGATGGGGTTTGCGCATAATTTTGGTTACCACACACAGCACATCTTGACTAATACACAAGGAAGACAGCCTATAGGCTGTCTAAAAAGCATCCTTTTTTACCTGATATATATTTTCAAGGATATGAATTTGCCCTTGTAAATCAAAAATTTGTTTTGGACCGCTGATAACAATGAAAGCAGATTTTATAAATGGTTGGGCACCAGGGTTGTCCAGTTGAAGGGCATTTGATACCTAAGGGTTGATTGCAAAGTTTTATCCGCAGGCCAATAGATAATATGGCTGCCTGCAGTTGTAGTGAGGTTAAAATGGGCATTGTGTATGATATGGGCCTTAACAAATACACAACTGTTATTAGCCTGGAAGAGCGTGTCTCCTGTCAGGAGGGTTCCTAGTCCCATACCCTCCCAACAAACATAATCATGAACAGTGACAATTTCCCCTGGCTTGAATTTACATATACATTGAAGCTGTGGAGGTTTTAATGGCCAGAGTATCCATTGGTTTCCTATCCCAATCCAAATATTGGGTGTTATTTCAGGAGCACTGACTATGAATTGGCTAGGCATACCAGGTGGCTTGATTTCCCAAATGTCTCGGTGAATTACCCAATCCCACATGCATTCTCCTTACGGACCCGGCAGGATTCGGTATGTGGGAGCCCACATATCTCTAACTTGTCCGTAAGCTTGTGACTGTTCACGCCTCCACCCAGAAAACCTCCAAGTATGCCTCCATGGCCATAGATTAGATGGTACTCTTGAAGTGTCTGTAAGGGCAGTGGGCCAGGCCTGGGGCTCAAGTTCACTCCGAAAATGGCCATTAGCTGGTCATTCAGGAAATCCCAAACTTCTGAACATGCCAAGTCCCACTGCAATGCCTTCTCAGCCTCAGTGACATTTAATACCATTTCTGTCAGCAACTTCTGGGTTACTGAACTAAGGGCGGAAATAACATGGAATTCACCAACTCCAGCCTGAACCTGCGTTACCTGTGCTCCAGTAATAAGACCAGTGGCTTTTTCCAATTGGCTTAATTTTTCCTCATGCTGTTGGCTTTTGTGAATATTCCAAATTGCAGCTGTGCTATTGGCCCCATCCCACAGGTGTCCAGTTAAATCTCTTCTCTTTTTGGGAGAAACCCAGGTCTTTTGCTGTGCTAGCTGAATGGCAGCTCCTTTAGAGCAATTTGGATATGTATAGGTAATTTGAAAACTGGATAAGGACAGCGTGAACTTAACGGTCCCTAATGTGGCATTAATTACAGTCCATTGTTGTCCCAACACATCTCTTCTTTGTGAAGTATTATACCACATCCGTTGGTTAAACATCTTTACAAAGGACAAAGAAGCATTAATATCAATGATATAAATAGGGGTATGTTACAATATGGTACAGGCTAAATCAGAGGCTACTGATTGGCTAAGATTTAGAAAAATATTACTTTCCCATCCCCACCCTAAGTTCGTTAAGAAGGAGAGGCTAAGGAATATTAAAAGTTTTATCTTCAGGTAGTTTTGGCTAGCTTCCACAAGCTATTTTTTGAGATTTCATAGTCTTAGTTCACTTAGCTGTCTGGCAGTGAGGCAGCAAGGGAGAGGTTACTAGCACAATCACCTTGGTTAGTTGGAGCCTTTAATACGTCCTTAGGTGGAGAGGTTGTTTTCTTAGCAAGATCCAAAAGCACAGTGGGTCTGTCAGCGGACAAAGGAGAGGTTACCAGCTCTTTACCTTGTCCTTCACTCCTGCTGTCCAGAAGGAACAACAACGCCAGAAGGAAAGACAGACCGATCATCAGTCGGAGAGCCATTACAGTGAGAAACATGGGCAGGTAGTCAATTCTCAGCACTTCAAAGCAGTGTTGATAATTAACAGGACTTGATAAGGGTCTTTTAGCATGGGGCCAGGGCGGTTCCTCGCTGATGGACCTCTATGTAGATCTAGTCTTCTGGTTTCAGAGAGTGGCAGGGTTGCTGTATATAAAAAGACCTAACACATTTCATTAGTGCCTGGCAATAATTAAGCATTGTGTTATTTATTAAATGAATGTCCATCTGAGCCAAGGCCAGCAGGGCACAGCTGGTAGTTGCACTGGGTGCCCTGTTAGAATTTCATGAGGGCTGAGTTCGGTCTTTTGATTGGGAGTGGCTTTCAAAGGGCATTTGGCCATACTGGATCTGTGAAGCTGCACATAACTCTTTTATAATCAGTTCAGATATGCCAGATTGTGATACAAAATCCTTAAGCAAAAGTTTTACAACAGTTTTGGCATCTGCCTTTTTACAAGGAAATACATTACTAAAACTAACACATACTTACAATTACAACATTTAAACATTTGAATAAAATCAATCTGAATATTTACAAAAGGTTCCCAGGGTGGGGGACGCGCTGCCTGCCTAACTTTGACAGCTTTACCAACATTATGTTGCTGGCAGAAGTTCTGGGCCACAGAGGGAAAGTCTTGTTTAACTGTAGCAATCAACCCCCCCTTTGCTCACGCATGCCATCCGGTGATGCACGCGAGCAAATAGGGCCAGAGCACCTGAGGCGCAACCAGGCAGCCATTCGGGAAGCGCCAAAGTTGATCAGGGTGTAAGGTGTACTTAACAATTACTTCAAGAACAATTTGTGGCTTTTCAGTTAGTATCAGATTTTCCTATTTTTTTTTCTGACAGGATTACTCCCCATATTTTTCTGTATTTGTTTTATAGGCAGGTCAGGTTTTAAAGGCTTCTATCTTTATTATTTAGGTGATTTACATTAACACAGACATTTTCGGCTTGCGTTTGGATTCAAAGTTATTAGCCGCTTAGAGACTCTGTCTCGAAAGGACACAATTAACTTCTAACTTTTAACTTCTGCTTTCAAACACACGTTGATTTGAAAAGGAAAACACAATTCACTTTGGCTCCCCTTTGGCAAAGTGACCGTTGATTACACAGAGCCACCTTAAGGCTTAGTGTGGGGCACTGATTACAGCTTTTATTTGCTATTTGTTACCAGAACAGATTTAAAATCTTTTTCCATTCTTCTGGCTTTGACTGCCCTGCTGCAGCCACAACTTTGGTTTTTTTTATTAAAAAATAACAATGTAAATCTTGTCACGCATTAAGTTACCTTAAGGATCAAATGCTAAATCCCAAAATGAAACAACACTAGTTTCTTTTGTTTGGCAAAAATATTTCTTGGTTTTATAACCCCCAAACAACATCAATTTATTTTAAACTTATAAAACAAAGATTGTACATACCAGGAGTGTTCTTTAACAAATTTGACTAATTTTTTCATAGTCAAATGATTTCACTTAAATAACCTTTTGCCTGGATTATTTACAGACATTCCCAAAGGAATGGTTGCAAGGAAACCAAGAATTTTTCTTTTATAACACTTTCTTTTAACATTTATATAAAGTTTTACTGCTTAATTTCTTTCAGTAACTATAGATTTAACTTCTCACTTTTTTTCTTTCAATTTCCTCAAACTGCGGTTGCCTGCTTGTCTGGGCCCGATCCTTTTTTCTTGTTACATTATTTCTTTTCATGGGCACAGGCATTGTTTCACTACCAATTTAGCAAAGAGGGTGGGGTTTGTCGACTAACCCCCCTTTTATTTATTTATACACACCTATGTATATATACACCTTCAGGGCCGGCTCTAGGGTTTTTGCCGCCCCAAGCAGCGTAAAAAAAAAAAAAAAAAGCCGCGATCGCAATCTGCGGCAGCAATTTGGCAGAAGGTCCTTCGCTCCGAGCGGGAGTGAGGGACCGTCAACCGAATTGCCGCCGAATAGCTGGACCTGCCGCCCCTCTCCAGAGTGGCCGCCCCAAGCACCTGCTTGGCAAGCTGGTGCCTGGAGCCAGCCCTGTACACCTTTATTTTTTACATTTAGATGTATCTTATTTAACAATAACCTTAATTCTTTATGTTCTGACTTAATACCATCTTTCCTTGAGGCGGTAACAACCCCTTAGCACCGGTGTATTATAAGAAAGGATAGTAACAGGGCTAGGCACAACGGGAAAGATAGGGAAAACAGTCGCATTAACAGCACTATAAAATGGGGGAGTTACATTCACTGACCATAGGAATAATGACTCCTTGCTGAATGCAGGAGGTAATAACAGGTTGGATTTTTCCTTGGCCTGTTTTGATAGAGGATACTGCTGTACCTTGGGAAGGGGTCTTGCTGGGTTTAGGTGAATCTTAACGGGTTGGGCAGACCCAATGTACCCAACCTGGTTGGCATGATCGGCTCACAAGGCCCACAGGGAGGGAGAGACCTTAAACAGCAGTTCCTGTTGCAATGAGGAAGGGCTGGGGTCGGTCTTCTCCTATAAACTGCCAGGACCTCATGGTGTATATCTGGACGTGCCTGGTCCCGCTCACAATCTGGGATACAGCAGATTATACAATTTAATTTACACAGCAAGTCTTCTCCCAAAAGGTTAACCAGTGAACAAGGACTGAGGAGGAAAACATGATAGTTAGATAGAGGACCGACAGAAACGGTTAGAGATAAAGAGACGGGGTGGGGCACAAGAACGTTGCCCACCCCTTCCACTTGTGGAGCGGCCAGGGCGGTAGGGACATTCCCTTTTCCAATGGCCCATCTGTTTGCAATAGTGACACGCGCCATCACTGGGTCCCTGGGAAGATGGATGGTGGGGACCTTGGTTTGGCCTTTCCCCTCTCCCCCGCAATGGGCGGCTATTGCGGGGTCCCTGCATGTCCTGGAGCTGGAGGGTCATTAACGTAGTTTCAATGTGGCGGTGATAGTGTTGGGTTTTATTTAAATTCTTATTTTTACTTTGTTGACAGGTGCTAATTTTGGCCCAATTTGCTTTCTTTGGACAGACTGTGAGAACTGCTTCCCACAGCCTGTTTCTGATCCTATTTATTGTGGCCTGGTCGTGGCCTGGGTCCTCCATGGGCCACCGGGCTGCCTGATAAAGGCGATTTAATGTTTTCTTGGGCAGGACTCCCTCCAGGAGTTGGTTTAAGTCTGCCCAGGTAGGGTTGTATCAGTGCATGACAGTTTTTAATTCTTCTTGGTATTTAATAGGGTCTTCTTTTATTTTTGGGGAAAAAATTAATTAAATTATACAATTCAGTGGGAGACCAAGGTGCATGCACAGAAACCAAGGTCTCCTGACCTGAAGCGCCAATGCCCAGGAATTGGCGCAAGGGGAACATTTCCTCAATACGGGGAGACGCTGTCTGAGGGGTACATGTCAGGGCTTTTGATACTTAAGGCGCTTAACATTTCTTGCCCTTGGGGCCTGTGGGGCCTGGGCAGCAGCTCCCTGCCCAGTTCCGGCTGTGCGAGGTGCTCCAGCAGCTGCTTGCATAGGTTGTGCTGGAGCAGCAAACTGCCTGCATTCTAGGAACAGGTCTATAAGATCGTCAGGAGGTGCGGAGGGGATACTCCAAAGGGGCTTTGCCTCCTGAAGGGGTCTAGATGGGTAAAAGGATATCTGTTGGCCAGCGGGGTTACGGAAAAGAGTCAATTTCCTTTTTGTCTTTTTTAGTTGGGTTTTAAGCTTTTCTTGGGAGTCCTTGGGACTCCCTACTTGAGATTTATGGTGCCATTTTACTGTTTCCTTGCACCAATAAAAGTATACATCAAACTGACCTTGTTCGACTTTGTTGGCAAGAAGTGCGCCCCTGAGGTGCACAAACTTGTCAAGGTTGAAGCTTCCTTCTAAGGGAAATTGTAATTTTGGATTATTCCTGGTATACCAATTCCATTTTTTCAGAAACTTGCAAGTAAAAAGGACTATAATTTAGGTACATGTACACTGCTGGTGTACCTTTTGGCGGGACGGTGATTCCTTTTGACTCACTGGCCCCCATATTTTTATGGACAATTTATACACAGACAGACACAGACAGACAAACACAAACCAAACCAGGTGTGCCCTTTTGGCGAGACGGTGATCTCACACCGCCCCCCTTTTTTCTACAGCTTTCTCGGTGAGACGAGGATCACCCTGGATCCTCCATCCCCCAGTATCCTGACTTTCCTGGCGGGGTGGCGCTCCCGTTGAGCCTACCTCCCCAGGACCTAATACTTTCACACAGATCTTTCACACAGGAAAGGCTTGTTTAGGTGCGTCCACAACTGCCTACACCCCCGTCCAGCAAAGAGCGTCGGCTAGTCTTAGAAAGAACGGAGCCGCTTACTCTGTTGCTTTGGTGGGGCGTTTTAGACCCGTCAGTGGCTCTTCAAACTGCCTTTTACCGGCGGAGGAGGGGAACCAAAGGAAAGAGGGTAAGGAAACCAGACCGTTCACAGACGGTAGAGGACAGGGTTTCACACTCCTAGACCCAGGTAGGCCCCTCACCGGGCATGCCATGCAGAGGAAGCCTTATCCTGGTCAAGGCCTTTTACCGATCCACTAAGGTGCGGTCACAAGGCTTGCGTTCGAGGCACCTCTGGTCACGAGCCCAAGGCTTCGCAGAGGGCTCGGGGCATCTTCCTGTGACCCTCGCTCACACTGGTCTACCGACCTTCACTTTCACACTGGCACACAGAACCAAAGGTCTATTCACGACCTACCTAGCCACACCCAGTGGCTCTTCCCGGGGAACCAAAACCAGAACAAAACAGAACAAGACAAAAACAGAAGGGCGTCAGGCGTGTCTGGCAGCAAAAAGGTTCAGATCCAGCGTGCAACTCACCCAACCCTGAGCCTATGGGCAAATCCTCCACCAGAAACCCACGATAGAGATTTCAAAAGGTCTCTTACCTTTCAGATGGGCCCTGGGTCTGGTGGGAGATTGCCTGCAGTCCTCCGGTCTGGGAAAGTCTTCTGTGGATCCTGGATGAGCCCCCAAATTGTTGTGGAAAATCGACCACACAATTGATTTTGGATCAGATCAGCCTGAGGCACCTTTATTGATTAATCAAACATGCATGCATGGGGGAGTCAGCCAAGGCAGCCGAACCTCCCCCCCCTAGACAAAATACGAAAGCTTATATAGGATAAAACCACAAAAGTACATATACTTCCCTAAAGTTTAACATCCATATAAGGAATAAAGCAAAGCAAGTTTTCCTGTTTTTCTTAGTTTTGCCCTTTGCAGTTTCTTGCTCTGTCACCGGGCAGCTATTAATCACAAGCTGTTATAAATGGTTAGTTCTGCTTTTATAGTTTCTTTCTGCCCTTTTTCTACCCCTCTCCCCCCTTAGCTACCTCCAGGCCATACATACAGTTTACTGGACCAAAGTTTAGGCCCGGACTCTTTCCCCCCCCCCACATCCATGTGGGAAATACTTAATGACACTGGGTTGTCACTTGGGGTAATGCACAGTTGCTTCATGAAGTAAATGCTTTGTGCATTACTCGGAGTGGCCACCCATTGTCACTGTCCCTTGATGAGGGAAATGGTTTGTGCATTACCTGAATTAGCCACCGAGTGTCACTGTTGCTCATTGAGGGAAATCTTCTGTGTATTACACCAAATGGCTACGCAACGTCACTGTTGCTCCATGCGGGAAATGCTCTGTGCATTACCTGGATTAGCTACCCGATGTCAGTCTTGCTCAATGAGGGAAATGCTCTCTGCATTACACCAAATGGCCAACCGGTGTCACTGTTGTTCCATGAGGAAAATACTTTCTGCCTTACTCGAGTGGCCCTTCGTTGTCACTGTCCCTTGATGAGGGAAATGGTTTGTGCATTACCTGGATTAGCCACCCGGTTTCAGTGATGCTCCATGAGGGAAATACTTAGTGACACCAGGTGGCCACTTGAGGTAATGCACACAGCATTTCCCTCATGGAGCAACAGTGAAACCGGGTGGTCACTCAGGGTAATGCACAGTTGCTCCATGAGGGAAATGCTTTGTGCATTACCTAGATTGGCCCCCTGATGTCACTGTTGCTCCATGAGGAAAGTTATTTGGGCGTTACCTGTATTGACCACCCAGTGTCACTGTTGCTCATTGAGGGAAATGTTCTGTGCATTACACTGAGTGGTCACCCAGTGTCACTAAGTATTTCCCTCATGGAGCAAGAGTGAAACCAGGTGGCCAATCCAGATAATGCACAAAACATTTCCCTCATCAAGGGACAGTGGAGTGGCCACTCTGAGTAAGGCACAAAGCATTTTCCTCATGGAACAACAGTGACACCCGGTGGTCACTCCGGGTAATGCATAGTTGCTCCATGAAGGAAATGCTTTGTGCAGTCGTCGGAGTGGCCACCCAGTGTCACCCTTGCTCCATGAGGGAAATGCTGTGTGCCTTACCCTGAGGGGCCACCCAGTGTCACTGTTACTGCCCAAGGTTAATGCTTTGTGCATTATTTGGGGTGGCCACCCTGTGTCATTGTTGTTCCGTGAGAGAGATGCTTTGTGCATTACTCCAAATGGCCACCTGGTGTCACTGTTGCTCCATGATGGAAATGCTTTGTGCATTACTCGGAGTGGCCACCCATTGTCACTGTCCCTTCATAAGGGAAATGGTTTGTGCATTACCTGGATTGGCCACCCATTTTTCGCTGTTGCTCCATGAGGGAAATACTTAATGACACTGGGTTGCCACTTGGGGTAATTCACAGTTGCTCCATGAAGTAAATGCTTTGTGCCTACCCCAAGTGGCCACACAATGTCAGTCTTGCTCCATGAGGGAAATGCTCTGTGCATTACTCCAAGTGGCCACCCTGTGTCACTGTTGCTCCGTGAGGGAAATGCTTTGTGCATTTCCTGGATTGCCCTGTGTCACTGTTGCTCATTGAGGGAAATGTTCTGTGTATTACACCGAATGGCTACACAATGTCACTGTTGCTCCATGAGGGCAATGTTTTGTGCATTACCCCGACTGACCACCCAGTGTCACTCTTGCTCAATGGGGGAAATGCTTTGTGCATTACTCAAAGTGCAGATTTGCACACTGAAGTGACAGGTGTAAACTTGGGGGAGACTTAGGTGTTGGCTGGACGGTTGTGCCCTTTCTTTCCTCCTTTGTCACTTCTCTGTCTCATAAGCATGTCTGTTCTCCTCAAAGTGAGCTGTGGCTTGGTGTATGGTGTGCACAGGGCCGGCTCTAGGGTTTTTGCCGCCCCAAGCAGCGGGGGGGGAAAAAAAAAAAAAGCCGCGATCGCGATCGGCGGCAGCTCCACCGCGCCACTTTCTTCTTCGGCGGCAATTCGACGGCAGGTCCTTCCCTCCGAGAGGGACCGAGGGACCCGCCGCCGAACAGCCCGACGTGCCGCCCCTTCCCCTTGGCTGCCCCAAGCACCTGTTTACTGAGCTGGTGCCTGGACCCGGCCCTGATGATGTGGCACCACTGTATTCTGTTCCGTGCTGAGTCCTCCCAGTTTGTTGGGTTGATGCCTCCCTTTTTAAGGTGTACTTTCAGTACAGTAACTCCTCACTTAAAGTCATCCCGGTTAACATTGTTTCGTTGTTACGTTGCTGATCAATTAGGAAACATGCTCATTTAAAGTTGTGCAATGCTCCCTTCTAACGTCATTTGGCAGCTGCCTGCTTTGTCCACTGCTTGCAGGAAGAGCAGCCTGTTGGAGCTAGCTGGTGGGGGCTTGGAACCAGGGTGGACTGGCAGCCCCCCTATCAACTCCCCTATCAGCTCCCCGCTCCCCTAAGTTCCCTGTGCAGCAGCCACCCAGCAGGCTACCAATTGTCTGGCAGTTCAGCTGTCCCTCCCCCCACTGCCATGTGCTGCTCCTGCCCTCTGCCTTGGAGCTGCTCCCCGAGACTCCTGCTTGCTGTGCAGGGGGGAGGAGAGAAAGAGCGGGGCTAATGTCACGGTGTCCCCCTCCCCACTGCTCCTGCACCCCGCTTACCCCATCTTCCATAGAGCAGGGGGAACACACGACAGGGCTCAGGACGGAGGGAGCGTGCTGGCAGCAGCTGAGGTCTCAGCAAGCTGATCTAATTAACAAGGCAGTGTACTTAAAGGGGAAATGCGCATATCTCTCTCACACACACACGGTGTGTGTCTCTGTCTCTGTCTGCGATGCTGTCTCCCCTCCCTCCATTCCTGCTGCCTTGTGGAGTGTGAGAGTTAACCCTTGAGGGCTCAGCCAATTGCTAGTTCATCATTTAGCAGTAAGGCATTCCCTGGGAAATATCCCACCCTCTGACTCCTCCACCTCAACCAAGCTTCACAATCATCATCACTGTGTACCAGTATTAAATTGTTTGTTTAAATTGTTTAAAACTTATACTGTGTGTGTGTGTGTGTGTGTGTGTGTGTGTGTATATATATATATATATATATATATATATATATATATATATATATATATATATATATATATATATATATATATATATATATAGTCTTTTGTCTGGTGAAAAAAAATTCCCTGGAACCTAACTCCCTCATTTACATTAATTCTTATGGGGAAATTGGATTCACGTAACATCGTTTCACTTAAAGTCGCATTTTTCAGGAACATAACTACAAAGTTAAGTGAGGAGTTACTGTATGTCTTTGAAGCCCTTCGGCTGTCCTCTGCGAGCCCCTCTTCCCTGACTTAACTAAGAAAAGAGTACTTGCTTTGAGAGGAGAGTGTCAGGCATACATACACAGTGGCCAGCCCAGTGGAGCTGGTGTTTCATGACCTGCTCTTCTATACTGCTAATATTGGCTGTAGAGAGAACGCTGATGCTAGTGTGTCGGTCTTCCCAGCTGATCCTGAGAATCCTCCTGAGGCAGTGCTGCTGGAACCACTCCAGCCCCTTGAGATGTCGTCTGTAGATGACCCAGGTCTCGCACCCACAGAGAAGGGTGGGGATGACAATCTTTGTAAACCAAGATCTTGGTGCCAGTTTGCAGGTCCCTATCATTGAAGACTCATTTGAGTAGTATTCCAAAGGATGTGCTGGCACAGTGGATCCTGTATTCAATTTCTGTGTCAATGCTGGCTGTTTGGGAGAGGTGGCTGCCAAGGTATGCATGGATTCTCCACTGATGGTGATTTGTGGGGTACGAAGAGTAGTTTGTGCAGGTGAGGACTGGTAAAGTACCTTGGTTTTCCCGATGTTGAGAGAGAGACCTAGGCTGCGATAGGCATCTGCAAAAAGATTTAGGGTACTTTGCAGATTGGCCTTTGTGTGTGCGAGAATGACGCAGTCATCTGTATACTGATCAGTGATGCCAATTCTCATGATCTTAGGTTTTGTTTGGAGATTGAGGAGTTGACCATCCATACAATACTCAATTCCGATTTCATCAGGAAGGCGGTCATGGATGAGAAGCAGGATCACGGCAAGGTAAATGGAGAAGAGCGTTGGAGGAATGACACAGCCCTGCTTGACACCAATGCGAATGATGAATGGTTCAGTCTCTGAGTCATTGCACAGAATGGTGGCAGTCATCCCGTCATGGAGTAGTCTGATGATGGAAATGAATTTCCGTGGACAGCCAAATCTACACAGCACCTTCCATAGGGCATCACGATGGATAGAATCAAAGGCCTTGGTCAAATCAATGAATGCCATAAACAGTTCCTGCTGTTGCTCTGTGCACTTTTCCTGAATCTGTCATGCCACAAAGATGTTAGTTGTGCCTCGGGATGGCCTGAAGCCACATTGTGATTTGGGGAGGAGTTCCTCGGCAAGGGGGAGAATGGCGGTTTAGTAGAATCTGGGCAAGAATCTTCCCTGCGATGGAGTGGAGGGCAATACCTCTGTAGTTTCTGTGCAAAGATTTGTCCCCTTTCTTGAATATTGTAGCAATGTTGGCATTCTAAAAGTCAGGTGGAATTTCTTCGCAAGGTTCAGATTTTGTCGAGAAGTTGGCAAAGTTCGTGCTGGAGCAATGTTCCACAAGCTTTAAAAACCTCTGCTGGGATGCCGTCTGGGCCTGGTGTCCTGTGATTTTTTTCATCTGGGTGATGGTTCGCCGGACTTCCTCAGAAGATGGGGGATCAGCAAGGTGTTCCATTGCTGAGCATTGTGGAATGGACTCGATGGTGTTTTCAGAGACCGTGGATTCGCAGTTTAGTAGGCTCTCAAAGTGCTTCTTCCAGCATTGTTTAATGGCTGCATTGTCCTTGAGGAGGGTGGAGCCATGCTGGGAATGTGAAGGGGTTGGGCCTTTGCAATTTGGCCCATATATAGCTTTTGTTGCTTGAAAGAAGCTTCTCGTGTCATCCTGGTCTATGAAACCCTGGATCTCAGAGGCCTTCTCTTGCCACCACTTACTTTGATGTCACGTAGCCTCCTTTGGACTTCGGCTTTTACCAGGTGATAAGCCTCATGTTTTGTTGGTTAGAGGAATCATTTAGCCAGTTATAGAATGCAGTTTTTTTCTGTTGAATTAATGCAGTCTTGCTGCTGATGAGTGGAATATCCTATTGCTTCAGCACGTGCACTGTGAATGGTATTTTTAAGTTGATACCGGTGCTCTTGAATGTCATTGATGTTATCAGGCAAGTTAGAGAGTTTCTCAGACAGGTGTTGCTGGAACGTCTCGCAGCTGGCTTGGTCTTGAAGTGCTTAGACGTTATACCACTTTTGCTTTGTCCTTTGGTAATTCTGGTGTGGTGGAGCGAGCTGCAGGTTCGATTGATCTTACTAATCAATGGTCTGTCGAACAGTGATCCGTACCTCTCATGGCTCATGTTATACGGACATCGGCATAATCTCTGGCTCTGACTAGAACATAGTCAAGGAGGTGCCAGTGTTTGGACCGAGGATGTTTCAGCTTGTCTTAAATTTGTTACTCTGCCTAAAGATGGTATTTGTGACGAGCAGGTCATGCTCCACACATTTGCTGAGGAGAATAACGACACTGGCAGTCACTGTGGTTTCAGATCCAGACATTTGTGCTGATGTACCAACACTGGATGAAGTGAAGTGTGCCATCTCTAAACTGAAAAACGGACACACAGCTGGTGCTGATGGCATTCCCTCAGAACTGCTAAAATGTGCTATTGATCCTCTAGCGGAATCACTTCTGGCCATGTTTAGTCTGGTGTGGAGAACTGAAACCCTGCCAACCGCCTGGAAAGATGGTGTTGTGATCTCACTCTGTAAAGGCAAGGGACCGCGCATTGAATCTAAGAGCTACAGGCCGATCACTTTGCTTTTCTGTTCCAGGGAAGGTGTTTGAACATGTTTTGCTGGCACGCTTGGAGCCTTTGCTACAGTGGAAACATCGTCCCAAACAGTCAGGCTTTACAAGGATCAGGTCCAGATTAGACGCCATTTTGGCCCTTCGCTTGTTATCGGACATAAATTGCGAGTTCAGGAAGCCCCTGCACATAGCATATGTTGACCTTAAGGCTGCATTTGATTCAGTAGACTGTATTGCGTTATGGAATGCCTTAAAGGGCATAGGTGTCCCTACCACTCTGCTGGACTTGATTAGAGAGCTGCATAATGGAACCACTGCCCGTGTTCGTCTGGGGAACCGGATGTCAGCACCTTTTAAATCAGTATCTGGTGTTAGGCGGGATTGCGTTCTGGCCCCTGCACTCTTTTGTCGGGCAATGGATTTCATAATGCATCATTCCGTCAGGTCCATAGGCATGGAGATCGGTGATCTCTCTTTCAGAGACCTTGATTATGCTGATGACGTTGTTCTTTTAGTTCAGAGCCCCGACAGGTTTCGTGAGGCACTCCAGCATATGGAGGAGGAGTCAGCTAAGATTGGTCTCCATGTTTCATGGTCAAAGACAAAACTGCAAAATCTAGGACCAAGTCCACTTGTGACTCCAATCTCTTTGAACAACGAAACTGTCGAATCAGTTTCCAGCTTTTGCTATCTGGGTTCTATTCCTACCAGCTCCTCTAATTCTCACTTGGAGCTTCTCCATCGGATTGGCATCTGTCATGGGCCATTAACAATGGATATGGAATCATCTTAGTATGATAACCAAATTCAGGATTTATTCAAGCTGTATCCTTCCCATACTGTTGTATGGCTGTGAAACATGGACCTTATGCCGCTCAGACTGAATAACGCTGGAGGCTTTTCACTCAAAATGTCAACGTTGTATATTGGGCATAAAGAGGAATGACTTAATCTGTAATGCAGATGTTTATGGTCACTCAGGTCTACAGACTACTGGGGCCATTGTCCGCAGGCGGCACCTTGCGCTTTTTGGACATGTTGCAAGAATGCCACACATCGTTCCAGCGAATGCGGTTCTCCAGGTGGCTTATAACATCTGGGATAAAATTCCACCAACCAAGGGGTGGAGGCAGCCCAGAGGCAGACCCCCTATTACATGGGTTAATCAAGTCTGTTCCGATGTTGGACTTGCAGGCCGTCAAGTCTTTGCGGTTGTGCAGGAACGGACCAAATGGTGAACCATCGCTACGGCTGATTGTTTGGCTGAACATTGAAGAAGAATAACACTGGGGTTTACGTTTCCTGCCCCTTCTTTGCCTATTGTGCCGCTCCAGAGTTGGGAGCCCCATCCAACTCTGGCATTGAAATCTTCCAGGAGGATGAGTTTGTCTGCCTTAGGCGTGGCTGTGAGGACTGCATCGAGAGCGCTATAAAAGTGCTCCCTGTTTTCTTCCTCATCATCAAGTGTTGGGGCGTATGCACTGATGACTGAGGCCTATTGGTTGTTGCTGAGCTTGAGCCGAAGAGTCATGAGATGCTCGTTGATCCCCACGGGTCTCACTAAGAACTGCAATGTCAATGTTGAGTCTTGCCAGTTCTCTGGCAATTATGGCCGTTCTTCTTTCTGGGCATTCCCTGTGCTGGGAAAAAAAAGGGACAAGTTACATAGGAACTTCTTTTTAGTCTATACTTAGTTACATGGTTTAGTTAGTCTTAGTCTATACATAGTTTCCTTAGTTCCTCTTAAGGGGAAAAAAAAGGGAAAAGAGAAGAAAGAAGACGACTTTTTCTCTCCTTAACTCCCTGTTTGGGAACAGTTTCTACAGTTTACCTTTACAATTAACTCCCACCCTTATCTCTTGAGAGGCGGGAGAGGCTTAACAGCAGTCATGCCGGGCTCAACGGGATTTAAAAAGTGTGACTCCTGACATGAACCGATGCCGGTCTGCCATACATCCTGCATTCGCTGTCTGGGGGAAACTCATATCTCCCCAAAATGCATACATCGCACCAAATTAACAACAAGGGCAAGACGTGACAGGGATCTCCGCTTGAAAATGCTTCTGCTGGAGAAATCCCTCCAACCTCCACAAGAGACATCCTCCAGCAAGTCTCATAAACAGAGATCCCTGAGCTCTGATAAGGTTCCAACTTCCAAAACTGTCAGGAAGCGAGCCTTGACCTCTCCAGCAAGGGGGTCTCAGAAAAAGAGAGCTTCCCCAGTGAGGTCTTTACCCTCAGTGCTCCACTCATCCAGAGTGAGCACTGACGAGGCACCGGGCTCCTCCGGCACTATCCCTCAGTGGACCCCTGCTGAGCCTCAACGCGCGGCACTGGAGTTGAGATGTCAAGTCTCCTCCACGGCACCGACTACCCCAGTGCAGAGTGCGGCACAGGCAGCGGCACCGCGATCAATGCTGCTGCCACCGGCACCAACCCAAGACTTGCTGCCGCCTATCAAGCCGAATTCAGCACCGGTCGGCGCTCCAACGGTCGACCGCAACCCCAAGGCAGGACCAGCGCAACTCCTGCGTCCTGCTGACATAGCAGTTTCTTCGGCACCGCAGTCACCACTGCTTGGCACCGAACACGCCCCACGCTATATAGCATGGTACCATCCTTCATCTCCTGCACCACTCTCCATGCATATTGGTGAGGAAGGAGACATGCAGGACAACCGCTTCTCCTCTTAACGTTCATCCCCATCACAGATGAGATCTACATGGAATGCTGTGAAGCCTAAGCCTCATCCCTCCGAGCATTCCCAGCCCTGGTATGCACAGCACTGGCCTTACCCATTACCACCTTACCCCTTGCAAAGGCCACAATGGGGTCCTTGGCCCACATCCCAGAACTCCTATTCTGGTCCCCCTTCCCCAGCAACAAGAGGTTCCAGAGTACACCCATCATTACCACATAGAGAAACCTCTGACCCCCCCCCCCCCTCTGAGATAGAGATAGAAGAGGAAGAGATACTATCTCAGGCAGACCTGGATAATTCAACACCTGCCCCACACTCATCTTCTGCCATTTTAGATTTGGTTTTGGTGAGTAGTGAGGACCTCATAGAAGAAATGGTTGTAGGGGACAACCTTGGTTCGAGCGATCATGAGCTAATTCAGTTTAAACTAAATGGAAGGATAAACAAAAATAGATCTGTGACTAGGGTTTTTGATTTCAAAAGGGCTAACTTTAAAAAAATAAGGAAATTAGTTAGGGAAGTGGGTTGGACTGAAGAACTTGGGGATCTAAAGGTGGAGGAGGCCTGGAATTACTTCAAGTCAAAGTTGCAGAAACTATCAGAAGCCGGCATCCCAAGAAAGAGGAAAAAATTCATAGGCAGGAGTTGTAGACCAAGCTGGATGAGCAAGCATCTCAGAGAGGTGATTAAGAAAAAGCAGAAAGCCTACAAGGAGTGGAAGATGGGAGGGATCAGCAAGGAAAGCTACCTTGTTGTGGTCAGAACATGTAGGGATAAAGTGAGAAAGGCCAAAAGCCATGTAGAGTTGGACCTTGCAAAGGGAATTAAAACCAGTAGTAAAAGGTTCTATAGCCATATAAATAAGAAGAAAACAAAGAAAGAAGAAGTGGGACCGCTAAACACTGAGGATGGAGTGGAGGTTAAGGATAATCTAGGCATGGCCCAATATCTAAACAAATACTTTGCCTCAGTCTTTAATGAGGCTAATGAGGCGCTTAGAGATAATGGTAGGATGGCAAATAGGAATGAGGATATGGAGGTAGATATTACCACATCCGAGGTAGAAGCCAAACTCGAACAGCTTAATAGGACTAAATCGGGGGGCCCAGATAATTTTCATCCAAGAATATTAAAGGAACTGACACATGAAATTGCAAGCCCATTAGCAAGAATTTTTAATGAATCTGTAAACTCAGGGGTTGTACCGTATGACTGGAGAATTGCTAACATAGTTCCTATCTTTAAGAAAGGAAAAAATGTGATCCGGGCAACTACAGGCCTGTCAGTTTGACATCTGTAGTATGCAAGGTCTTGGAAAAAATTTTGAAGGAGAAAGTAGTCAAGGACATTGAGGTCAATGGTAATTGGGACAAAAAACAACATGGTTTTACAAAAGGTAGCTCGTACCAAACCAACCTGAGCTCCTTCTTTGAGAAGGTAACAGATCTTTTAGACAAAAGAAACGCAGTGGATCTAATTTACCTCGATTTCAGTAAGGCATTTGATACAGTTCCACATGGGGAATTATTAGCTAAATTGGAAAAGATGGGGATCAATATGAAAATTGAAAGGTGGATAAGGAACTGGTAAAAGGGCAAACTACAACGGGTCATACTGAAAGGTGAACTGTCAGGCTGGAGGGAGGTTACTAGTGGAGTTCCTCAGGGATAGGTTTTGGGACCAATCTTATTTAATCTTTTTATTACTGACCTTGGCACAAAAAGTGGGAATGTGCTAATAAAGTTTGCGGATGACACAAAGCTGGGAGGTATTGCCAATACAGAGAAGGACCGGGATATCATACAGGAAGATCTGGATGACCTTGTAAACTGGAGTAATAGTAATAGGATGAAATTTAATAGTGAAAAGTGCAAGGTCATACATTTAGGGATTAATAACAAGAACTATTGTTATAAACTGGGGAGGCATCAGTTGGAATTAACAGAGGAGGAGAAGGACCTCGGAGTATTGGTTGATCACAGGATCACTATGAGCCGCCAATGTGATATGGCCGTGAAAAAAGCTAATGCAGTCTTGGGATGCATCAGGCGAGGTATTTCCAGTAGAGATAAGGAGGTGTTAGTACCGTTACACAAGGCACTGGTGAGACCTTATCTGGAATACTGTGTGCAGTTCTGGTCTCCGATATTTAAGAAGGATGAATTCAAACTGGAACAGGTACAGAGAAGGGCTACTAGGATGATCTGAGGAATGGAAAACCTGTCTTATGAAAGGAGACTCAAAGAGCTTGGCTTGTTTAGCCTAAGCAAAAGAAGGCTGAGGGGAGATATGATTGCTCTCTATAAATATATCAGAGGGATAAATACCAGGGAGGGAGAGGAATTATTTAAGATCAGTACCAATGTGGACACAAGAACAAATGGATATAAATTGGCTATCAGGAAGTTTAGACTTGAAATTAGAGAAAGGTTTCTAACCATCAGAGGAGTGAAGTTCTGAAACAGACTTCCAAGGGGAGTAGTGGGAGCAAAAGACATATCTGGCTTCAAGACTAAGCTTGATAAGTTTATGGAGGGGATGGTATGATGGGATAGCCTAATTTTGGAAATTAATTGGTCTTTGACTATTAGTGGTAAATATGCCCAATGGATTATGATGGGATGTTAGATGGGGTGGGATCTGAGTTACTACAGAGATTTCTTTCTTGGGTGTCTGGCTGGTGAGTCTTGCCCACATGCTCAGGGTTTAGCTGATCGCCATATTTGGGGTCGGGAAGGAATTTTCCTCCAGGACAGATTGGCAGAGGCCCTGGAGGTTTTTCGCCTTCCTCTGCAGCGTGGGGCACGGGTCACTTGCTGGAGGATTCTCTGCACCTTGAGGTCTTTAAATCACGATTTGAGGACTTCAATAACTCAGACATAGGTTAGGGGTTTGTTACAGGAGTGGGTGGATGAGATTCTGTGGCCTGCGTTGTGCAGGAGGTCGGACTAGATGATCATAATGGTCCCTTCTGACCTTAAAGTCTATGCTATTCTATGATATTCTGCACCAGATGAAGCGGTGACGCCGTCTACCCCTACGACACCACATGACCTGAAACAGTTCCAAGAACTCTTCAAAACAGTAGCAAACAGCCAAGAAATTGCCTTACATGAGGTGCAGGAGAAACAACATAAGTTGTTAAAAATCTTACAACCGGCATCATCGACCAAGATTGCCCTCCCCATGGATGAGGCTATAATAGAGCCTGCGGAGGTAATATGGCAAACACCGGCATCGGCACCACCCACCAACAAAAGGGCAGACAGAAAATACTTCGTTCCAGCCAAAGGCATGGAATTTTTGTTTTCACACCCTCTAGCCTGTTCGCTGGTAATAGGGGCTGCTAATCAGCGCAGTAAACAGCCTCATTTCCGCTCCTCACTGCAAGATAAAGTACACAAGAGACTGGACCTCTTTGGACGGAAAGTTTACTCGTCAGCCACCCTTCTGCTCAGAGTTGCCAACTATTCTGCTGTACTAGCAAATTACGACTACTCTAACTATAGTAAAATACAAGAGCTCGTGGAGCACAAACATCCTCAACTCAACCAGGGCTGGCTCTAGGCACCAGCAAAGCAAGCAGGTGCTTGGGGTGGCACATTTGCAGGGGCGGCATTCGGGCCATCCTTTTTTTTTTTGCTTGGGGGCCAGCCATAGCACCCCACAACACTCAATTCCTCCCCTCTCACAACCCTGCAGAAGTGGAGCCACCGAGCAGCAGCGGGGATCCCGCATAGGAGCTGAGAACCCAGGGGACCCTGGGAGCTGTAGTTCCTTGGCCAGCCAGCCCTGGATCAGGGAAGGAACTACATTTCCCAGCATTCCCTTGGTAGTGATCAACAGGAAAGGGAGGAGAGGGAGCGAGGTAACTGAGACCCCATGCTGCAGCTTGTGGTGAATGGAGAGCTGGCTGCTAGAACGGGGTGGTCCTATGAACGGGGAACAATAGGCTGCTTTGGCCCAGCTATCCCCTTCAGAAGACAGCCCCCAAAGAAGGAATTGGGTGGACTAAATGGACAGTGCCCCTCTCTATCTGAAGCCTAGCAAGGGAGATCCCACTAGAATTTAAAATGAAAAGTAAGGGAGGAGAGGCTCTACTAGGACCTGGGCAGCTTTAGATACACTACTAGGCACATAGGAGGATTTCCACTTCTGAGCCATGGAAGCAGAAATTGACTTTTCCTTTCCAGATTTAGCTAATATTCAGAAAGGGAATCTAGCACCTGCCTTCCAGATTTGAACACCCTCAAAATTCAGGAGTGCTCAAGCTCAATTTGGGCAGCTGTTACTTCATTTCTCCCAAATCAAATATACTGATCCACTGTAACTTACTGTAGAAAAAGTAGGATAAAATTGAGCAAGAAATGCTTCCCAGTGGTTATTAGGACTGGAATTGCTATTTTCAACAGCCATTGCCTTTTTTTTTATTTTTTTTTTAGTTTTATTTGTTTAAAAGAAAGACAGTGATATTGCATTGGCAAATTCCCCATAGAAACAAAGAGTGGAACAAAAGAATAATAAAGGCCCCTCAACTGTTCCTCATTTATATAGGACAGTCTTATAATATGCATCCAGATATCCTCCAATCACACAAGCTGAAAATTGTTCCACTTTATTGCAGTTCTGTAACCATATGGGAACCAATCCTGTCTGTGTTCTGTGCACATCCAAAATTCCTGCTGAATGACCCGCCCTGGGAGTGAATTACCAGTGACTCAGGGCTGGGGCGGCAGGAGGGTGCAGGTTGGGGGGAGGGCACTGGTGGGGAGGAAAAGGGGGAGCCCAGAGCGGGGGCGGCAGGGGGTGTGGGTGGTGGGGGGGGAGAGCCCAGGGCTGGGGCAGTAGGAGTGTGTGTGGGGGGAGCCTAGGGCTGGGGTGGGGGGCAGCCAAAATTTTTTTTTGCTTGGGGCGGCAAAAAACCTAGAGCCGGCCCTGAACTCAACGCCCTCATTAGCGAGGGTCAGTTAATAGTCCGCACAGCGCTGCAAACCTCAATGGATGTAGCGGACACAGCTGCCCGAAGAACCGCAACTGCTGTGGTTATGAAAAGAACATCATGGTTGCAGGCTTCGGGAATTCCAAAAGAACTACAGCTAAAAGTGGAGGACCTCCCCTTCGATAGGGATAAATTATTCTTGTCTCAAACGGATGACGTCTTCCATACCATGAAGGCCTCCCGAGCGACGCTGCGTACACTAGGCATACACCCTCTGCCTGACAAATGCCCTCACTTTACACCATACCAGAGGTCACAAGACACTTCATTTAACCGTCAACAACCACAATACTTCACTCAGAACACACCCAAACAATGGCCTCAGAGACAACGAGCTCCACAGAACCAGGCCTCGTCCACCCATCCATCTACATCTAAGCCACAATTTTGAAGTCTTGGTCGAGGGCATGCATGATCTCCCCATGCCTCTAGTGCCAACAGATACCCCATCCCATAATTTTGGTCACCGCCTACGCCCATTTTACCATGCCTGGGCTGCAATAATCACAGATCAATGGGTTTTGGAGATCATACAATCTGGCTACACCATTCCTTTCACAGCAATTCCCCTTACCCTCCCCCCTTCCCCGTCCCTCTTCAGGGACCTCTCTCATGACCACCTTCTGCAACAGGAAGTAGACCACCTCCTACTGCTGGGTGCTGAAGAATCAGTACCACATCAATCCTGAGGGAGGGGTTTTTATTCCAAATATTTCCTGACAGAGAAGAAAGGAGGGGGATGGAGACCAATCTTAGATCTCAGAAAATTCAACAGGTTCATATGCAACCACAAGTTCAAAATGTTCACTTTGGCCACAATAATCCCAGTGCTAGGTGTGGGGGGGACAGGTTTGCAGCCCTCGACCTCCAAGATGCATACTTCCATATTACAATACATCCTGCCCACAAACGGTTCCTGAGATTTACAGTAGGACCCAACCACAACCAATACAGGATCCTTCCCTTCGGACTGTCCACTGCTCCCCGCGTAGTCTCAAAAACGTTTGTGGTAGTAGCAGCAGCACATTTACGACACAAAGGAGCCATAATCTTCCCCTATTTGGATGATTGTCTTCTCAAGGGTGCCAACCGACAAGAATGCTGAAGACCACAATAGACCTGTTTCACCACCTAGGTCTACAGATAAACGAAAAGAAATCCACGCTGGAACCAACCCAGCAATTGGAGTTTATCAGAGCCGACCTAGACTCCATACAAGCCAAGGCAGTATTGCCAAACCACAGATTCACTACATTGACCAATCTTATTTCCGCAGTGATCATCAGCCCACAAACTTCAGTGGGGACATGCCTTCAGATTCTGGGACATATGGCAGCTATGACTTTTGTAGTAAAGTATGCCAGACTCCATATGCGCTGTCTGCAGCACTGGTTGAGCACGGTCTATGCACCCAGCAAACACTCTCTCAACAGACGTGTGACACTACCACCAAGGGTTATCCTCTCCCTACAATGGTGGACACAGCCAGGGAATGTATGCTCCAGGATTCCCTTTCAACAAGACCCCCCCCCCATCAGTGACTATCACAACAGATGCCTCGCTGATAGGTTGGGGCGCCCACTTGGGTCACCACAATGTACAAGGCAAGTGGCCAGCGACAGAAACCCAACTACATATCAATCTCCTGGAACTCCGCGAGGTACACAATGCATGCCGACACTTCCTCCCACTCATACGAGAAACCTCAGTCTCTATTCTCACTGACAATGTGGTGTGCATGTTTTACATCAATTGCCAAGGAGGAGCCAGGTCTCACTCGCTATGCGTAGAAGCCATGAATTTATAGAACTTCTGCATCGGCAACAATATAAACATCACAGCATCATACCTATCAGGGTGCCAAAACACTACAGCCGACAACCTCAGCAGGCACTTCTCACAGGAACATGAGTGGGAAATCCACGACAGTGTTCTCGACACAATATTCCAAAAATGGGGTCACACAGTAATTGACCTTTTTGCCTCGGTGACAAATCATAAATGTCCAGTGAAAGTATATGGCAATAAAGATTGTCTTTCAAGTAGCTCATTTTAAAGCAGGCATTGGTCTCTGGGAAAGAGAGGTGGGAGGAGGCCATACCTTATACTGACATGCTTGAACCTTTCATAAACTCAAGGTTGGTGTGTGGGAAGAACTTCTCCCTACAGAAGAAACAAACACAACAGAAACAGGACTTCTTTGTTCTGTTCTGCAACTTTGAATAAGAGTTATTGCTCCAACATCTGGCATTTTGCTGATTAGGCTTTTTTTTAGCAAAGCAAGGTTATCTTTTGTTTATTCTGCTTTCTCTTAGCTAATCACTATTTGCTAGGCCTCTGGTCTCTTGACCAAACTCTGGACTTCAGGTATGGAAAAGAGATGGTACAATCCATATACCAAGTTATTACATAAGCTCCACATGGATTTTAACCCTTCAATATCAGCCTCCCAGCCCCCCTGTACCCTGTTACAATGTAATAGCAAGCATTTGTATTGTATATACACCTGTAATTAAGTAAGCCATCAAACAGGTATAAACCTTGTGTAATGCAAATGAATGTTAACAGGAGTGTTAATTCCTGCACATTAAAAGCACGTGGTCATTGTGTGTGAGATTAAAGCTCAAACTCTCTAAATGCATTCCTCTTTTCCCTCCATGAAGAAAGAACTCACATGGGGGCCATCCTGTCAGATTGGTTTCTGTGAGAAGCAGCAATAGATATGGAAACAAGGAAAAATTCTTCTTTTTGGATTCTAACAGGGCAGAAAACTGAACCAGGAGGTGTAGATCCCCAGAGTTATTTTGAGTAGCCCTGAAAGACTTTTGGGAAACTGTCAGAACTCTACGTCTCTGCTACCTTTTGAAATTATAGACTGTGACTCACCTGTGCATATATTTTTATCTGCTTTAACCTCTCAATAATTCTTATTTCCTCACTTCCTCTTCCTGGTCCCAGATCACCTTTAGGACATGCTGGAATGCCTGTCTTGGCCCCCTTGCTCCAAGCTGGACAATATGTAGGAGTCAGAAGCCTCTGTTGAATATGCTTGCGGGTAAGTACAGATTTGCCTATCAAAGTTGCCCAGATTGGGTATAGGTTCTGAGATTACTGGGTTGGAATTGAGCCTCAGGTAAGCAAATCAGAGAATTTCCTAGGAAGAAGGATCCGGCCTTTGTTGCTGTCAATGCTGTTGACAGAAGGGTTATACATAGAATTCATGAAATTACGCAAGTTAGAAGCTGATGCATTACTTCCTTTGAAGCCATGCATTCTTTATTGTTTTATAAAATTGTTAATTATTAAATTTATTGGCAAACAATTTTATCTTAATTAAGGCTCTCAGGGCATCCTTCACATCTTGGTTTCTCAGGCTGTAGATGAGGGGGTTCAGCATGGGGATCACCACGGTATACAATACAGAGAATATTTTGTCTTGGTCCAAAGAGTAACTGGATGTGGATCGGAAATTCAAGAAGAGAATTGTCCCATGGAATATGGTGACAGCCGTCAGGTGGGAGGTGCAGGTGCTGAAGGTTTTCCATCTCCTATTGGTGGAGGGGATCCTGAGGATGGTGCTGAGGATGTAAATATAGGATACCAAGACTGATAGAATAGTGATTATTTCAATTAGTCCAGCAAGGTTAAATATCAGGAGTTCATTCGTATGGGTGTCAGAGCAAGAGAGCGATAACAATGACGTAATAGCACAGAAAAAATGATTTATCTCCTTAGACCCACAGAAGGACAAACTGAATGTGAAGCTTGTGTGTACCATGGAATGCAATAGGCCAATTATGTACGACCCAGCTACCAGTGAGACACAGACTCTAGGCGACATGATAATTGTGTAGAGCAGAGGGTTACAGATGGCCACATACCGATCATAGGCCATCACAGCCAGGAGGAAACACTCTGTAGTGCCCAGGGCTAAAAAGAAGTACAATTGTGCTGCACAGCCAGCCCAAGAGATGGCTTTTCTCTCCTCTAGGAAGCTGACAATTGTCTTGGGTGCGGTCACAGAGGAGTAACAGATATCCAGGAAAGATAAATTACTGAGGAAATAGTACATGGGGGTGTGAAGCCGAGATTCAATCCTAATTAACGTGATCATTCCAAGATTCCCCACCAAGGTGATGGTATAAATAGCTAGAAAGAATGCAAAAATGATGGTCTGAAGTGTTGGGTTTTCTGTTAATCCCACAAAAATGAATTCAGTGGCCTCTGTGGTATGGTTATCCACAGCCATTTTGTCTAAACTGAGTTACCTAGAGTTGACAAAAGAGAAGAGACAGACATTAGATGAGATTGTATAGGCAGCTAAATTAACTGCGTAGAGATGAAACACTTCTGTCAATCACTTTCTTGCTTAGTAGTCATAACTCCATGTGCATGAAGGGCTATGCTAGAAAGTGTTTCCATACCCCAGTATGAGCTGTTTACACCACATCCTGGTGCTATTTGGTGTTTTTTAAACATTAGGACTGGAGAAAACTCACTTGCCCAACACAGTCTCAAAAACACAGAGAACACACATTCTCTGGGTGTGTCTGCTCTGCAAAAAAAGATGTATTCTTAACTAGGGTTAAAATAGCAGTGAAAATGTGACAACTCAGCTTTTAATTTGGTTTAGCAACTTGAGTTAAAGCCTATAGGGAAGCCTGGGATTGAAATCAAGGTGCTACCCCAAGATAAAAGTCCAGTTGCCATATCCTCACTGCTATTTTCACTTGAGTTAGTTAATGCAGGTTAGCTAACTCATGGCAAGAACATACATTTTTATGCAGAGTAAACACGCCACCAGACCTTTACAAACAATCACATCAGGAATCTGGTTTTCAAACAAAGGGCTAATTAGAAACAACCCCTCCAAAGCAAAACTTGGCTTAGAAAAAGTTAATGTTTAAAAGTCCCCCACTGCCCGCTGCTCTTCAGCAATCCAAACACAATAACTATTTCCTCACTTCCTCTTCCTGGTCTCAGATCACCTTTAGGACATGCTGGAATGCCTGTCTTGGCCCCCTTGCTCCAAGCTGGACAATATGTTGGAGTCAGAAGCCGTGGTGTGGGTCTTTGTAAAGGATTTTGGTAGGATTTTAATTAATTGTTTTATAGGTATTTCTGTGTTCTATTCTTTACCCTGACAATAGTGTGCATTTAAAATATTGTCAAGGGAACCCAGAACGTTGGATGGGCCATCTTTTATTGTAGGAAAAATCTAAATAAATGAATAAATATAGTCCTTGTGCATCTAGATTCATCGATTTTAAGTTGAGAAAGGACTATTAGATCCTCTCGTCTGACATCATGTATAACACAGGCCATAAAAATTCACTCAGTTACTCCTTTACTGAGCCTAATAACTTGTTTTTGATGAAGGCATTCAGACCTGAAGACATCAATAGCTGGAGAATCCCCAGTTACTTTGGTAGTTAGTTCCCAGGGTTATTCATCCTCACTGTTAAATGATGTACTGCTTGCTATTAGCACAACAGATTTACATGAAACAATCTACATATGAAATCGTGAGTGGATTATTTTAAAAAAGAGTTTTTCTCTAAGAAATACATGTACATATATTTACATACAATTATACTTGAGGAACATAGACACTATCAATGTGACACTAATATATACTGCAGAAATGCTCACCACAAATTAATACACATTTCTTACACAATAGGATAAGAAATCCCAGATCATGGCTTCCGCAAACACGTTCATACATCTGAGACGCCACATGACTGATATTGTTCACATTGCCTAACAGATCATTCATATCATTTCCATTCCTAGAAATAATCTTCTGCTTCACCAACACATCCTACTGTGAGAAACAATAGTGCCTGATTCAAAGCCCCATTAAAGTCAATGAAAAGAATGCAGGGTACAGGAGGGAAAGAAAAATTGGAGCAGTGTGCAGTAGAATGTAGAGAAGTGTCAGGAGGCATGGGGAATTTGGGGTGTGTGGTGTGTAAAAGAATGTGGAGGGTAGGAAGGAAGGGGAAAGTGGGGGTACACTCCTGCTGCTATGTGCTCTTCCAGAGTAATCAGAGAGTAGCAATGAATCTGGCTCTAAAAGAAAATTAAAAAATATATCTCTTTAACTCATCAGAAATATCACATGATAGCATTATCATTGTGTTTTAGTGCTCAAGTATGAAAGTAAAATAAAACAAAAACAAACAAACAACAACCAAGGAAATTCCCAGGGAAACATATGTTAAGATGGAGTTAAGTTTCAGAATATGTATCAGTAAAATAAATTAGAAGGATGGTGTGATTATCCCAAAATAAGAGAAATCCAGGAAAATGTAAGACTTAAATCCAAACATGTCAAGGTATGAAGAGTTAAGCCACCCAACAAGCCTTAACTCTACTCTGCAGTGACACCATGAAAGGAGAAAAAACAGAAAAAAATTATTCAAAAATTGGTTAAATCTCACCCAACCCCCCACCATGTTCTCTCCCAAATGTTTCTCTCTCTCTCTCTCTCTCTCTCTCTCTCTCTCTCTCTCACACACACACACACACACACACACACACACACACACCCCTTTTCATTGTGCATCAGAATAGAAGCACATTTCAAACCTTGAAATATTTTGCCAAACAAGAATTCTTGTTTTCTGACCTGGTGTTAGTGGATTCAAACAGCTTGGGAAATTCAGTGTCACTGCCCTCTGAACACCAGATAGATGGGCTGTCACAACCCTAGAGCTGGGAAAATAACTGAGTTTTCAATTCAGCCAGCAAACCAAAAACATGAGGAAAAGAAATTATCAGATTGGTTTAGAAAATGTCCAGAATCTGTCAGCAAATCAGAGGAGGTGCACATGAGTGTAACCATGCTCCCCTTTGTAACCTATTGCCCAGCATGGTTTCATCTGTGCCTGGGATGCAGGAGACATCTCCTACTCTGGAACAGGGGCTTGAATTCAGTTCTTCTTTTTCCTTTGTGAGGTGCCAGACCAGTAGGCTTTAGGCCAAGGTGGGGTGAGTTGCTCTCAGACTGTCCTGCTGAAGTTGTTCTACTGTGTACAAATAAAGAGTAGGACAGAGAGAATGTCCCTAGAACCTGGTGATTAAAGGACTCGTGTAGCCAGTAGAAGATGTCATTGCAAATCCCTTCTCTGACTCATCACCTGCTTCCTGGGTGAGTCCCTTAATCACCAGGCTTCAGAGCTGATTGTGTGCTCTCTTTTCCACCCAATGAATATTGAAATATTTATACACAATGGAATAACTTCAACAAGAGCGATGGAGAGCCATCCATTCCAGAATAGCCTATAGTCTGGCAGTCAGACTGCTCATGTTGGTGGGGGGAGCACTGAGTTCACATCCCTGCTCCAGTGTGAGAATTGAGACCTTGGTCTACTGCACCCCAGGCAGGTGGAGGTTGTTAATGAGATGCACACATGCACTGTTTGCTAGCTGTGCAAAAAAACTGTTTCCCAGGTGAAGCTCTTTGGGGATAAACTATTTGCCTTCACATTTTCTCCCAGCTCTAGTCACAGCAAATACGTAGATCTCCAGCAAGAGTAATTGCATCATTAACCTTGACATCTCATTCTACTGCCTGAGTTGCAAAAATCAATTCCTGATTCTGAACTTCCCCTGTTGCAGCTTAAGCCCCTTTTTGTGACCTCAGCAACTTTATTGAGAGTAATCAGTCCCCACCCTCTTTATGACATATCGGTCTAGATCCAGGAAAGTTCTATTGCTTTTCTTGTCTTTTCTCCTCACTTTACATGCCCTACTCCCTTAATTCCCTCCCCTCTTCCCCCAATAATAAAAAAAGAATTTAAGCTGTGATCTTTGTGATCTGGGCCATACATCTTACCTGAACTACAGGAAAACAATTCTTCAAAGACCAAGGGAATTTGGTGTACAGATGAGATGCTACTGGCGTGTTTTATTTGTTCTGAAACCTTCTGGGAATGAGCCACTAAGACATCTCCAAGCTCTGTGTCTCAGATGGCTCTTCAGAAGCAATCACAATTCTCCTCTGTCTTTAAAGAGAATGAGGATGTGGCTCAGATTATGTACATTTATATTTTTAATGGTTGGATTGTATGTACTGTTCCTCCTTTCTGAATAAAAATATTTATCTCAGTGGCGAAGGTTATGGCTAAGATACTTCCATTCCAATATAAGAAGGGAAAACAAACTCACAAAGGATGCTGCCAGTCAGGATTCAGGCACATTCACTGAGCATCGTGGGGCTTCTAGACTGACAAGGCCTTGAAGGGGGACAGGATAACTAAGTACAGGCTTAGTTAACTTTGGTTTACTGAAGGCCTTGTCGCAGACCACTGGCTATGAAGTTACATCCATTTTGGCTTCTTTATTGGATTCTTATTCAGATGCTTATGGGTGGGTTGGGGAACTGGTGTTAGTGGTGGAAGAGTCAACTGTGAAACGTAGATTCTAAAACATTCTGGTGTCAAGCCCTGGAAACTTTTCAGATTTGGATCTGATAATGGTGCTTTGGACCCAGTCATGAGACCACTCTATGTCTTTCTGAGGAACATAAGAACAGCCATATTGGGTCAGACTAAACGCCAGTCTGGCCCAGTATTTAGCCCAGTATCCTGTCTTCCAACAGTGGCCAATGCCAGGTGCTTCAGAGGGAATTAACAGAACAGGTAATCATCAAGTGATACATTCCCTGTTGCCCACTCCCAGCTTCTGGCAAACAGAGGGTAGGGACATCATCCCTGCCCATCCTGGCTAGTATCCATTGATGGACTGATCCTCCATGAACTTATCTAGTTCTTTCTTGAACTCTGTTATAGTCTTGGCCTTTATAACATCCTCTGGCAAAGAGTTCCACAGGTTGACTGTGCGCTGTGTGAAGAAATACTTCCTTTTGTTTGTTTTAAACCTGCTGCCTATTAATTTAATTTGGTGACCCCTAGTTCTTGTGTTATGAGAAGGAGTAAATAACACTTCCTTATTTACTTTCTCTATACCACTCATGATTTATAGACCTCAATCATATCCCCCTTTAGTTGTCTCTTTTCTAAGCTGAAAAGTCCCAACCTTATTAATCTCTCAAACGGAAGCCATTCCATACCCCTAATCATTGTTGTTGCCCTTTTCTGAACCTTTTCCAATTCCAATATATCTTTTTTGGGATGGGGCAACCACATCTGCATGCAGTATTCAAGATGTGGGCATACCATGGATTTATATATAGGCAATATGATATTTTCTGTCTCATTATCTATCCCTTTCTTAATGATTCCCAACGTTCTGTCCGCTTTTTTAACTGCTGCTGCACATTGCGTGAATGTTTTCAGAGAACTATCCACAATGACTCCAAGATCTCTTTCTTGAGTGTTAACAGCTAATTTAACCCCACTATTTTATACTTATAGTTGGGATTATGTTTTCCATTGTGCATTACTTTGCATTTATCCACATTGAATTTCATCTGTCATTTCCTTGCCCAGTCACCCAGTTTTGAGAGATCCTTTTGTAGCTCTTCGCAGTCTGCATGGGACTTAACTATCTTGAGAAGTTTTCAACCATCTGCAAATTTTGCCACCTCACTGTTTACCCTTTTTTTCCAGATCATTTATGAATATGTTGAATAGGACTGGTCCCAGTACAGAACCCTGGGGGACACCGCGATTTATCTTTCTTCATTCTGAAAACTGACCATTTATTCCTACCCTTTGTTTCCTATCTTTTAGCTAGTTACCAATTCATGATAGGACCTTCCCTCTTATCCCATCACAGCTTACTTTGCTTAAGAGCCTTTGGTGAGGGACCTTGTCAAAGGCTTTCTGAAAATCTAAGTACACTATATCCACTGGATCCCCCTTGTCCACATGCTTGCTGAACCCCTCAAAGAATTCTAGTAGATTGGTGAGGCATGATTTCCCTTTACAAAAAACATGTTGACTCTTCCCCAACAAACTATGTTCATCTATGTGTCTGACAATTTTGTTCTTTATTATAGTTTCAACCAGTTTGCCTGTAATTGCCGGGATCAACTCTGGAGCCCTTTTTAAAAATTGGCATCACATTAGCTATCCTCCAGTCATTTGGTACAGAACCTGATTTAAATGATAGGTTACAGACTACAGTTAGTAGTTCTGCAATTTCACATTTGAGTTCCTTCAGAACTCTTGGGTGAATGTGATCTAGTCCTGGTGACTTATTATAGTTTATTTTATCAATTTGTTCAAGAACCTCCTCTAATGATGCCTCAATCTGGGACAGTTCCTCAGATTTGTCACCTAAAAAGAATGGCTCAGGTTTGGGGATCTCGCTCACATCCTCAGCCATGAAGACCGATGCAAAGAATTAATTTAGTTTCTCCGCAATGGCCTTATCATCCTTGAGTGCTCCTCGATCATCCTGTGGCTTCACTGGTTGTTTAGCAGGCTTCCTGCTTCTGATGGACTTAAAAAAAAATTTGCTATTACTTTTTGAATCTTTGGCTAGCTGTTCTTCAAATTCTTTTTTGGCCTTCCTAATTATATTTTTACACTTCATTTGCCAGAGTTTATGCTCGTTTCTATTTTCCTCACTAGGATTTAACTTCCACTTTTTAAAGGAAGCCTTTTTGCCTCTCACTGCTTCTTTTACTTTGTTGTTTAGCCATGGTGGCACTTTTTTGTTTCTCTTACTATGTTTTTTAATTGGGGTATACTTTTAAGTTGAACATCTATTATGGTGTGTTTTAATAGTTTCCATGCAGCTTGCTGGTATCTCACTTTTGGCGCTGTACCTTTTAATTTCTGTTTAACTAACCTCCTAATTTTTGTGTAGTTCCCCTTTCTGAAATTAAATGCTACAGTGTTGGGCTGCTGTGGTGTTTTCCCACCACAGGGATGTTAAATTTAATTATATTATGGTCACTATTACCAAGCAGTCCAGCTATATTCACCTCTTGGACCAGATCCTGTGCTCCACTTAGGACTAAATTAAGAATTGCCTCTCCTCTTGTGGGTTCCAGGACTAGCTGCTCCAAGAAGCAGTCATTAAAGGTGTCAAGAAACTTTATCTCTGCATCCAGTCCTGAGGTGACGTACCCAGTCAATATGGGGATAGTTGAAATCCCCCATTATTATTGAGTTTTTTATTTTGATAGCCTCTCTAATCTCCCTGAGAATTTCACACTCACTATCACCATCCTGGTCTGGTGGTTGGTAATATATCCTTATTGCTATATCCTTATCATTAGAGCATGGAATTACTATCCATAGAGATTCTACAGTACAGTTTGGTTCATTTACTATTTTTACTTCATTTGATTCTATGCTTCCTTTCACATATAGTACTACTCCCTCACCAGCATGACCTGTTCTGTCCTTGTGATATATTTTATACCCTGGTATTACTGTTTCCCATTGATTATCCTCATTCCACCAAGTTTCTGTGATGCCTATTATATCAATATCCTCATTTAATACAAGGCACTCTAGTTCACCCATCTTATTATTTAGACTTCTAGCAATGGTATATAAACATTTGTCACTTTTTTAACTGTCTGCTATTACATGATGTAATTAAATGGGACTTTTTTTCATTTGACTGTTTCTCATCAGATCCTTTCCTCCTTACTAGGACACAGAGAATCTCCGTTACTAGATCCTGTCCTAAGGGATGTCTCTGTCCGAACCACGTGCTCCTCCACACCTGTCGGCTTTCCCGCAGCCCTTAGTCTAAAAACTGCTCTACGACCTTTTTAATTTTAAATGCCAGCAATCTGGTTCCATTTTGTTTAGGTGGAGCCCATCCTTCCTGTATAGGCTCCCTATAATGAATTGTGTAGATAAGGTAAATACACATGCCTGATCTTTCTCAAAACCTTTAAGTTTTTTTCACCTATATCTGGTTAAGACTGCCAGGCATGGAAATGAACATTTAGAAAATATAATACACACCATTCACCATAAGAAAAGCAATTAGGAAGGGAAGGATGGGTGTGGTGTATCAGGTGCTAGCCTGGGATTTGGGAGACTCTGTTGTTTCCCTGTTTTTTCACAGACTTCCTGTGTAACCATGGGCAAATCTCTATGCCTCAGTTCCCCATCTACACAGTGGGGAGAACAGCACTTCCCTATCTCACAGTGGGCTGTGAGTAGACCCAGATGGGGAATGGTTTTCTTGTCCTGCAAGAAGTTCAAAAAAGATTGCTATACCAAACTGGAATTAAAAATCAATCTTGCAAATGGATAAATCCAAAATATAGTCCAGATCAGAACAATCAACACATTTTGTCACCATAATTTCAAAAAGTTTCATTTTGATTTTGACCTTTTGAAAATACTTTTTGTGTGTGCGTGTTTAACTAACTAAAATTTCTAAAGGAAAAATATTTTCAAGCCTAAACTTTTAGGTTAAAAAATGCCAAAACAATTTTGTTTTCAATAATTTGGAATCTTTCTTTTTACAAAAGCTATTTGAAGCAGGAAGTTCATGAATACAGCCTTTCCCACAGGCAGTTATGGTTTCAACAAATGGGCATTTTCCATTTAAATCATGATTATTTTTAAAAGGAAAATCTGACCCACTCTAGTTGTGAGGATAAATACTTCACAGATTGTTAAGTGCAGGGCTTAAATTCAGCCATAGCTGTCCAGAGCAGAGGTCTGGTAAATATTTTCAAACCCGCGGGGCTGAAGCCCCAAGCCCCAGTGCCCCCAACATGGCAGAATCACTGAGCCCTGGTGCCCCCCATGGGGCAGAAGCTTCAAGCCCTGGCACCCCCCACAGGGCAGAAGCACTCCAGGAAATACACTGTGAGAATTTAAGCTGTGGTAAGGTGGTTAGGTGTGATGGTGATGGAGGCCATAGATAGTTAGCAAAATGCTCTCTCTAGTTTGCACTTCAGACCTCCTGAGGTCTCTTCCAACCCTAATCTTCTATGATTCTATGCCTCAGACTGACAATGAGCTATTCCCAGAAGATTCAAGAGTTTGTCCAGGCACAAGTCATCTCCTGCATGAGCAGATTTTTTATTTTCTTTCAGAACTGGAGTTTACAAGCAAACCCCCTCATGATGCTGGGTCCAAAAGGGCAATTCCAGGGGGACGTTAGGGATTTCGAAAATGTTCAGCAGTTCCCATATGCTCCACCAGGTATGGCTGCTCTAGCCATGTCAGAGTGACAAACAAAGTAGGAGGAAAAAGTTAAATTATTCAAGTACCAGACACTCATTGCTTGGTAAAGGACTGGACAGCACTGTAGAACTGTCTTAGTCCCTCGCTCCTGGAGTCATGCAATGATTACATCAGCATCTTGGCTTCTATTTTTAAGGAAGTTTCTAGCCTTCATGAAAATTTGGAAGGAATATCAAAAAATTTGGAAGGAATATCAAATATCTTGTCATATCTCCCATGATGCACCATAGTCATATCTCATGGTGAGGAGACCGAGTTTCATTTTGGGGGTCCTTGGCCTGCGGTGTCATGGGAGATGTAGTCCAGCTGAGGAGATCCACACATAAAGGAGAATGGGGATATAAGGGAATTGACTACAACTCCCAGGAAGTGCTATGTCAGGATATGCAGACTGAATTTTTTTTAATAAAATTTGAAAATTTCCACTGAGAACAGACACTTTTGAGGGAAAAAATTGTCAAGACCCCAATTTTCTTTTGCAAAACATTGTTTTCCCCCCGTTAACATCCCCATGAGGCAGTAATAGACTCATAAACATGTATACATGGGGTAACCACTAGAGGGGGACAAAGAGGCAACTGTGGTAGCATGGTTTCACTGGAGAGCTGCTTGTAAATTTTCCGAGCAAAACAGTTCTCAGTCAGAAAATGCTGATTGGACAAAATCAACACTTTCCATGGGAACTGGCAACGAGGCAAGCAGGCAGCCTAGCTGGCCAGATCTTGGGCTGCCTGCTTGCTGAGTGGGTGGGGTGCCTGGTTTCCCAGTTGAGTGGTCCTTTAGGCTCCGTGGCTGTCCAGGTTACTTACTTCCCCAGCTACTGGGAGAAGGAGCAGACTGCCTGGCTCACTGAGTCCCCTGGCCACACAGAGAGAGCTGGTTTGCTGGTTCCCTTGCTGCTGCCCCACTGGTGGTCAGGCAGGCTGCCTGGCCCCTCAGCTCCCCAAACTGCCAAGCTCCTTGGTTGGCTGGTTCCCTGAGCTGCTCTTTCCTAAATTTTATTTTTTACTTTAATATCACATTGATTTTACCTTATTTTTTGTAATCTGTATTTTATTATATATACAAATAAAATGAAAGAATACAGTTACATGTTATTTTTCTATTTTTTTTTATTTTAATGGTTTTATATTCTATCAATTGGTAATAGGAAATGACCAATTATCAAACCTATTATTAAACTAGACAGCAATTACAACGAAAATTTCAAAAACAAATACTAATTACTAAATTATATAATATAACATAGTCCACTTTTGACATATTATGTCATACCACTGTGTTGATTAGGTCAAAACCTCCTAAACCAATGAGTTTACCCAGAAACCCTCATTCAGGTTAAATGTAAGAAACAATAGCGATCTCCAAGGCAAAGGTACATCCAGGGCCCCCCAGGAATTCTAACAACTCAGGTATTGCGATGGCTCAGATGTGTGTCTTTGTGTGAGGGATACATAGCCGAAACAGAGAGACACAGGGACAGAAGCAGAGAGGGAAAGCCAAGCAAACATAGCCTTGAAACACATTAATGTAGCCCTAAGATCATAGAATCATAGAAGATTAGGGTCGGAAGGGACCTCAGGAGGTCATCTAGGCCAACCCCCTGCTCAAAGCAGGACCAACCCCAACTAATCATCCCAGTCAGACCTTTGTCAAGCCGGGCCTTAAAAACCTCTAAGGAAGGAGATTCCACCACCTCCCTAGGTAACCCATTCCAGTGCTTCACCACCCTCCTAGTGAAATAGTGTTTCCTAATATCCAACCTAGATCTCCCCCACTGCAACTTGAGACCATTACTCCTTGTTCTGTCATCTGCCACCACTGAGAACAGCCTAGAGAACAGTTCCATCCTCTTTGGAACCGCCCTTCAGGTTGTTGAAGGCTGCTATCAAATCCCCCCTCACTCTTCTCTTCTGCAGACTAAACAAGCCCAGTTCCCTCAGCCTCTCCTCATAAGTCATGTGCCCCAGCCCCCTAATCATTTTTGTTGCCCTCCGCTGGACTCTCTCCAATTTTTCCACATCCTTTCTGTAGCGGGGGGCCCAAAACTGGATGCAATACTCCAGATGTGGCCTCACCATTTCCTGAATAGAGGGGAATAATCACTTCTCTAGATCTGCTGGCAGTGCTCCTACTAATGCAGCCCCATATGCCGTTAGCCTTCTTGGCAACAAGGGCACACTGCTGACTCATATCCAGCTTCTCATCCACTGTAATCCTCAAGTCCTTTTCTGCAGAACTGCTGCTTAGCCAGTCAGTCTAAGCCATGCACTACAACAGATGGATTCTGGATGACTGTAGACGACCCAGATGCCAGCCCAAAGAAAGTCTGGGCTGGTGAGGAAAACGAGAGAGGGGAAGGTGTGTAGGGTTTATGATTTGTTATAGATCTGTGTATTTCTCATGCTAGTAAAGGAAGAGCAATTGTGTTAGAACCTGTGCAAAGTGCCTGGTGTGTGTTATATGGTACATCTATCACATGCTGCAACAGGAGATAAAGCAGAAGGTTCAGCCTGTGAGCTGGAGTTCTGGGAAAGGTTAAATGTTAACTGCAGGAGGAGGCTAAGTCAATTGTACCTAAACCAGCTGAGAGGCCTAATAAAACCAGCACCACCATTTGGTCACTTCTCTCTATTGGGGCTGGTTCAGACAATTTGTGTATTTGGACTTAAATAATAACAGAAAAGGTACCTACACAAGGCTCCGGGCTCCCTAAAACATAAATAATACAACATCAAAACACAGCAGCATTAAAAGTATAATAAAAAAGGAACTCTGCTGGCCTGTCACCTACAATAAAAGCTCCTTTCCATCTCTTCATCATTCTGGGAAGCACACCCTCAACCCTTTCCAAAAATCCTGTCATACAAGGCTGGCCATGGTAGTATAATATTTTCTGATCATTTTCCAGTGCCATGAGATATGCAGTATGACCTCCTTCATGCCTCTTGTAAACTCCATGGTCATAACATAGGGCCTTTGGGGGAGTCAGAATGCCAACTACTTTATTATTGTCTTGATCAGATCGCCCTATAGGTTCCCACCTGCCCCTTGTAACAAGAGACTTCTAAGTGTTAGTCCCCTAACTAACTGTACAAATACCTTCATGCATTACCTAACTCCCATCCACACATATCCACCATCCAGCACACAGAAATTCTTCAGTGCTACATAGAACAAAGGACGGGGACCTCCTGGGTCATCGAGTCCAGTCTGTCACGCTGTCATAATATCTCATTTATACACTTATCAGGCTCCACATTAAAACTAGTTGTTTGCCCCATTACTCCTGTGGTGAGGCTGTTCCAGAACACCACTCCTCTAATGGTTAGAAACCATCTAATTTCCAGCCTAAATTTAATCAGGGCCAAATTATCTCCCTTTGTTCTTGTGCCGATGTTATCCAATAGTCTTTTCCTTCCTTCCTATTTACTTCCCTGATGTATTTATAGAGGGCAATCAGATTCCCTTCTTGGCCTTCATTTTTCTAGGCTACACAAGACAAGCTCTTTAGTCATGAAAGAAGACTCTCTATTTTGCTGATCATCCTAGTAGTCCTACTCTGCAGCTATTCCAGTGTGAATTTCTCTTTCATGAAAATGGGAGACCAGAACTGCACACTGTAATGGCATAGGAGTTTGGAACAGGTGATAGGGTGAGAGACACACAGAACCTTGGTCCCCAAGATTTAATGGAATAAAAAGGAATTGAAGATGATCCAGATATCCTTGTCTGGACTGGTCTCAGATCCCCACCTTCATTTTATCTGCCCTGGTTTGACTCAATATTCCTTACATTTGGGGACCAGAATAACCAGCTGTAGTTAACTAACTTCAGACACACAACATTAACTTGGATGATCATGAGTTTGTCATTTCACACAGATCTTCCAGGCACTAGTCTTGCATGTTTTGGTGTTGAACCTTCAAACATTTCAAAGGTGTTGATTGCCTGCAGTTTCACTGACAGAGTTTCAGTTTGAATTTTCACTCACTGGTGGCCCTGTAGCATAATAACTTGAAACACTCTTATAGTTTCTTCCTTTGTTCCCCTGTGGAGCTGGGAGTTAATGGCTTGCCCGGAGACTTTGTCAGGTGCCAAGCTGTGAGATGGTTCTCAAAAGGATAGGGATTAAATAAGCCCCCCAGCACCAGGCAAGCTTGAATCCATTGGAGTGAGAGAGGGAAAGCCACTTCATTTGCACAGGTAGGTGGAAAGATTTGAGATGCAATAACATTGCCCACTTGTGTAGCTATTCTCATCCAGAAGAGATGCTAAAGTCAATGATAGCCTTTGAATACAAGGCCCCTGCCACAAAAGTGCCACTGGGATGGGGAGGCGGCATCCATCCAATGTTTTTGAACTCAACCTGTTTACAATTCCAACCTGTGCTACTGTGGGTGTTAATAAGAGTTGTAGCACCAATGGGGGCCAGTTGTTGATGTTTGAAGTATCATCTAATTCTGATCAGAACAAGTTCAGATATCATAGTTGTTAACATACCATTGCACACTGCTTATTTTCCTACAATAGTACTCCATTCATTGCTAATGTAATTTGTAATGATTACAAATGGTCTGGACTTGGATTTCACATCTCATCCAGGCCAGCATTCCCAGCAACTCAGTCATATGCCGGAAGATTGATTTAGTACTAACTCAAAGAGAAAGTTGCTCCCTTCTTTAATACCAACAGCTCTTTCTGCAGTGAGTAGGGTTTGGGGGTTCTTTTTGGAGATTTTTTTATATTCATCCCCTGTAATTTGACCTAGTTTCCACTTTTTGTATGAGTTCTCCTGGTCCAATCACCCTTTAATTATTTAACCAAAGTGGAACAACTTCAACAGGGGAAACTAAGGCAGCCCTACATCAGAGCATCTCATTGCACAGTGGTTAGAGCACTCCTGAGAAGTAGGAGACTCCTGTTCAAATCCTTTCTTCCTATCAAGCAGATAGAGGAATTGAATTTGGGTCTCCCACATCCCAGGTGAGTACTCTAATTCCTGGGCTAAAAAACTATAAGGAGGATACCACCAGCCTAACTCATTCTCAGAAGAAGCATCTTAGGTGGCTAAGCTTCCTGTCTCCAGGAGAGTGGTTCCCAACTGTGCATCACAAGGAGAGCTAGGCACTTCCCTACAGCCCGGACAAGGCACCTGTCTCCCTGAGGGTCATCTCCCATTGGCTACCTAGTGTGCTGGCTTTTGTGGAGCCCAGACGTAGGCACCTGCTTCTCCCCATTCATTGTTTAGGAGCCTAAGCATCTAACTCAGGCTTTGTGAATTAACGTCTGTTCCTCTGGTTTTCTAGGTGACTAAAAGGTAAACATAGCAACACAGCCTTTCAACACCTAAGTACCTTTGTGAATCTGGGCCATGAAGCATGCGACACCACCGGATAACTAAAATAAATAGAATCCATTTTTAGAGCAAAACCATGCTTTAAAGCTAGACAATCTATAGCTAGTTGGCATTCCCTAAAGCTGAGAGCAAAGCGTTACCTTCTCTCAATTAACCAGAACTCTGATTTCCATAGAAGGTTTCAAGTTTCCTCCAACACCTTTATATAATCAGGAATGCCCTACAATTGCTCCTCACTGGCTTCAACCAAAGGTCACTGAATCTAATAGGAGTCTTTCCATTGACTTCAGTAGGCATCAGATCAGCCCCTATGTGTCTTCATGTCTGCTTCAGTACACGTCACCATTCAAATGATTTTTCATAGCAACCTAGCTCTGCAGATACAAACTCATAGACTTTAAGGCCAGAAGGGACCATCATGATCATGTGGTCTGACCTGCTGCAGGCCACAGAACCTCATCCACATTACAGAATCCAGAGCATGAGTTCTAAGTATTAGAATAAACATCATTTTTTAAAAATGCCATCTTCTATCTGATTTTGGAAATGGCAGCTGAAGGTTCCCAAGGTGCATTGCATTTTGGGAGCTGTCATTAGGGAATAATTAGCAGCAGTGAAAGTTCATCTGTCTTCTGGGTCTTCTTGTTTATAGATCAAACGAGAGTTTATGTGATACAATGAATACTACAATAGCAATCAGACTAGGGCTCTTAATGCCACTGCAGCAACATGAAAAGGGAATGGGATTGATACTGCTGCAGAGGAAAAGAAGACAGCATCTAACCCAGAACTCAGCACATACACACTCAGAAACCAACACTGTCAAAAATGCACCTTAGCTCCTACACATATCCAAATGTACTCACAGTGACACACCCATATTCACAAGGACACATGCTGCCACAACACTCATCACACAAAACATACATGCACAGGCACAAATGCACCACAAACACACTCATATCCAGAGACACTCATTTGCAAACACACACTGATGTACACAAACACATATTTGCTAACGTCCCACTCACTACATTTAACATAGACCCATATAGACAAAGACACACTTATTCACCTATACACACAATCACATTCATAGAAACACACATAGGCTCACTACATGCATCATACAGCAATAGGCACAACACACCATAAACACACACAGTTACCTTGATATGTACTCACAGACATGTACATCCACAGACACAAACATGCAAACGCCACCACAACACTCCACACACAGAGCAGACAGCCATAGACACAAACATGCCAGAGACACACATTGATTACCTCAGGATATATGTATGCACACACCCATGCTAATATAGACAACCAGATAAACACTGCATCCACAAACACAACAACATACTTATAACCCAGATACATGTGGCACACTCTCAAACACAACACATTGGGAGATGAATAATCTGCCAGCAGCACGGTATGGCTTACAGCACACATCGCCTCATCTGTTGTGCATATCCATTTAATGTATACAGGCACTAAATAGACAAACTACCCTAAAGCCATAGAACCCACCACTCCATTCTACCAGTACAGCATATCACTAACTTGCATCAGTCCCAATGCCTTAGTCCTTGGTGAAGCATGTTTCAAAGTCTTTCCCTAACTAAAGATTTTCCTCCCAAACCCTCTCCTCAGGGCGTCCTTCACCTCCTTGTTCCTTAGGCTGTAGATCAGGGGGTTCAGCATGGGGATCACCACTGTGTAGAACACAGAGACCACTTTGTCTCGGTCCATGGAGGAGCTGGAGCTGGGTCGCAGATACATGAAGAGAGTTGTCCCAAAGAAGACAGTGACTGCCGTCAGGTGCGAGGCACAGGTGGAGAAGACTTTGTGCCTGCCCTCGGTGGAGCGGATCCTCAGGATGGCAGAGAGGATGTACAGGTAGGAGATAAGGACGGTGAGGAGGCAGCTGATTTCAATTAAGCTGGCGAAGGCAAAGATCACCACCTCATTGATGAAGGTATCGGCACAGGAGAGCTTCAGCAGAGGAGGGACGTCACAGAAAAAGTGGTTGATGATGTTGGAGGCACAGAAGGGTAACTGAAACATACAAATGGTGTGTATCATCGAGTTGACAAACCCAGATAGAAAGGAACCGGCCACCAGCAGGACACAGACTCTGTGGGACATGATGACTGTATAGAGCAGTGGGTTACAGATCGCCACGTACCTGTCATATGCCATCACAGCCAGCAAGAGGCACTCAATACCCACAAATGAGCTAAAGAAAAAGAATTGGGTTGCACAGCCGTTGAAAGAAATGACTTTGTTCCCAGCTAAGAAGCCCACCAGCAACTTGGGGGTGATGACAGAGGAGTAGCAGAAATCAACCAGGGACAAGTTAATGAGGAAGAAGTACATGGGGGTGTGAAGTTGGGGGTCACTCCTGATTAATACGATCATCCCAAGATTCCCAATCAGGGTGATAAGATAGATCACTAGGAACACCGTGAAGAGTGGGACCTGCAGCTCTGGATGATCTGTTAGTCCCAGGAAAATAAACTCTGTCACGGTGGTGAGGTTTCCATCAGCCATTTCTTCACCGTTTGTATTGTTTACTGAGATACAATAGCATCACAGATGTCACAAGTGCCTAAGACCTGTTAGGGCTTCCAGTCCATCTCTCTGAGGCTAGTGCAGAATTGATCCCCAGTGTAATTTTAAAATATCCCATGCAATGCAGTGTCAACCACTTCCCTTGAGAGGGAATTCCACAGCCGGATAGACCTCTCTGACATGAAGATTCAGCCTAGATCTTCCCTTTTTCATTTTCATCCCCTTATATCTAGCAACACCATGCCTATGCATTGCACTAAAAAAAATCCTTTCTACTGAGAAAAATATTTGCCTAAACTCTTAAAATATTTTCTCACTGCCATTGTGTCTCCTCTTCACACCTTTATTATTCCTAACCTCAACCAGACGTATTAGTTCTTTTAACTTTTCTCATTGATCGTCTTTGTTGTTGATGCTTTTCTTGGAAATCTCTCCAATTTGTCTAGCAGATCAAAAGAAGGAAATCAGAATGAGATTGAGAAGGGGTATTTTCATGGCTCGGGATATATCTAAATTCATTAATCCCTCTGTCTTTCTCTCACTGCATTTCTATCTTGCTCTCTCATCATGAGGATTCTAGGGGAGAAAAAAAAACTGCTCTTAGAACATGGTGAATTCTCCGTAGGTTAAACACACCCCAATAGCTGATCATAATTTTATTCCCTGTGCACCATCCACATTCCACAAAAAGTTTTGATGTAAACAGGAAGAAAAAAGATTCTAGCTCAAAGCTGAAAAAAATCTTTAGTTTTCAGCCAAAATCATTGGGTTTTCAAGTTTTCTATTTCTTTTTTTTTTTTTTTTTTTAAGGAAAGCAGACACTCTCTGCAAAATATTTTGTTTAATCAAAAATTAAATTTCCCATTGAAAAAAGTCTAAATAGAAAATTGTCAACCAGCCCTAATCCACCCCAGACCTATACAACACTTAAGCACAACAAAATGGGACACAAATGGGACCATAGACCTGGTTCTGACGCAGCGGGGATTTCCTCCTCTATTAGGAAGAGAAGTCCATTTTAAAGAAATGGAGTCTATAGTCTGAAGCAGGAGACACCCAGAATCAGTGAACCTACTTCTGGTAGAAAGGCATCATTTCTGCATTGGCTCCATGGCAAGGACATGTGTCGAAGGCCGATGTGTGTATTATATCAGGTTTGCAACTTTGGGGCCTTCTTTGTGAAGTGTCCCCCAGCACCAATTAAAATAAAATGCTGTGGGTTTATTTTTCTCCCCTCCTTGGATTAATGTTTTGGAGCACACTTAGAATTTATTTTCCTCATGGGTGTGGATGGTTAGAAGTCACTTGTGCTCTTTGCATAATCTCAAGAGATTAGGGTCTGTAGAGACACAGAAGAGATTGATTTAATCATGCAATTGTTGACATTCCACAGCCATATTCTGAGCAAACATTACCTCTGCCCTAATTATTATTATTATTTTATTAGCGCACGTAGAAGCCTTAATCATGGACCAAGATACCATTGTGCTAGGCACTGTTCAAACACAGAACAAAAAGATGGGCCCTGCCCACAAAGGCTTACAACCTAGGCAGGGACCTGGAACTAGGGATACTGGGAGTGTGGCAGCACCCCCTGGTTTGAAGTGGTTTCCATCATATACAGGGTTTACAGTTTTGTTCAATGGCTTTCAGCACCCCCACTATAAAAATTGTTCCAACGCCATGAACCTACTGTGACAGATTTATGTTACCAATCTACCTGAGGCGTCAGGTGATCAGGCTGAGGCCGCAGGATCTTTAGGGGAGGAGATGGAGGAGCACACCAAGGTCTAAATTTTAAAGCTTTATTAATAAAATAATAAAATAACAGCGGAGAGTGATGGGTGCTCCCCACGTCAGTCAGAGGAAGGAAGAAAGCGTTAGTGCCCCAAGCCCTAACCCACTTTCATAGTCACACATGCTCTACCTGAGGCTGGCCAAACCAGCTTTCTGTGGTCTTCTCCGCTTTCCCAAAACATACCGGCTCCAGGGACGTGAAGCTCTGCTCCCCCCGCCCCTCGTCGCCTCGCCCCTGGTTCAGTGTACTTTTTCTTTTCTCATGGCTGTTTGTGGCTGAGTGAGAGATAAACGCAGCTGCAGAGTTCTAGTCTGGCGACGTGACTTTGGATCGGGGCCAGCATCTTATCTTCACATCGAGCTAGCTAAAGTGTCGAGTTAATCCGTTCTCTGCTCTCTTCCTCCTTCCCCCTCTTGGCCTCTTGCAACCTGCAAAGGAATCTTCCATTTCACACTCCCCACACCTTTGACCCTCCCCCGAAATGTCTTGCGATGCTTGCAACCGCGTTAGCAACATACAATGCTGATTTGCCTCCCCATGGGACCCCCTGAGGGAGGGAGTCCTTGGGCCTGTGACAGTCCCCCCCTTGACCCCGAATCAACATTTTGTTGTGAGGGGTCACCACTTAGGTTTCCACGGTGGCTAGGGTTACTGTTGGTCTCCTACATAAACAGCAACAATTGCATACACTAGCCAGTAGTGACTTCTGGCTTCATTATTAACATGGCATAACACATCCCCCTATAGATGCCCCTCCCGAATGGCGGTGGCAAAGGCGGCTTTCTCCAAATTAAACATGTGCTGTGACTCCGTAAAGGAGGAGGAGGCCTCTGTCTGGAATATGGTCAGTTGTTCCCGGGTGTGTGTCAAGGGCAGGAAAACATTGGGTGTAATCCATGAAAACTTAAACACAACACAGTTAGAGATATTAACCATAATTTGCATAACCGTGGGCCAATGCACTGAGAAATTTTGTGCCTGAGAGTGTAACAGCAAATTAAGGGGCACCGTGGGGTAGGTGGTCCTCCAAACACATGCAGAGGTATTGGTAAACACATGGGCATTAGTGGGGGCATATCCCGATGCCTCCCCTTCCCAGCAGGTGTGTTGACCCACCTCATAAAAGCGGCCTGGTGTTGCCTTTTCTTTACACATCATTTGAGGGGGCTCTGTAGGTGGATAGAAAGTTGGCTAGATCATCGGGCTCAACGGGTAGTGATCAATGGCTCCATGTCTAGTTGGCAGCCAGTATCAAGCAGAGTGCCCCAAGGGTCGGTCTTGGGGCTGGTTTTGTTCAATATCTTCATTAATGATCTGGAGGATGGCGTGGACTGCCTTCTCAGCAAGTTTGCAGATGACACTAAACTGGGAGGAGTGGTAGATACGCTGGAGGGTAGGGATAGGATACAGAGGGACCTAGACAAATTAGAGGATTGGGCCAAAAGAAACCTGATGAGGTTCAACAAGGACAAGTGCAGAGTCCTGCACTTAGGACGGAAGAATCCCATGCACTGCTACAGACTAGGGACTGAATGGCTAGGCAGCAGTTCCACAGAAAAGGATCTAGGGGTTACAGTGGACGAGAAGCTGGATATGAGTCGACAGTGTGCTCTTGTTGCCAAGAAGGCTAACGGCATTTTGGGCTGTATAAGGAGGGGAATTGCCAGCAGATCGAGGGAAGTGATCATTCCCCTCTATTCGACATTGGTGAGGCCTCATCTGGAGTACTGTGTCCAGTTTTGGGCCCCACACTACAAGAAGGATGTGGAAAAATTGGAAAGAGTCCAGCGGAGGGCAACAAAAATGATTAGGGGGCTGGAGCACATGACTTATGAGGAGAGGCTGAGGGAACTGGGATTGTTTAGTCTGCAGAAGAGAAGAATGAGGGGGGATTTGATAGCTGCTTTCAACTACCTGAAAGGGGGTTCCAAAGAGGATGGATCTAGACTGTTCTCAGTGGTACCAGATGACAGAACAAGGAGTAATGGTCTCAAGTTGCAGTGGGCGAGGTTTAGGTTGGATATTAGGAAAAACTTTTGCACTAGGAGGGTGGTGAAGCACTGGAATGGGTTACCTAGGGAGGTGATAGAATCTCCTTCCTTAGAGATTTTTAAGGTCAGGCTTGACAAAGCCCTGCTGGGATGAGTTAGTTGGGGATTGGTCCTGCTTTGAGCAGGGGGTTGGACTAGATGACCTCCTAAGGTCCCTTCCAAACCTGATATTCTATGATTCTATGTGCCTGTACCACAACACTAACTCGGTGATATTTGTGAAAAGGGAGGGTGACTGGAATCCCCTCTGGGGGATTATTTAGGGGACCTCATGAGAGAGATCCTGCCAGATCAACACATCACCGAATTTGTGTCAGCAGGCCTGAAAACATACGGGTATAAGCTGTCAGGAGGAAAGGTCTGTATGAAAGTCAAAGGGATTACCCTGAACGTAGCAAACTGTGAAAAGATCAGCTTTGACAGTTTGAAAGATCTAATCCTGGACTATTGCACGGGCCTGTGAGAAAACACCTCAAAAAAGATAGAGGTGCAGCAGCTCTCTATCGTAAGGAACAAAAATCAGTGGCGAATAGAGACAAAAACCCCTAAGAAAATGCAGAAAGTTGTTTACTCAACTCACTTACTGGATGCTGAAATGAAGTCTGTTCTTCAAAGAACTGACTTAGTCGAGTACGAAAAGGCTAAACTTTATAGCGCCGTGCTTCAAAGGTACCTAACATACGTGAAGCAGAGCGATGCGGATAAAGGGAAAATCTAGAAAGGCATCGTCGAGCTGTCGAGAGATTTTCAGAAAAGAAACAGTGTATGTTCCCACTGCTTGTTTTAGAATCATAGAATCATAGAATATCAGGGTTGGAAGGGACCTCAGGAGGTCATCTAGTCTAACCCCCTGCTCAAAGCAGGACCAGATTTAGGCAACCCTGAGTTGGTTCCTAACCCCATTACACCCCATCCTTGACCGTCACTTCTTAATCGTTCATTTACCCGAGTGATGTCTTTTCCATTCACCTTGTCCATCAGTGACTCCCCCGAGCCGTGGTTGCCTTCCTCCATAGGGGTGGACAACGAGAGGCCATCACGCTCATCGGTCTTCCTCATGAGTGGTTGGGTTTCAGTGTCGGGCTCCAGTGTATCCATCAACAATTGAGTCAAAGGGCCCTTGTTGGAACTGTCACTGATGTAGAGCTTTCTCCACACAAGTTCAAAGGTGCTCAGGGCTAAAACAAAGTCCAAAATTCTCACGAGCGTGGTGAAGGAGTCCATGTTTCCTCTCAGTGTTTCCACCATTTGTAAAACACGCTTTCTTGGTAAGAGATTGCCTCTTCTGCCTGGCGCTGGCACTTTTGGTGTGGTGGTGCTATGCTCTGATTGGCAGAGAGCAGTGGGAGGAGTTCTTAGAGGGGTCAGATGACCCTCTTCTTGGTGGTTCATCCCGCCCCAGAACCTGCCATATTTTGTTCAAATCTGCTCTCAGGGCGGTCCTCTGTGGCCGAAACCCATCATGATTGGTAGTGAACGGTGGGAGGTGTTCTTAGAGGGGTCACACAAAACACTTCCGGACGGGTCACCTCGACCCAGAACTCCCCCCGATTGGTCAAATCTCCTCTCGGGGGTGATCCCCAGCAGCTGAAACCCCTCCTGATTGGTAGAGGGCAGTGGGAGGAGTTCTAAGAGGGGTCAAATGACCACTTCTGGATGGGTCACCCTGCCCTGGAACTCCCCCCGATTGGTCAAACCTCCTCTCGGGGGAGTCCTACGGGAGGCGAAACCCACCCCGATTGGTAGAGGGTGATGGGAGGAGTTCTTAGAGAGGTCACACAAACCACTTCCGGACAGGTCACTCTGGCCCAGAACTCCCCCGATTGGTCAAATATCCTCTCGGGGGTGATCCCCAGTAGCAGAAACCCCTCCTGATTGGTAGAAGGTGGTGGGAGGAGTTGTTAGAGGGGTCACACGACCCACTTCTGGATGGGCCACCCTGTCCTGGAACTCTCCCTGATTGGTCAAACCTCCTCTCGGGGCAGTGCTACAGGGGTGAAACCAAACCTGATTGGTAGAGGGCGGTGGAAGGAGTTCTTAGAGGAGTCACACAAACTACTTCCGGATGGGTCACCCTGGCCCGAAACTCCCCTGATTGGTCAAATCTCCTCTCAGTGGTGATCCCCAGCAGCGGAAACCCCTCCTGATTGGTAGAGGGCAGTGGGAGGAGTTCTAAGAGGAGTCGCATGACACAACTTCCTGCCGGTCATGGGTCCGGGTTGACCCCATCATATTGTATGTATAGTTGGGGTTATTTTTTCCAATGTGCATTACTTTACATTTATCCACATTAAATTTCATTTGCCATTTTGTTGCCCAATCACTTAGTTTTGTGAGATCTTTTTGAAGTTCATCACAGTCTGCTTTGGTCTTAACTATCTTGATCAGTTTAGTATCATCTGCAAACTTTGCCACCTCACTGTTTACCGCTTTCTCCAGATCATTTATGAATAAGTTGAATAGGATTGGTCTGAGGACTGACCCTTGGGGAACTCCACTAGTTACCCCTCTCCATTCTGAGAATTTACCATTAATTCCTACCCTTTGTTCCCTGTCTTTTAACCAGTTCTCAATCCATGAAAGGACCTTCCCTTTTATCCCATGACAGCTTAATTTACGTAAGAGCCTTTGGTGAGGGACCTTGTCAAAGGCTTTCTGGAAATCTAAGTACACTATGTCCACTGGATCCCCCTTGTCCACATGTTTGTTGACCCCTTCAAAGAACTCAAATAGATTAGTAAGGCATGATTTCCCTTTACAGAAACCATGTTGACTATTGCTCAACAGTTTATGTTTTTCTATGTGTCTGACAATTTTATTCTTAGCTATTGTTTCGACTAATTTGCCCGGTACTGATGTTAGACTTACCGGTCTGTAATTGCCGGGATCACCTCTAGAGCCCTTTTAAAATATTGGTGTTACATTAGCTAACTTCCAATCATTGGGTACAGAAGCCGATTTAAAGGACAGGTTACAAACCTTAGTTAATAGTTCCGCAACTTCACATTTGAGTTCTTTCAGAACTCTTGGGTGAATGCCATCTGGTCCCGGTGACTTTTAATGTTAAGTTTATCAATTAATTCCAAAACCTCCTCTAGTGACACTTCAATCTGTAACAGTTCCTCAGATTTGTCACCTACAAAAGCCAGCTCAGGTTTGGGAATCTCCCTAACATCCTCAGCCGTGAAGACTGAAGCAAAGAATCCATTTAGTTTCTCCGCAATGACTTCATCATCTTTAAGCGCTCCTTTTGTATCTCGATCATCAAGGGGCCCACTGGTTGTTTAGCAGGCTTCCTGCTTCTGATGTACTTAAAAAACATTTTGTTATTACCTTTGTAGTTTTTGGCTAGCCATTCTTCAAACTCCTCTTTGGCTTTTCTTATTACATTCTTACACTTAATTTGGTAGTGTTTATGCTCCTTTCTATTTGCCTCACTAGGATTTGACTTCCACCTTTTAAAGGAAGTCTTTTTATCTCTCACTGCTTCTTTTACATGGTTGTTAAGCCACAGTGGCTCTTTTTTAGTTCTTTTACTGTGTTTCTTAATTTGGGGTATACATTGAAGTTGGGCCTCTATTATGGTGTCTTTAAAAAGCGCCCATGCAGCTTGCAGGGATTTCACTTTAGTCACTGTACCTTTTAACTTCTGTTTAACTAACCCCCTCATTTTTGCATAGTTCCCCCTTTTGAAATTAAATGCCACAGTGTTGGGCTGTTGAGATGTTCTTCCCACCACAGGGATGTTGAATGCTATTGTATTATGGTCACTATTTCCAAGCGGTCCTGTTATAGTTACCTCTTGGACCAGCTCCTGCGCTCCACTCAGGACTAAATCTAGAGTTGCCTCTCCCCTTGTGGGTTCCCGTACCAGCTGCTCCATGAAGCAGTCATTTAAAGTATCGAGAAATTTTATCTCTGCATTTCGTCCTGAAGTGAAATGTTCCCAGTTAATATGGGGATAATTGAAATCCCCCACTATTATTGAGTTCTTAATTTTGATAGCCTAATTTCCCTTAGCATTTCATCATCACTATCACCGTCCTGGTCAGGTGGTCGATAATAGATCCCTAATGTTATATTCTTATTAGAGCATGAAATTTCTATCCATAGAGATTCTATGGAACATGTGGATTCACTTAAGATTTTTACTTCATTTGATTCTATATTTTCTTTCACATATAGTGCCACTCCCCCCCTGCATGACCTGTTCTGTCCTTCCGATATATTTTGTACCCCGGAATGATTGTGTCCCATTGATTGCTCTCAGTCCACCAGGTTTCTGTGATGCCTATTATATCAATATCCTCCTTTAACATGAGGCACTCTAGTTCACCCATCTTATTATTTAGACTTCTAGCATTTGTGTACAAGCACTTTAAAAACTTGTCACTGTTTATTTGTCTGCCCTTTTCTGATGTGTCAGATTCTTTTTTATGTGAATGTTTATCATCTGATCTGGCCCCTACTTTATCCTCCTCCATCCTCTGCTCCTGACTATAACCTAGAGAATCTCTATCATTAGACTCTCCCCTAAGAGAAGTCTCTGTCCGATCCACATGCTCCTCTGCAGCAGTCGGCTTTCCCCCATCTCCTAGTTTAAAAACTGCTCTACAACCTTTTTAATGTTTAGTGCCAGCAGTCTGGATCCACTTTGGTTTAGGTGGAGCTCATCTCTCCTGTATAGGCTCCCCTCATCCCAAAAGTTTCCCCAGTTCCTAATGAATGTAAACCCCTCCTCTCTACACCATCGTCTCATCCACGCATTGAGACTCTGAAGCTCTGCCTGCCTACCTGGCCCTGCGTGTGGAACTGGGAGCATTTCTGAGAATGCCACCATAGAGGTCCTGGATTTCAGTCTCTTCCCTAGCAGCCTAAATTTGGCCTCCAAGACATCTCTCCTACCCTTCCCTATGTCATTGGTACCTACATGTACCACGACCACCGGTTCCTCCCCAGCACTACACATAAGTCTGTCTAGATGCCTCGAGAGATCCGCAACCTTCGCACCAGGCAGGCAAGTCACCATGCGGTTCTCCTGGTCATCACAAAGCCAGCTATCTACGTTTCTAATGATCGAATCTCCCACTACTAACACCTGCCTTTTCCTAGCAACTCTCCCCCGGAGAGGTAACCTCAGTGCGAGAGGCAACCCCAGCACCATCTGGAAGGAGGGTCCCAACTATGGGAAGGTTTCCCTCTGCTCCCGTTGACTGCTCTACTTCCCTGGGCCTTTCATCTTCCTCAACAGTGCAGGGGCTCTCTGACCGGAGGTGGGACACTTCTACAGTGTCCCAGAAAGCCTCATCAACATACCTCTCTGCCTCCCTCAGCTCCTCCAGTTCCGCCACCCTGGCCTCCAAAGTCCGTACGTGGTCTCTGAGGGCCCACTTTTTGATGAATACACTATTTGTCAAAAAAATTTCACCCAGTTCCACTTAAAGTCAGCCATTAAACAGAAGGCTGTTCTCAATCTTAACATAGTACAGCAGTTGTTCTACTACATTAAACATATGGGAAGCAAGCTTGGTGTGAAAATATCAGTCTGTGAATAGATAAGGAAAGAGGATTATTATCTTCCTGACAGACTGAGAAATAGATAAGAGGAAGTAGAAAGAAAAATTCAAGTGTGAGTGCTTAAAGTTAGTGACTTCCTTCAATATTTAGGCACCTAAATAGAGAGACCTGAGTTTTAAAGAAGAGGATCACCTACAGAGCTCATAAAAAGTCAATGGGAGCTGGGGGTTAACATTGCCTACAAACCCACTCAACTTCAGGAATCAAGCTCTGAAATGTTTTGTTTTGTTTCTGTGATGGGGTCCCCAAACCACTCACGAATCACACAGAGAAAGGCATCAGCCAATTCCTCCCAGTTCCCCAGCCTTGCATCCCCAAACTATACTGTCTTTCTCTGGTCAGAAGCCTGACCAGTGTAAATTTATTACCCAGTCTGCCCCTCCCTCAGTGTGGAGGGGACATGCACCAGCCTTTGAACCTGAGCTGAGATTTCCCAAGCACTTCGACTAAACCACCTTGTTTTAGGTAAAATATAAAACAGATTTATTAAATACGGAAAGATAGATTTTAAGTGATTATAAGTGGCAGGCATAAGAGGTCAGAGATGGTTACCAAAGAAAATAAAAGATAAACACACAGTGTAAATCTTAAACCTTATTACACTAAGCAGTATTTAGATCAAGCAATTTTCTCACCGCCCTGGATGTTACAGTTCTTAATACACAGGTTTCTCTCTTAAGCCTGGACCAGTCTCCTCAGTTGAAGTTTTTGTCTTCTCAGCGTTCTTGTTGCTTCCAACATAGGTGGGAGGAGGAGAAAGGCAAAGGCATGATGCCACTGTGACAGGTTGCATCACAGAAACCCCCTTGGGAGCTGCCACCTGATGTGCCAAGACTACTTCCATCCCTCTGCTTTCCCTGCCAGCTCAGGACTCCAGCACCCTGTCTTGCTGAGCCAGACATGCCCGTCTGCTCCAGCAAAGACCCAGGGTCCGAATTACTTGCCTCAAAGCTGCAGGTTGACCTGAAAACAGCTCACAGAAGTGTTCCCGTCTTTAACTCAGATGCCCAACTCCCAATGGGGTCTAAACCCAAATAAATCCGTTTTACCCTGTATAAAGCTTATGCAGGGTAAACTCATAAATTGTTCGCCCTCTATAACACTGATAGAGAGATATGCACAGTTGTTTGCTCCCCCAGGTATTAATACATACTCTGAGTTAATTAATGAGTAAAAGGTGATTTTATTAAATACAGACAGTAGGATTTAAGTGGTTCCAAGTAGTAACAGACAGAACAAAGTAAGTCACCAGCAAAATAAAATAAAATCCACAAATCTATGTCTAATCAAACTGAATACAGATAATCTCACCCTCAGAGATGTTTTAGTAAGTTTTTTCCTCAGACTGGACACCTTCCAGGCCTGGGCACTATTCTTTCCCCGGTACAGCTCTTGTTCCAGCTCAGGTGGTAGCTAGGGGATTCTTCATGATGACTCCTCTCTCTCTCTTTGTTCTGTTCCACCCCTTTATATATCTTTTGCATAAGGCGGGAACCCTTTGTCCCTCTGGGTTTCCACCCCCCCCCTCACTGGAAAAGCACCAGGTTAAAGATGGATTCCAGTTCAGGTGACATGATCACATGTCACTGCAAGACTTCATTGCCCTCTTGCCAGCACACACATATACAGGAAGACTCACAGGTAAAACACAGCCATTTGCAGACAATGGTCCTGGTTAATGGGCGTCATCAAGATTCCAAACCACCATTAATGGCCCACACTTTGCATAATTATAATAGGCCCTCAGAGTTATATTTTATATTTCTAGTTTTAGATACAAGAGTGGTACATTTATACAAATAGGATAATCACACTCAGTAGATTATAAGCTTTGTAATGATACCTTATAAGAGACCTTTTGCATGAAGCATATCCCAGTTACATTATATTCACTTATTATCATATTTTTATAAAACCATACAGACTGCCCGACGTCACAGCCACTGTTTCCTGTTTTATATCCTTAGTCCATGTGCCTAAAAGACACTTGCACAGACATATCCTGGTGGGCTTTGCTGAGTCACTGGAGTTGTGCAATCTCCCTGGGTCTTGTGCAACTGAGTCATAGAGTTGAACAGTCCCCATTGTGTGGTGCTTGGGCAGCCCTCATTGAATTGTAAATCCCTTGATTACAACTCCCCTGGTGATTAATGCTCGTTGCACACCCTCCTGGGAGTGGTTTGCTTTCTTTGTATGTCCCTAGCAAACTTTCAACATATTTCAGTAACAACCATATAGCACAATTTAATCACTTGATACACACTAACAATATACGTATTTGAACAGAACAATGAGATTCAGCAGATCATGACCTTTCACATGATATCTTACATGACATGTTTTATATAAAATATATCATAATTATATGACTGTGGTGAATATGGGGTCTTCAGGGTGCTGTTTGAGGTACAAAGTGCTACAGTATCTTCTGTCTTTTGATCAGTCATAAGCAAAAAAGAGATTTCAACTCAAGATGTCCTTGTTTCTAAACATATGTTTGATCCATTAAATCATGCTGCCCCTCTACTTTTCGCAGAGGAGTGGAAAGTTCTCCCTATAATTCTCCTTGCCGCATCCTTCACCTCCTTGTTCCTCAGGCTGTAGATCAGGGGGTTCAGCATGGGGATCACCACTGTGTAGAAGAGTGAGACCAGTTTATCTTGGTCCAAGCGGTAACTGGAAGTGGGCCGTAGATACATGAAGATCATAGTGCCGTAGAATAAAGTGATAGCTGTCAGGTGGGAGGTGCAAGTGGAGAAGGCTTTCTGCCTGCCCTGAGCGGAACGGATTCTCAGGATGGATGAGAGGATGTATAGGTAGGAGATAAGAATGAAGATCAGGGTGCTGAGTCCAGCAAAGATACCGAAGGCAAACAGCACAAGCTCGTTGATGTCGGTACTGGAGCAGGAGAGTTCCAGGATTGGGGGGATGTCACAGAAGAAGTGATTGATAGTGTTGGAGCAGAATTGTAAACTGAACACTGAGCCAACGTGCACTGATGTAAGTACAATGGCCACTGCATAGGACCCTCCAGCTAGATGGACACAGACTCTTTGGGACATGACAACCCTATAGAGCAGTGGGTTACAGATGGCCACGTAGCGGTCGTACGCCATCACAGCCAGGAAATAACAGTCAGCAAGTACGCAAAAGCCAAAAAAGAACATTTGTGTTGTGCACCCAGAATAAGAGATGGTTTTTCTTTCTGCTAAGAAATTAACCATCATCTTGGGAGCAACAGACGAAGAACAACCAAGGTCTATCAGAGACAAGTGGCAGAGGAAAAAGTACATGGGGGTGTGAAGCCGGGAGTCAATGCTGATTAATATGATCATCCCAAGATTCCCCACCAGGGTGGTCACAAAGAACATTAGGAACACCATGAAGAGGACGACCTGCAGATCTTGTTGATTTGTGAGTCCCAAGAAAATGAACTCATCAATTATAGTCTGATTTCTTCTGTCCATTCCTTGAACAGACGTAAATCTCTGTGAGAAGACAGAAGGCAAAGCATACAAGTGAGCTGACATGGATGAATGGGTAATACATGGAGACACCTAAGACTCTCCCTGTTGCACATGAGATGGGGAGTATTGTTATATGCTGAGGTTTTCAAAGGAGCCTAAGAGAGTTAGACATGCATTGAAACAAATACCCAGTACAGGGAGAAGATGCACATTTAGTGGATAAATGGACACGGCTGATATTATCCTTAAATATTTGGATACAAGGTTATCTGTCAGGCTGCCTCTCTCTCAATTAGGTATTTTCACATTTATGATCACTGAAAATACTCAAGCTGGAGTCCCCTCAATTTAAAAGGAGGGCGTAGAGAGAAAAGATAATCCCACAGTTATGGCTCACACTTGGGACTCTGAAGATCTGGATTCAATCTCTGCCCCCTCACAGGCTTCCCATGAGAGTATGGGTAGGTTACTTAGTTTCTTTCTCAGTTGCCTGCCTGTAAAATGGGGATACTAGAGCTTCCCTACCTCATGGGATTGTTGGGAGGTGCTCAGAGCTATGGTACTGGGATCAGATAAGTAATTAAGAAAGATGGGGATTTGCTTACCCACATCATCTGTCAAAACCCAGATTTACTAATCTTGGTAACATTTAATCCATTTTGCTGAGAGGAGGCAACTAGGTTGACAGAACAATCCTTCCTTTGACCTAGTCGTGTTTACAGTGGGGGTAGGGTCGACCTAACTATGGTGCCCAGGGTGCTGATTTTTTCACAGCCCTGAGTGACTTAGCTAGGTTACCCTACATTTTAGTTGTAGGCCAGGCCAAGCACTATTAGATACTGCCATCAACAAAAGGCTAGAGCATGGTCAGCAGCGAACCAGCTGAGCGGCGAACAGCAGAGGCTAACAGAGGGAGTTTGCCTGGGAGCTGTCCGAGAGGAGGTACGCTAAGTGCTGCATTAGGGGGGCTGTGTTGGTGATTATCTGAGTGTCTGTTGCTGGGACAGTTTGTCAGTTTGACCGTGTGCTTGATTGCTTGCTTGTTTGTTTGAAAAGTGTGAATTGGGAGTGCTTTGTTCCAGGTGGGCCTGACTGGTATATAAGGGCAGTCAGCAGCGAACCAGCTGAGCGGCGAACAGCAGAGGCTAACAGAGGGAGTTCGCCTGGAGAGAGCTCACTGAGGCTTTCATCTGCCGATTTCTCTGAGTAGTTCCTGCGACAGCTGAGGAAGCTCTTAAGAGGAAAGTGATATGGAAGGTGAGCGATCAGCTGTTGTAACCTGCACAGGTTGTGCCATGTTTGTCTTTCTTCCACAGGACAGAAGCGACTTTGTCTGTACAAAGTGCAAGCTGGTCTCCATATTGGAAGAGAAGGTTCGAGGTCTGGAGAAACGAGTATCGACTCTGCGTTGCATAAGGGAAAATGAAGATTTCCTGGACAGACGTCAGGAGATGCTTCTACGGCCACAATGTTCTGAAGATTCAGAGCAGGCGCAGCAGGGACAGGATGGTGAAGAAGTTTGGCAGCATGTGACCTCCAGAAGGAGAAAGAGGAGCGTCCATGGACCAGCAATGGAGATACAGGTGAGCAATCGTTTCCATGTTCTCTCTACAGGTACTAATGCGGAGAGTGGACTAGATGACCCATCTGAGGGAAGGGAGCAGAAGGAGACTCCACCGATTGGAAGGCAAAGGATGCACTGTCCTAGGGATGGGGGTTCCACGACCACCACTCCCAAGAGGAGGAGGAGGGTGGTGGTGGTCGGGGACTCCCTCCTCAGGGGGACTGAGTCATCTATCTGCCGCCCCGACTGGGAAAACCGAGAGGTCTGCTGCTTGCCAGGAGCTAGGATACACGATGTGACGGAGAGACTGTCGAGACTCATCAAGCCCTCGGATCGCTACCCCTTCCTGCTTCTCCACGTGGGCACCAATGATACTGCCAAGAATGACCTTGAGCGGATCACTGCAGACTACGTGGCTCTGGGAAGAAGGATAAAGGAGTTTGAGGCGCAAGTGGTGTTCTCGTCCATCCTCCCTGTGCAAGGAAAAGGCCTGGGTAGAGACCGTCAAATCGTGGAAGTCAACGAATGGCTACGCAGGTGGTGTCGGAGAGAAGGCTTTGGATTCTTCGACCATGGGATGGTGTTCCAAGAAGGAGGAGTGCTAGGCAGAGACGGGCTCCACCTAACGAAGAGAGGGAAGAGCATCTTCGCCAGCAGGCTGGCTAACCTAGTGAGGAGGGCTTTAAACTAGGTTCACCGGGGGAAGGAGACCAAAGCCCTGAGGTAAGTGGGGAAATGGGATCCTGGGAGGAAGCACATGCAGGAGAGCGCAAGAGGGGAGGACTCCTGTCTCATACTGAGAGAAAGGGACGATCAATGAGTTATCTTAAGTGCCTATGCACAAATGCAAGAAGCCTGGGAAACAAGCAGGGAGAATTGGAAGTCCTGGCACAGTCAGGGAACTACGATGCGATTGGAATAACAGAGACTTGGTGGGATAACTCACATGACTGGAGTACTGTCATGGACGGATATAAACTGTTCAGGAAGGACAGGCAGGGCAGAAAAGATGGGGGAGTTGCATTGTATGTAAAAGAGGAGTATGACTGCTCAGAGCTCCGGTATGAAACTGCAGAAGAACCTGAGAGTCTCTGGATAAAGTTGAGAGGTGTGAGCAACAAGGGTGATGTCGTGGTCGGAGTCTGCTATAGACCACCAGACCAGGGGGATGAGGTGGACGAGGCTTTCTTCTGGCAACTAGCAGAAGTTGCTAGATCGCAGGCCCTGGTTCTCATGGGAGACTTTAATCACCCTGACATCTGCTGGGAGAGCAATACAGCGGTGCACAGACAATCCAGGAAGTTTTTGGAAAGTGTAGGGGACAATTTCCTGGTGCAAGTGCTGGAGGAACCAACTAGGGGCAGAGCTTTTCTTGACCTGCTGCTCACAAACAGGGAAGAATTAGTAGGGGTAGCAAAAGTGGATGGGAACCTGGGAGGCAGTGACCATGAGATGGTCGAGTTCAGGATCCTGACACAAGGAAGAAAGGAGAGCAGCAGAATACGGACCCTGGACTTCAGAAAAGCAGACTTTGACTCCCTCAGGGAACAGATGGGCAGGATCCCCTGGGAGAATAACATGAAGGGCAAAGGGGTCCAGGAGAGCTGGCTGTATTTTAAAGAATCCTTATTGCGGTTGCAGGAACAAACCATCCCGATGTGTAGAAAGAATAGTAAATATGGCAGGCGACCAGCTTGGCTAAACAGTGAAATCCTTGCTGATCTTAAACGCAAAAAAGAAGCTTACAAGAAGTGGAAGATTGGACAAATGACCAGGGAGGAGTATAAAAATATTGCTCAGGCATGCAGGAGTGAAATCAGGAAGGCCAAATCACACTTGGAATTGCAGCTAGCAAGAGATGTTAAGAGTAACAAGAAGGGTTTCTTCAGGTATGTTAGCAACAAGAAGAAAGTCAAGGAAAGTGTGGGCCCCTTACTGAATGAGGGAGGCAACCTAGTGACCGAGGATGTGGAAAAAGCTAATGTACTCAATGCTTTTTTTGCCTCTGTCTTCACGAACAAGGTCAGCTCCCAGACTGCTGCACTGGGCAGCACAGTATGGGGAGAAGGTGACCAGCCCTCTGTGGAGAAAGAAGTGGTTCGGGACTATTTAGAAAAACTGGACGTGCACAAGTCCATGGGGCCGGATGCGCTGCATCCGAGGGTGCTAAAGGAGTTGGCGGATGAGATTGCAGAGCCATTAGCCATTATTTTTGAAAACTCATGGCGATCGGGGGAGGTCCCGGATGACTGGAAAAAGGCTAATGTAGTGCCCATCTTTAAAAAAGGGAAGAAGGAGGATCCGGGGAACTACAGGCCAGTCAGCCTCACCTCAGTCCCTGGAAAAATCATGGAGCAGGTCCTCAAGGAATCAATTATGAAACACTTAGAGGAGAGGAAAGTGATCAGGAACAGTCAGCATGGATTCACCAAGGGGAAGTCGTGCCTGACTAACCTAATTGCCTTCTATGATGAGATAACTGGCTCTGTGGATGAGGGGAAAGCAGTGGATGTGTTATTCCTTGACTTTAGCAAAGCTTTTGATACGGTCTCCCACAGTATTCTTGCCGGCAAGTTAAAGAAGTATGGGCTGGATGAATGGACTGTAAGGTGGATAGAAAGCTGGCTAGATCGTCGGGCTCAACGGGTAGTGATCAATGGCTCCATGTCTAGTTGGCAGCCGGTTTCAAGCGGAGTGCCCCAAGGGTCGGTCCTGGGGCCGGTTTTGTTTAATATCTTTATTAATGATCTGGAGGATGGTGTGGACTGCACTCTCAGCAAGTTTGCAGATGACACTAAACTGGGAGGAGTGGTACCCTCAACTAGAGGGTAGGGATCGGATACAGAGGGACCTAGACAAATTAGAGGATTGGGCCAAAAAAAACCTGATGAGGTTCAACAAGGACAAGTGCAGAGTCCTGCACTTAGGACGGAAGAATCCCATGCACTGCTACAGACTAGGGACCGAATGGCTAGGTAGCAGTTCTGCAGAAAAGGACCTAGGGGTCACAGTGGACGAGAAGCTGGATATGAGTCAACAGTGTGCTCTTGTTGCCAAGAAGGCTAACGGCATCTTGGGCTGTATAAGTAGGGGCATTGCCAGCAGATCGAGGAACGTGATCGTTCCCCTTTATTCGACATTGGTGAGGCCTCATCTGGAGTACTGTGTCCAGTTTTGGGCCCCACACTACAAGAAGGATGTGGAAAAATTGGAAAGAGTCCAGCGGAGGGCAACAAAAATGATTAGGGGTCTGGAGCACATGACTTATGAGGAGAGGCTGAGGGAACTGGGATTGTTTAGTCTCCAGAAGAGAAGAATGAGGGGGGATTTGATAGCTGGTTTCAACTACCTGAGGGGGGGTTCCAGAGAGGATGGAGCTCAGCTGTTCTCAGTGGTGGCAGATGACAGAACAAGGAGCAATGGTCTCAAGTTGCAGTGGGGGAGGTCTAGGTTGGATATTAGGAAACACTATTTCACTAGGAGGGTGGTGAAGCACTGGAATGCGTTACCTAGGGAGGTGGTGGAGTCTCCTTCCTTGGAGGTTTTTAAGGCCCGGCTTGACAAAGCCCTGGCTGGGATGATTTAGTTGGGAATTGGTCCTGCTTTGAGCAGGGGGTTGGACTAGATGACCTCCTGAGGTCCCTTCCAACCCTGATATTCTATGATTCTATGATTCTATGGTTACAAGAAAGCTGGGGTCCCACATCTGGAGTCAGTATAGGGAATGCTAATTGATAAGAGGAGAATAAATGCCATGCTCCAATAATTCATTGCCCATCTTTTAACCTTTTGAATGTAATAAAGTTTCGCACTTTCTTATCATTGTCTTGTTTATATGACTGTAGTCTCATGTTTTAGAGACAATGAGAACTATGAATAGGTAGTTTAATTATTAAATGCCTGATCTGGCCAACACTTTCTACTGAGCTTAACAATTAAGTACCATAAGTATTTCCACACAAGACCGTTCTCAAAAGCACCGGAATGAGTTAGGAGCCCAAATCCCACTATCTTTCAATGGGACTTGTATTCATAACTTCCTACTGCTCTTTTGAAAATAGTTAAATTGGTACAAAATCCGTGTGTAGACAAGGACTCAGCATCTCTCTCTCTCTCCCTCCCCCCCCTCCATCCATGTAAATGAATCAGACCAATCAAGCTACAACAGTTAGTGATGTTACTGCATGAATTTATCCCTTTACCCTTCTCTTCCCTTCTATTTCTGCCTCTTATTATTTGATTTAAAATGTTTGCTATTCTAGCAGTGACTGCCTCTTGCCGAGTGTTTGTACACTGCCTAACACAATAGGGTATTGGGGCTTTTGGTTGCAACTGTGATAAATAATAATACATCTGTGTTGATTTTAATGTATTAATGTTCTATCGAATAATATTATTGTTAATATTAGTGGCTATGACATTAATATACTAAAACGATGTCTATTATTGTTATAGCCGACCTGGTTTAAATATATTAATGTTATATAGTTAATTATATTAGTAACAGTCACCACCACCCTAACATCCTGGAATGTTTTTTTAAAAAATGAAAAAATATTTGGCAGTATCTCATTCTACAGGGAAATGCAAAATTATACCATTGGCAACTAGTTCAAGTCTTTTTTCTATAGCTGGCTAGCATTTATGGTCAGCAACATTCATCTCCCTGATTTCACCAATTTCCCTGTTAACCAGTTGTAAGTGCAACTGTGGGCACATAGCAGTATAGATTCTAAAGTACAATTTAAAAGATAAGAAGGGGATTAGGAGGCTAAAAGTGAAGTTGGAGATCAATGAAACAAATAAATATCACAAACAACAATGAGATTATGGATAATTAAATAGCTCAAAGTCACCACAAAAGGATTTATTATTAGAGCTGGTTAAAAAAATGCCAATTACGTGTCTCAGGAAATTTTTTAATTTACATTTTATTTTATTTGTTTGTAGAAAAACAGCAGTATGTTTTTTTGGTTAAAAAATATCAGTTTTCAAAAACAGGAAATTTTTCAAACCCCTTCCCCCCCACCCCCCAATTAAAAAGCTAAACATTTCTTCTCAACCAGATTTTTTCATGAATATGTTCATTTTAGTCAAAAAGGCATTTTTGACAAAAAATACTTTGTTTCATCAAAAGAAAAAGTGTCATTCAACTCCCTCTTACAGAGGCAGTTTGCATTCTCCAGAGAATCTGTCATCACTTACCAAGGTCTATGTGAAGTTTCGAAGGTATTCCTGTGTGTCTGCTGGATATCAAACAAGTAAGATGCTCAAGCAACAAAACAAAGAATGACCAGCTGGGGTTCTCTGCAATTGGATAGAACAGATGGATGAAACCTGGGACTTTCAAGCCCAAACAGTCAAGAGGTCTTCCAGCTAAGCTAAAGGCACAACTCTAGTACCTGGTAGCTATAGTAGGCTGTTATCCTGTGTCAGCTAGCCACCAAAGAAAGATGATCTCAGACACACACTCTTCATGTTACATAAAAGGTTGAGCTCAGCTGTTTCTACACTGTATGTAGGTACAAAATCTGCATTAGTTTATACACTGAACAGACAGGAATTAAGGACAAATAAATAAAATAACCAATCAACTAATCTTACTCCCCCAAAATATGTCAGTTTGGTTACACTTTACATTTTTCTATATTAGAAAACCCCCCTCCCCCTCCCCCAAATCTCCTATCTCTCCTGGAAACTGTCTGGCTGCAGACGGAGGTTTCAGCTAGTTCAGTGACTGTGGCTCACATTTCATCCCTTCCTTCTGGATTAGAGAACAGAGATGTGAGGAGTCAAGACAATCTGCGCCCATGAGGGCAAGACCATCTTCTGATTTTACCCAACCTGACCACTCCTCTCAGAAAAGTCCTCCCTTTCATCACCCTGCTAACAGTTTTAATCTGCTCCAGCATCTCAGCAGTTGTAGTGCCTCCTGAGGGAGTCTCTGTTGTTGCCCAATAACTTATACTAGTAGCACCTCATCCCCTAAAGTCCCTGCCTATCTTCTCATCCCTTCATTGCAGAGAAAGGGGTTTGTGATCATGTCCCCCAATCCTTCTCTGTCCAGATTACATGACCCAGATCTGCAGCAGGTGGGATTGCCAAGGGAACTGGACCTGTTTACCCTATGAGGAGCTGACCCTATAAACATAGCTCTCTCAGGCTCTCCTTAAGACACCTTCTGCTCAAATTCATGGATCGTGGTGTTAGCCTTATCGGCACCTTCCATAGCTGCTCAATTTCCTATCTGGGTACATGGAGAGCCACAATTATATGCAGTATGCTGCTATATGTGGCCATATTCAGGCTATACTGCAGGAACGATCTTGCTATTTACATTAGATTTAACTCTTCATGCCGTTAAGAATAGCACTAACTCCTTTAAAGGTAGTTCCATTCTGCAGTCACATATGCAGTCTATTTTCTAGCACCTTCACTCCAGATCACCGTATTATGTGCTGGTTACTAAATAGCTCTCCTCCATAGTTATACCTCCCCAAAGATGCTACCAGTAGCTGTGCATAGACAGACACTGCACTATGAACTCATCTGGGAGCCTTTGTCCAGGAAGATTAAGGGAAGAGGTTCTTTTTGGGCTCATTTGCAAAAAACAGGTTCCTCTTCTGTACTCACTTGTTTGAGTTGTCTGCAACAGCATATGCCAGACATAGTGAGTGTGACTCCTAATGGAGTCATTAGGGGGAATGCTACTAATGGGTTAAAGTCACCAAGTAGTGAGTAAAATCACCCGGGTAGCTGTTTATATTACATTTTGTCTTGTCTTTGCTTTCTGGATTGTCAATAGAGCTGATGCGATTGCAGAATTTCCTTGGTAAATTCCAACACATGGAAATTTGCTTTCATTCTGAATCAGAATCAAAGGTTGAAACATCACAAAGAATATCCCCCCTCCAAAAAATAATATTCAGAAATCTCAAAACTTTGTTAGATAATGTAAAAAATATTTCATTTTGATAATGTTGACATGTTATAATGCAATATAAATTAAAGATAATATTAAATATGATATGAAAGTTGAAATAAAATAAATAAAAATGATAAAGTCAAAATGTTTTTACCCTACCTAGAGCAAATGTTTGACATCAAAATAAAATGAAAAAGGCTAAATTCTTCATTACTATTTTTTCAGAGTAAATTGATTTGTTCCACTGAAATGTTTCAGTTAAGAAAGCTACATTTTTCGATGGAAAACTGTTGGATCCAAAAAAGTGACCAGTCTAGTTATTAGTGAATTGAATCATTTCTAATCCCCTCATGTCATCTCAGAAATCCAAAAGCAGCTGTCCTGCCCCTACCTCTGCACTCTACCTTGTGAAAACATCTGCTTGAAAGAAGCCAGGGTCCAGAGACAACCCCTAGTTCTGAGCCATCCTGAACTTTGTGTCTGGACCCGGACTCTGTAGAAGACCCAACTAAAGGTCAGATTCTAAATTTCGCTCACACATCCTGAGCTTCCTAATAGTTAAGATCCAGAACCAACCTCTGCTGCTCTGGTCCGTCTCTTCTTGAAGCTATTCCCCACTTGGATGTCATGTATGGATGATTGCGCTTTGCTCCTGGTCTGCCACCTCTAGCTAGCAGCAGAGTGTAACTGCGCATCCCATATTTGGCTGTGCCCACAAACACTTGTGCTGTCTGAGCCTGGCTGATCAGGGAGACAGTATTTATTCAACTTAGATTCCCAGCTGAAAGAAAACTATGACGTTTGCAATGTTCATGTGCCACACAGGATCATTCAGAACCCTGTTTCCCCAAGGCTCTCTAAGCTCTAAATCCCAGATGTTTCATGGCAGAAGCAGCCATGAAAATATGTTATCTCTTCCACAGAATGTGAATTAAAGACTAGGGAAAGGTGGACATTGAAATTCCCTCTTTATTGTCCGGAACAGGTACAGCACAACTGAACTTCACACAGATTGCTGCTTCCTCTGCAGATTGTGCCTCACCCCTGCCAGGGTCGGCACAACCCATTAGGCGACCTAGGCGGTTGCCTAGACCGCTACAATTTGGGGGGGCGGCGACCGCGGCGGTATTTCGGCAGCGGGACCTTCCGCCGCCTCTGTGGGGGGCAGCATTTCGGGGCGGGACCTTCCGCCGCCTAGGACGGCAGAAAAGCTGGCGGCGCTCCTGACCCCTGCTCTAAAGGGATCACACCTAAGGAGGAGACTGGACCCTACCCTTGGCTCTTTATCTCATTTCCAAATGCTTCACCCATCCAGATGCTACCCAGCTGGAGCTACACAGTGAAACAGAGGTGAACTGGTCTGCTTAGATTCTCAGAAGATGTAAATTGTCATAGCTCCAGTGACTTCAACTCATTTATGTTCATCAACGTCAGCTAAGAGTTCATCAATTCCAGGGACAGAAGAGGCCATTGTGTGGCCTTTAGAGGCTATAGAACAGGCCCTTCTGTGCACATTTCTACTGCTCCCGGCTGGTTGTGTTCTTCCTTTTTATTTAGCCACATGGCTGTTGACTTTAATAAAGTAAATGCCACTTTAAACATGGGACAATTGAGTTACAATAATTATTGTATCTGGCACCATCCATCTGATGATCTCAAAGTGCTTTGCAACGGCATGATGTGTAAGCAGAATTGTCACTCTACCGATCAGTGGGGGAGGCTGGGTTGTGGGCACAATTTTTAAAATACTTACATGGGAGGAGCTGGCAGTTTGAGTGGTTAAAGAGTATTTTGGGGGGCTCTCCCCATGCAAGAGGTCTGCTATTCAAGCCTAAAGTCTATCCAAGACCTGTGGTGAGCTGGCTAAGTGGGCAGGTCAGGACATGGGTTGCTGTGCTGGGTGATCTTGCAGGATTGTCAAAAGCACCCAGGTTGAGATGCGGACCTACAATATTTGTCGGTGAACAGAAGGGGTGAAATACCGACTGAAAAGTTACTGGGAGCTTAACCATTGACTCAAGTGCAGTCAGGATTTTACCCAGTCCAGTTCTCACAGTCAATGATCCAACACCCATGATGCAATGTCAACCCCTTGAGGGTTCCTTTTCTTTGTTGCCCCTTCTTAAGCTTCCCCCAATGTTCTTGCAATAGTCAGTCCCATCCCTATGGCCAGCACCGACCCAGCACCACATGCATAAACTCTGCTGCTGTCTGTGTGCACATGTGTGTGCCTCTGGGATACTTGAGAACCTCTCTGAAAATGTCCCACTGTTTCCAAACACTTCTCAGAGCAAAAGCATGGCATTGTCATATAGTAAGATGAGATTTCCATACATTAATGAAGTGTTGTTGGGTGGAGACGTGTGGGGCTGCATGCCCCACACATTTGAGTGTTCTCTGGGTCTTCCAGCAAACAGGTTTCCATTCATTCAGTTGCCATTGTTAGAGGGCTTATTCCTTCACCCTCCCACTTCGCTGGTCCTTCTCGCATGAACAGAGAGCAACAATACCCGAAGTCCAAAGGTGCAAACAATTCAATGTTTATTGGGGTGAACTTCCAGCAAGCATGATTCCAGTTTCCTTCCTCAGTGTCCCCCTTCCCAGCTGTGACACCACAGACCCTTGCCTGTGTCCCTGTTCCCATTCCCCCCCCCCGTTAGCAAAACATGATTCCAATTCCCCCACCCCCATTCCCTGTTCCCATTCCCCCCCTTACTTCCTGATGACTGCAGACTATATAGTAAAACGTGAGTTCTGCTTAGCTATACCTTAACCAATCATTTTACTGAAATTTAACTAACCAATCCTAACACATTGTAACATAATTATTTAACCAATTATATCCCACCACCTTAATTGGTTTACACCCAACAAAATTAATTATACAGCAGACAGAAACAATCACAGAACCAGACAGAGATTATACAGACAAACAATAGGGAAGTGGAGACTACAGTGATAGAACAATACAGAAATGAGGATTTCACATCCCAGCTATTGATAAGTGAGTTCTTGCCAGACAGGATGCTAACAAACTAAGTTTCCTTTTACATCTTCTAGGCTCTTCCCTTTCTCTGGAGGTGATAGATCGGATCACCTTCCTAACAGCCCCAGATGGCCTTATTTCAATGTGACTAGTTTGGAATGTGAGGATGTGACCGTTCGCTTCCCAGTTTATGGCTGCCTCTGCTGCGTAGCCAAAGGCCTTAGCCTAAGAACCAGGCCTCAGACTGTCACAGTACTAGAAGGCCCTTACACTGGCAGACAGTGATTTTGATTCTTTCTTTTATACCTCTATAACTAGCTAAGTGATAAGAATACACCTACATTCTTAAAGTATAGGCCTTTGCAGACAAGCCTGAATATCTATATCCTAACAGCCATCATGGCTGTGCAGTACAACATAGCAGTTATCACATTCTGGGATGCAATCCAGACCAGTGAGGGGTTGTACCACCACCTGCCCTGTAACTCTGGGGGCCTTAACTGTTCTGCTGGCATGACTCACATCCTGCACACTAACAGCCTGGGGGCTGAATGTGGATTTGCTCTCAGGAAGCAGCAGTGCAAGCATGATCCCTCCAACCTACCCCCGACTGAGCCTCATTACTGCCCCCCAAGGAGGAGAGCAGAGCTCGAGCCTTGGAGCCTGCCATGCTACGGAGGGGTTCCTTCCTTCTCGAGCTTCTGCAGGTCTTTGGAAGCAGGCTGTTCGATTTTGAAGATGCCCAGGTTGGAGAGCAGGGTGCTCTCCTCATCCTTCATGGTGGCCAGCAGCTGCCGCATCGCTGCGATCTGCTCCAGGGCCATCTCGCAGCTCACAGCACTGGTGAATGGATCTACGCAACAAAGTACTCAGCGGCTTCTGCCCATGCTGCACCACTTCTGGATGACTGGGCTATGGGACAGGAACCCTTTTCTTGTGCTTGGAGTGGTCGAGGGAGGCTGACCGATGAAGTGATTAGAGCATGGAAGTGGGAGCCAGGACTCCTGGGTTCCAGCCCTGGCTCTGGGAGGGAAGTGGGGTCTAGTGGTTAGAGCAGGGGGGCTGGGAGCCAGGACCCCTGGGTTCTCTCCCGGGCTCTGGGAGGGGTGTGGGGTCCAGTGGTTAGAGCAGATGGAGCTGGAAGGCAGGATGCCTGGGTTCCATTCCCAGCTCTGGGAAGGTAGTAAGGTCTAGTGGGTTGGATCAGGGGGTGGGGGTAAAGCGTCCTTGGTTCTATCCCCATGTATGGGCGGGGAGGGCAGTCTGGTGGTTAGAACAGATAGGGCTAGGTAGTAGGACTCCTAAATTCTATTTCCTGCTCTGGAACAAAAGTGGGGTCTAGAGGGTTTGAACAGATGGGGCTGGGAGGCAGAATTCCTGGATTTTATTCCCAACTCTACAGAGCATGGTGAAAGTTCAGCAGCGCTCAGTTTACTGAAGGGTTGTTCAGTGAGGGAGGGTGAGGAGGTACGGTACAGTGATTTACAAGAGGACTGGAAAAATTAAGGGATGTACTATAGGGAGGGGCATTAGATTCAAACTCACTAACTGTAAATATCTCAATCTATTGAACCAGTTTCTTCAAACCTGGCTTGTTCTTTAGGTCTCATTGAGATCTAGAAAACAGGCCAAATATGGTGTTTCTGGCATGAGCAATTTGTGAGTTCATTGAGGCCTCTGTTCTGTGCGTGGCACCACCACTCACCTTTGGTGCAAAAATCCTGCAGAAGGACCTGGGCCTTTTTCTTGAAGTCATCTGCAGAATGGATCAGGCCCGTCTTGAATTTCTCCTTGTGTTTCTTTAGCATGACATCACTCTCCAGGAGGCACTGCTGAAAGGACAGCCACTCAGAGTTGAGAACTTCCAGTGTCTGCAGCACCTGGGACAAGGGAGAGGGAGAAAGACGAAAGGTGTGTTATCCCTCCAAGATTACCACTGCTTCAAGAAGAAGGCTGGGCATGGTGGCTTCCAGAAATCTGGCTAGGATAAATAGAAACCTCCTCCACCCCCACGGCATGGGGATCTCATCCATTTCACTGGAGCTGGGCAGGACTCGGGTAATTTCTACAAGTCCTTATTCATAGAAATCGCTACCAGTATAGAGCAGTTACAGTAAAAGCTTTTTTATCCAGCATGCTGGGGGAATGGGGGAATGGTAAGTAAAAAATTCCAGTTACCTAACTGGGAGGGAGTTTGGGTGCGGGAGGGGGCTCAAGGCAAGGGTTTGGGGCATGGGAGGGTTTCAGGGTGCCAAGTCCAGGGGGTGCTCACTTCGGGCAGCTCCCCACAAGCAACGACCTGTTCAGGCTGCTCCTAGGCAGAGGCGTGGCAAGCAGCTCTGCACGCTGCCTCCACCCGCAGGCACCGCTCCTGCAGCTCCCATTGGCCGTGGTTCCCGGCCACTGGGAGCTGCGGAGCCAGCACTCGGGGCAGGACGGGGGCAGTGCAGAGCCGCCTGCTGCGCCTCTGCCTAGGAGCAGCCAGGACAGGTCGTCGCTTGTGGGGAGCCACGCGAAGGCAGGTAGAGAGCCTGCCGACCCCACACCAACCAGACTATAAAACGGACTTTCTACGAAGATTAGACCAGGAGGGGATTAAAGATTATTAACCACACAGCCGGTGCAGCATAGTGGAGGCACACTGGCCACGAACTCACTGGGGATAGGCAGCACAGAAGAGGGGGTGGCTGGAGCTGTCTTTGGAGAAGGGGTAGGGAGCCAGTGACGCTGGGGGTGTGGGGTGAGCTGGGGCACAGAATGGCAGAGAAAAGGGATGGGTAGGCAAATGGGGCAGGTGGTTATAGGGAGGGAGGGAGGGAGATCACAGGTGTAGATGGGCCAAAGAGGCTGAGCAGAGGAAGGGAAAGGCAATGAGGTCCCGGAGGGAGCAGGTGGGAGGTGATGGGGGAGAGGAGAAAGTAGAGCAGGGTGCCTGGGAATTCACAGCAGAGGGGAGCATAGGGCTCTTGAGCAGGAATTGGCAGGGGTGGGGCCAGAGGAGGAGGGAAAGTAGAGCTGGGTGCCTGGGAATTCACAGGAAGGTCTGCAGGGATGGAGGCTACATGACCCCCTTTGTCTGAATGGAGAGAAGGGCTCAGATCCTCACAGGGATGTAGGCTCCTAATTCTCATGGAAGTTAGGTGCCTAAATCCTTTTGGGGTCTGGGCTAGCGTGGCAGGCGCCACTCAGGGTCCATTTCCATACTTACCCCCTTGTCCACGGCCACTTCGTATTTCTCCAGGATGGCAAACTGCTTGTGCTGCAGGGTGTCCAGGAGTTGCAGGCTTTGGCCCAGTTCCTCCAGCATCTGTGGAGGCTGGCTGACTCTGTGGGCCAGAGCGGGGAAGAGACCGAGAGAGACAGGACTGGATACGATGACAAGGGCTTTCTTGTGCCTGGGTTGGAAGACTGGCAGTGTGGTGGCATTCGTTCGGACTTGCCTGTTATGCTGCGCTCCCCACAGCTGCTTTGCTCGGGTAAAGGCGTTTGATGCCCCATGGCAGGACTGACACTACAAGCCATTGAGGCTAGGGCCTACCCCTATGGAACACTGGTCCTTCCATGGGTGCCAGCAAGGGGTCCGAGCTGAGCCAGGGTGGGGGCCCTATTTAATAGCAAGGTTCTGCTCTGGGCAGGAGGCCAGCTGACCACTTCACACGTAAGCTGACAAACCTTGGAACCACAGAAATGGTGAGATCTGGGCTTTTGCTATTTTCCCAGTTCTGTTACTCTTAAGTGCTTTAAGAGTAAAATCCTTGTGGTTAAGAAGTTCCTCTGCTGAGCCTCTGTTCCTCGCTTTCCTGCCATGTTTCTCTCTGAAGGGGTTAAACTAGAAGCCCCGAGTACCCTCTAGATGGGGCTTTGCAGGACTGGAGGGCTTGGGAGGGCTTGGCTGGACAACGGCATCCCATGTCCCAAGGAAGAATATTAGACAGGGCCCTAGAATCCCAGAGCTAGAAACAGAGACTAGACTCTACCCAGACCCAGCTGGCATGGAAGCACGTGGGACCCAGAGAAGGTGACTATACAGTGGGTAACTGGGCCATCGCATCGGTGGGGAGAAGGGAAGGCCAGAGAGGAGCCTCCCCAGGGAGAAGGGCATGGGCTGTCTCTGCCCCAACCAGCGTGGGGTACAGGTAACGGGGCAGGAAGGAAGGGGCAGCATGATCTCTGCCTGTCCAGGGAAGGCCTCACTTCCCGGCGTTCTCCTGGAGGTAGGTGTACAACTCCTGCAGCCGGGTACCGGCCATCTCGTTTAGCAGGCTGGTGAGCCTGTTCTGCCACTTGCAGTGCTGGACCATGGAGAACTTGAAGTGGGAGCAGTCGAGCAACACAAACTGGATGTTCCGCACTGTCTCCTCCTTCTGCACGTTGTTGGCCACCTCCATGTACCTGGGCTGGGCAGGTAAGAAAGGCAGAGGTGATTTTCAGACCTGGATTTGGCAGTTTCAAGTCTGCACATACTGGAGGTTTTGTGACTGATGCTGGAAATGCTGTTTTGTTGTTACACAATGTAAAATTAAACCTGTCAAAGGAACTCACTGACAGAGAATGTTATTGAGGCAAATAGTCAAAAACAGATGAGGTCGTTAGATGAATAAAAACACTATCTGCCATGACAATTGCTTTTGCAGAAATTCCAAGTCTTCAAGCTACAGGGAGTAAGGTGATCCCCGGATGAGTGTCAGGATGACTTCAAACATACATGCGCATGCACGTACACACGCACTCCCCCAAGCAACACAGGATAGTACTGGCCTGAAACGGGGTGGCACGTTACACCTTGAAGCAGTAGGTATTGGCCCCTATCGGAGGCAGGGATATCAGATGAGATGAACCATTCGTCTGGGTCGGTGCTGTGTGAAGGCAGGGATACCAAACTACATGGACCAGTGATCTGACCTGATGCATCCGGAAGGCAGGGATACTGGGCTAGATAGGTACATTGTGCCCAGGAGTTGGCTGGGTTTTCAATCCTGCCCCCTCTCTCTGACAGGCAGACTTTGGGGTGAAGGAGCTTTCTTATGTCTCTCCAAGAGCCACCTCTGCAGCTGATTATGGGGCAGTGCTAACAGGCCCCCAAGGAGAGCTCTGTCCCATTCAACAGAGATAGAAAGGGCCCCTGACATGGGGGCATGAGACAGGGAGAAATGGACAGCTGGAACAGGGGTCTTGCCATGGACATGCGATACTCACCTTTAGGGATCTGTCAATGCGCCGGCGCAGAGCCTGCAGCCAGTGCACCAGGCCCGAATAATGGCACATGTGCGGCGGCAGGAACGGCAGCTTCTTGCTCAGCAATTTGTTGACCAGGGAGTGCTCTCCGTTGAACAGCATGTAGACATCCACGGCTTTCTTGTCAAAGGTGCCCTTGATGGCCTAGGGGAGGAAAGAGGCCAGCTGATCCAGATAGGGGGGTGAGGCACAGGGCCAAAGCCACTAGCCCATGCAATGCAGCAGCTGCACCAGCAATCCACTCCCCATCCAGCAGCTGGTCCCCCCACTTCATCTGGAAGATGCACTCATTGACATAACCTGAGGGCTGTCAACACCCCCGTACTCCCCAGCTAACCAGTCTGGGAGCAGCCCTCTCATAGCTCACAACAAGCCAGTCTAGGAGTAAGCCCCCCCGACTGCCATGTCTGAGAACTGCCCCCACTCAGAACCACCAGGTCCAGAGGCTGTTCCCCACTGACACCCCAATCTTGGAGCTGCCCCATACTCCCCCATTCCCAGGAGCTTCCAAACTTCCTAACTATCCAGTCAATAGCTGGCTAGGAGTTTGGCATCTGTGTCTGGAAAGGTTAATTGTCTTCGGGACACAGTTCTCTGACAGGGTCCTGCCCCGCTGCCCTGGCACCGGCTCCGTACCTCTTGCGCGGACAGGTGATGGAAGATGTCCTGAATCTCAACACCATGCTCCACATCCCTCACCGTCTCAAAGGCCAAGGGATCAGGTTTTGACCTCCAGGTCACCTCCAGGTCTTTGACACCTGAGCGGAACCTAGTGTCACAGAGTGGTGGGGATTCGCAGTGAGAAGGGAAAAGGTGTTGTAGGACAGCATGGCTGCCTCAGGGTTCTGGGGACACAATAGGGGCCATTCACCCCTAGCTCATTGGTTACAATTGTGTCCTATTCAGCAGTGACTGAGTGTTTTTAAAACCTGAGGACTGTTTGGAGACCTGTGTGGAATGAGCTGCTTTGTGGAAAGCTGAGGTCTCAGTCTAGTTCCTGAAAGAAAGATCCCATAACATGATGCACACAAGAAACATGGGAGCATCCCAGTATTAGTGCATGGAGGTGAAGGGGTGAATTGGCCAGGCAGACTTGATTCTCCTTTGACGCGCAGATCTGCTCTATCCCGGCCAGAGTTGAAGATTATTAATGAAACTTTTGGGAGGAGGTTGCACGGCCATGGCCGGTGCTGCACCGGCTCTGAGGCTGGGAAAAGTGGAGACATTCTAATTCCAGGCCCCATAGAGCAGCAATGTCCCCTAGCAAGGAATTATAGTGAGTTAATAAATGAAATGTAATAATGTGAAATTCTCTCTCTCCAGGTGTGAGACGGGGAAGTTCCAGCAGCCAGTGGAGATTTCTCCTGAACTGGAAAAGAGATTCAGTCATTTCTCCTAGAAAAATATTACTCTAAAGGAGGCTCTGAGGAAGTTCAAAGGTACCAAGAAGGGATCTAGGGGAGGAAATCAGGCCTCTGTCCCTGGGGAGAGAATCCGCCCCGGGACAGAGGCGGGGTGGCCGGGATCCTAGTTCAGACTGTGTCCCTGAGAGATTCATAGATTCTAGGACTGGAAGGGACCTCGAGAGGTCATCGAGTCCAGTCCCCTGCCCGCATGGCAGGACCAAATACTGTCTAGACCATCCCTGATAGACATTTATCTAACCTACTCTTAAATATCTCCAGAGATGGAGATTCCACAACCTCCCTAGTCAATTTATTCCAGTGTTTAACCACCCTGACAGTTAGGAACTTTTTCCTAATGTCCAACCTAGACCTCCCTTGCTGTGGTTTAAACCCATTGCTTCTTGTTCTATCCTTAGAGGCTAAGGTGAACAAGTTTTCTCCCTCCTCCTTATGACACCCTTTTAAATACCTGAAAACTGCTATCATGTCCCCTCTCAGTCTTCTCTTTTCCAAACTAAACAAACCCAATTCTTTCAGCCTTCCTTCATAGGTCATGTTCTCAAGACCTTTAATCATTCTTGTTGCTCTTCTCTGGACCCTTTCCAATTTCTCCACATCTTTTTTGAAATGTGGTGCCCAGAACTGGACACAATACTCCAGCTGAGGCCTAACCAGAGCAGAGTAGAGCGGAAGAATGACTTCTCGTGTCTTGCTCACAACACACCTGTTAATACATCCCAGAATCATGTTTGCTTTTTTTGCAACAGCATCACACTGTTGACTCATATTTAGTCAACAGGGGAGAGGGGCAGGGGGAGGAGATATCCCCTGGGGGACCCTGAAATCAGCCTCTCTAGCCTCACACAACCTTTTCTCTATGACCCTGGAAGACTTCTCTCTTCCTGGAGACTTTCTGCAATGCAGTCTATATGACCCCGGAGATTCTAGGGTGTCTGACCTGTCAGACCATAGAGAGCAGGGGATGGATGAGGTAGAGAAGCCAGTCTCATTGACCAAAGGATTTTTCAGCCTGTTTGTCACTGTCCTCTGTGCCGCAGGAGATCAGACGGTATCACTAGATACTGCAGGAATAGCCCACTGGGAATAAAAAAAATGGGCTCCTCTAGCTTAAGTCATCCTAGTATTTGTGACTGTGGTGAACTCCCATCTACCTACCCCCTGGCTCTTCTCTATGACCCTGGAGGACACCTGTCTGACCAACTACCAGTACCTCATCTCTATGACACTCCTCCCCCTCCCTCCCTGCAGCACCAGGGATGGGAATGGGGAGGGAAGAGCCCCTGGAGCTGAAGGAGGAGCAGATCAGGGCCACCATGCTCTCCTTGACTCGTGTTACCTGTGGGGGGTGCGTGCTTTGTCCTCCTGCTGCAGCTGGGCCTGCCCCCCTGGCACGTTCTGCCGCTGTCCCTGGCAGGCAGGAGCCCCGGTGGGAGCCCCTTTTAACCCTGGCCCCTCACGGTCACTGCTCTGCAGCCCTGCCCCGCTGGGGAGGAGGCAGCTTCCGCTCCACGCCAGTCTCAGCTGCTGGGGACCTCGGCACCCGAGCCTGGGCAGGAAATGGAAGTGACCTCCCCAGCCAGGCTCTCTCAGGCAGCCACCGCGCAGGGCTGCATCTCAGCGGCTGGAAGGGGCTGATCCTGCCCCTTCCACTCCCAGCATCTGGGCCATGCTTCTTCCCACCCCTCGCTCCCCCCAGCACCTGCGGTGCGCATGGAGCATAGGGCCAGGCCAGTGCACGGCGCCCTCTTTGGCAGGCTGTCCTGGGCACCCACCCCAGCTGCCCACCCCTGGTCCCGGTCATGTCCCACATTTTCTGGTGCCCTATGCAGCCACGTATGCTGCGTATGCCTAAGGATGGCCCTGTCATCACTTCTGTTTCACAGATGGGAAAACAGAGAAACAAAAAAGGGCAGTGATTAAGGATGAAAGATACTCTCTTAATATAAGAAACATAATCTCTTTATCATGGTAAATCCAACATTAGTGATAAAAACACATTAGACCAACATGAGTTCTTCTTCTAACTAAAGAATCAGATGCAGAAAAATCTGCATGACAAAGACATTCCCATACACAGGGTTCTGAGGACTGAGGAACGTCAATCTTTTACCGGCAACTGCCCATTCTGTACAACGGATGAAAGCAATGAGATCTGAAACCGGAACACCGATACCAAAGATGATAGCAAGAAGAAGAAAAATCTGATAATTATAGCCAAGAAATAAATGCGCATAGACATTTGGTCCCTCTCAAGTTTTTTAGTTGAGCATGGAGTTGATCGCTAGAGAGGGTGTGGTAGAAATTTAAATCCCTGCTTCGTTCCAAAGCTGCTAAGCTGAAATTCAGACATTATAATAATTTTCTAATGCCAGAGGGATCTGGTCCCAGAGATAGCATTGCAATTATGTATCCTAAGCTTAGCAAACTAATTGCTAATTGCAAGTGTTTATGGCAAAGGAAGTTTTGTCCAGGAGTAACATTTTGAAAGTAGCTACATGACTTTTCAAAATGTTTCATTAATTTTCCATAACACTTTAGCTGGTGCCTGAGACACTTTTTCATAGATTCCTAGCTTTTAAGAGCAGAAGGTACTAATAGGTCACCTAGTCTAGCCTCCATACAGGCCAGAGAGTTTCATCCAGTCACTCCTGTTTTGAGCCCAATATCTAATGTTTGATGAAAGCATATCCTCCAAAAAGGCATCCAGTCTAGAATTGTAGACTTCACAAGATGAAGAAGCCACCACTTCTCTTGGTAGTTTCCCTCAATTGGTAATCCCCCCTCATGGTTAAAAGTTTGTGCCTTATTTCAAATTTGAATTTGTCTGGCTTTAATTTCCAGCCAGCAGTCCTTGTTATGCTGTTCTCTGCTAATTTAACAATCCCTTTACTGTCCAGTTTCTTGGATATAATCCCCCAGTCTGTAGTCATGGCATGGAACATATTTCATTTGAATATATTAAAATGCATTTTGTTTGAATGGGCCCAGATCATCAAGTTACTCAGATAGCTCTGTATGATTGCCCTGTCAATCTTAGTATCATCTGTACATTTCATCAGAAATGATTTGCAGTTTACTCCCGATTACTAACAATATTGAATAGCATCAGGCCTACAATGGGTTCCTCTTGAACCTCCCTAGAAGCATCCCTATCAGTGATGATTCTCCATTGACAATTTTTTTCTTTCTGAGATCTGTCTATTTAATACCCTAACCCCAAATCCCCTACCCACAGGAATCCTAACCCTAGCCCCAAATCCACTCCCCATAGGAACCCTAACCCTAGATCCAAGTCCCTTACCCATCGGAAACCTAATCCTTGCCCCATGTCCCCTCGCCATAGTAATTGAAATCCTAGGTCAGGGGGACCTCCCCACAGGAACTGCTCAATGGCTAGATGGAGAGGAGAGAAGGTGTTCAGAGGGGGTCAGACGTGTTCTCCTAGAAAGTAGGAAGCCATCCAGCCGCCGAGCCTACCTGGCGAAGTGGTCCAGGTTCTCCAGGTGGGCAGGTGAGCGGGGTTCTTCCCCAATGTCTGCCCCACTCCAGCTTATCTTTGAGTACCTCCTTCACCTTAGACCTCAGGGCCTGTTGCCCTCCTCTGTCAGGGTGCTATATCGGCGTTCCATCCGCCGGTCCAGGGCTGCTCGATTTTCTCCCATACCATGACTGGGCATTTCCTCAAAGGGCTAGACCGGTCTTTTCCATACTCTAGACCCCCTGTTCCTCGGTGGTATCTAAATTTGGTATTATCCCACCTCACGGGGCTCCTGTTCGAGCCCCAGCCACATGCTCATGGTCTCACCTTTCATGGAAGGTAGCCTTCCTCGTGGCTATCATGTCAGCCCGGCGGGTTTCAGAGCTCAGGGCCCTTACCTGCGACCCCCCCTACACGGTCTTTCACAAGGACAAGGTACAGCTCCACCCACACCCCGCATTCCTCCCTAAGGTGGTCTCCGCCTTTCACATGGGCCAGGACATCTTCCTGCCTGTCCTCTGCCCCAAACCTCATGCCTCTAGCAAGGAACGCTGCCTCCATATGCTCGATGTGCGCAGGGCACTGGCTTTTTATCTGGATTGGACTAAGCCATTCCATTGGTCTTCGCAACCATTTGTTGCTTCAGCCGAGCACATGAGGGATCAACCGATCTCCACCCAGAGGCTTTCTCAGTGGATTACATCGTGCATCCACACATGCTACGACCTGGCAGGGGTTCCCTCACCACCTATCGTGAGGGCGCACTCGACTAGGGCTCAGGCCTCGTCGGCTGCCTATGTGGCCCATGTCCCTTCCAGGACATCTGTAGAGCCGCTACCTGGTCCTCAGTGCACGTTCACCTCGCACTATGCAACTGTCTCACATGCCAGGTATGACGCTGGTTTCGGTAGAGCTGTGCTTCAGCCAGGGAATCTGTGAACTCCTACCCACCTCCATCAGACATAGCTTGCAATCACGTACTGTGGAATACACATGAGCAAGCACTCGAAGAAGAAAGGACAGTTACCTGTTCCATAACTGGCGTTCTTCGAGATGAGTTGCTCATGTCTATTTCACATCCCGCCCTCCTTCCCCTCTGTCGGAGTTGGTCCGGCAAGAAGGAACTGAGGGTGGGGGGAGTGCGCAGCTCCCCTTATAGTGAGCTATAGAGGTGCCACTCCAGGAGTTGCAGCAGCGCTCCCCCTTTGGGTACTGCTAGGGGAAAAACTTCCAGCACCGGTGCACGTGGTGAGCACGCACACCTACAGTGGAATAGACATGAGCAACACATCTTGAAGAATGCCAGTTACGGAACAGGTAACTGTCCTTTCCTGCGCCCTCAATAAGGCTTCTTTAAAAAGAAGCACAGATTGTGAACGGCAGAGTTGAGAACACAACCCAAATCTTACAGGTAAGAGTCTGGGGTAATTTGGATATTTTGGGTTCTCTTACCTTAGAAGTGACATAGGAGCCAAATTCTGAGCTATCTTATATCAGTGTAAATCCATCGGAATTAATGTTAACATTGTGGGGTTGTACCAGTCTAGCTGAGCTACCGATCCAGCCTTTTGTGTCTAAACTTTATACAAATTGATGCTGTAAAATAATTTAAAGTGACTTTTTAATAAAAATGAAATGGAACAAGTTCTTATTAAATCCTGTTAAAACGTTTGTAGGAAATGACCAACATAAGAGATACAAAACTAATCTTAATTGTGTTTTTCCTCTGCATAGTTAAACTCCTGGGATTTGAGGTGCTCCAGAGAGCACGTCCAGAAGCCAACAAAGCTTAGTAGAGCTTCCACTCCCTGGTGATGGGGGTCTGAGCAGCAGGAAAAGGAAGTTCGACTCAAAAGCCACCCTATAGTTCAGACCAGGAACTACTTCCTTTCTTCTCGTGTCGGAAGTAACAAAAGGGGAAAATCAAAGAGCTGTCACTAAAGTGTAGTGTAGACAAGGCCTCAGAGTCCTCCCTCTCTCGTGTCCCATCACCAGCCATTGGAGATATTCGCTGTTGGCAGTCACAGATCAGCCATTGTAGGCAGTCTCATCATACCTTCCCCTCCCCTACATCTGCCCAACTCTTCCTTGTCCAGCAATTAATTCAGCCCCCAACCCCTAAATCGATCCAACCCCCAATCCCTGCATCATTTCTGTCTTCCAAACCCCCACCCAGTCTCCCCATCAATTCTGCCTCCAGCCCTGAGATCAATTTTGCCCCTACATGAATTCCCAACCCCCCCCCTTGCCTCACCTCTGCTCCTCCTGGGGTTCTTCACCCCTTTTGTCCCCTTCCTCCCCTACACAGGCACATGGGGGAAGACAACCTCGCTCTTTGTTAGTATCAGATGCTGTTTCTCAGAGTTGAATTGAGACTGCGGATATTGTTTGAATGATTTCTTATTGCCATTGGCTCAAGCAGAGTGACACAGGAGATGGAGCTTACTCATGGCTGTTGGTATCGTGTGGTGAAGTGGCGCCCACCTCACCTGGTGTGACAGGGACATGTCACAGGGGAGGGAATGGCAGTCATGGCCAAGGCCAAGCATTCAAAAATTCCGAGCCAGGTCCCCAGAATCATGAGATTGGCTGGTATAGATGTAGATAAAACAGGAATTTCTTAAAATGTATTTTATTTGCCTCTAGTTTCTGAACCTTTTACTGTGTAACTTAGGCCCCATTTTCAAGCTTTTCTGTGGAACTACATCACTGTCTTATTTGTTTTGTTTCTGTAACATAAACTGGGATTTTCATGTATTTCACCTGGCTCCAGGAGCTGGTGCTTTAAGGAAAACACCAAATACCACATGACTCACAATCAAGTCGTGAGAGCTGGGAACACTGGACTGGAGACAAGGGAGGGAATGTCTCTGGAAGGAGGCCATGTCCCCAGCAGTGCCAGAGGTATGCATGCGTGTGACTGCACAACAGGACAAACCTTCTGCTCCCAAACAACCTCCCGCTCTAGCAGACGCCAGGAAGGGGAAATGAACTGCCAGGCCCATTCTCTTTCCCCTGCAGAGGGAGAGTTGGAGGCAGCTGGTTTTCACTATTTCCCTCCTCAAACCCGGCAGGGGACGAGGGACCAGCAGGGGGATAGATTTTCCTGAGGCTCCCAGCTTGGACAATTCTCCCCCCATGTGTGTCCAGTGCTGCTCCCCCTACTGGCAGGAAGGCTGGGAGTACCATAAATGCCCCAGCCAGCATCACCTCCTCAGCTTGGTCCCTCTTCAGAGTCTCCCATGTGACAACTCCCTACTTCATCCTCCAGCCAGGAGCAGGAGGAGGGGCAGCTGAGTTCCCTCACACCCAGGAGACTGAGAAGACAGGGCTTGCCCCTTCTGCTCTTAGCAGATGAGAGGGAGCTGCACTCCCCCACCCTACCCCCGCTTTAAACTCCGCTTGGGATCTCTAGCTTGATGGGCAGACAACACAGCATAGGCCTCTGTGAAGTTATTGACTGAGTGTCTCTGGAGCTGTGTCTGGGCCATACATGGAAAGACTCCTTCACCCCTCTAGTCTTCGGTAGTATAATGGGGACCAGATAAAGGGCCGTTGTGTCAGGCATATCATTACTGGGCTGTGGCTTATGTTGAGCTCTCCTTTATATCCCTACAATCATCTTTTTATTTATAAGATAGGAATCAAAGGGATTCCTCCCCCCATACACTTAGAAAAAAAATTTGAATTCCTTTGGCGTCTAGCCCTGGCTTCATATCCGCCCTGGGCTAGTGTTTCATGTCATTGTTTGCCAAGAGGAAGGACACCTCTGCTGTCCCTCAGTAGCACACGATGCATTACCTGCAATAAGTCATCTTGAACCCCCCAACACCTGTCGCTCAGATTCTCAGCTGGTTTAAATGGCGCTTCCCTGGAGCTAATGCAGGGACTGTCTTTTTCTTGTGCATTTATACAGCACCTAGCACAATGAGGCCATGATCCCTGATTGGCATTTTTAGGTGCTACCATACTAATACCCACCTGTAGCACCGTTCCTTGTTCCAATCTTGAGGGTCTCAGAGCGGTCTCTCAAGGAACCTCAATTCTGTCCTGTCACATCCCTTGTTCAACCCCCTTCACAGCTCTGACAATACAGCTGAATTTTGTAATATAATAACCCCTGCTACTCCAGTCAAAGTGATGCTCCCATGTTGCCCTAGCAGTGCCTGTCAGTCTTGGTCTGCAGATCCCCTGGCCTGCTCCTGCATTCCTGCTTATGCCCTTTGCCAACCTCAATATTTCTGCAAAGCCATGTAGGATCAATGTGGCTACTAAGCTGGTGCTCTGAGCCCTTACTGCTTTGCAGTACCATGTGTATGATTCAGGGTCAATTCGCCAATCTGGCAGGGCATAAAAGCAGAGCCTGGACATAGTTCACACTTCCCTAGCAGTAAAATGCTTTCAACTGCCATGTAGGAAACCTGGGTTCACATCCTGTTCCAGTCTTGGTTCCTTGGTGAGTGGCAGCTGGAAATACTGCAGACCCTTTCACCTAGATTTATCCTATGGAGACGTCTGACAGCTCTGTGCTGTCCTGTGGGAGACCATGCTGTGGTGCTTTGGCATGCTGTTGTATATTTTACAATACTAGTGGTAAAGACCGGTGCTTTTGTGTGAGCACTTTATATTGCCTTTTATTCATGTAGGAAAGAGGAAAAAAAACTTGTTACAAAGTCTTGTCTGATCATGCTCCCATTGAGATCCTTGGCCAAGCTCACACTGATGTTTCGTTGTGTACAATTTGCTTCTAGTATGAAAGACATGGAGTTAACTGTCTGTTTTCTGTATATTCACACTCCTGGGATTAACGTTGTTCCCCAGGTCCCAAAGAACCCACTATAATTCCCAATTCCTCATGATATAGCTCCAGCGCTAATAAGGGAAATGTCACTCTTGTCCAACCGGCAGGAAAGAAGGAATGCTACTAAATCCCTTCTTATCGTCCAAACCAGGAACTGCTCCATATTTACTCATCTCAGAATAAGAGAAGGGAGAAAACAAAGAGACTCCACAAAGCCATGGGAAAGCCGGGTCAGTATCAAAACATTTCTGCTTGTAGGCTACATGACAGTGTGTGATTCACAAGAAGAAAATGGTGTCTTATCCTGAGAGGGGAAGTTCTTCTTTCTCTTCAATATTTATCTATCCAGAGAGAAGACAACAGCTTTATGAAGAGAGGGATAGGAGGTGCTGAGATCACTGCCTATTCTGATGACCAGCATTGTCTCATTGTCTCCATGTCTGTCTGTGTCTGTTGTGGCTTGTGATTAGATTGCAAGCTTTTAGGAACAGAGAATTTTTTTGTTAGGTTTTTATACAGTATCTAACCCAAAGAGGTCCTAGTGTATGACTTAGGTCCTGATCTGGTACCACGACACAATTTTTATTATTTTTGATTATCCCTCAGTATAACATCATGGGGGTTATTTTTAAACAAATAACCTTCCCAATATACAAGATCTTTAGGCATAGAAAGGGGAAAACTACAATAAAAAATGGATCCTCATGAGTCACCAATGAATCCTCACCACAAACCAACTGTAGGCTTGGGCAGTCATGAGTTTTGTTAAACCTTCTTCAGAATTCCTGCATTTTCGGGGCTCAAATGCACTGGTTTTCCTTAGACTTTCCTAAAATTCTCGCAATGCCTAAGAGCACAGTCTTCTGCAGGTCACTGACTGTGATGTCTTGCACTCCTAACGTGTTCTTCAGCTGCTCAATCATGCCCTTAGAGATTGCTGCAAATTCTCCTATAATCATTGGGATAGTCTTCTAGTTTTCCATAATCATTCCTCTTTGTGGTACTCTTCTTCATACTTTGCCATCTTCTCTTCTGGTTTCTTTGTTATGTTTTTCTGCTGGTATGGTCTTAACATGGTCTTGTTTGTCTTCTTTTCTACAACAGCTGTGTCCAGCTGTTTGCCTGAAATATTCAGTCCTTGATAATTGCCAGATTTGATAAAATCCTAGCCTCCTCATTCCCTAGACTTCTAACATATCTCCCTTTAGTTGCCGCTTTTCCAAGTTGAACAGGCCCAGTCTTTTTAATCTCTCCTCATATGGAAGCTCTTCCATCCCCTAATCATATTTGTTGCCCTTAGCTGTACCTTTTCCAGTTCTAATATATCTTTTTTGAGAGCAGATGACCAGAACTGCATGCAGCATTCAGGGTGTGGGCATAACATGGATTTATATGGAGGCATCGTGATATTTACTGTTTTCTTATCTATCCCTTTCCTAATGGCCCCTAACATTCTGTTAGCTTTTTGACAGCCACTGCACATTGAATAGATGTTTTCAGGCAACTATCCACAATGACCCCAAGCTGTCTTTTTTGAGTGGCAACTGCTAATTTAGACCCCATCCATTTGTACGTATCGTTGGGATTATGTTTTCCAATGTGCATTACTTTGCATTTATCAACATTGAATTTTATTGCCATTTTGTTGCCCAGTCACCCAGTTTTGTGAAATCCCTTTGTAACTCTTCACAGTCTGCTTGGGACTTAATTATCTTGAGTAATTGTGTATCATCTGCCAATTTTGCCACCTCGCCGTTTACCCATTTTTTCAGATCATTTCAGAATATGTTGAACAGCACTGGTCCCAGTGCAGATCCCTGGGGGACCCCGCTATTTACCTCTCTGAAAACTGACCATTATTCCTATCCTCTGTTTCCTGCCTTTAACCAGTTACTGATCCATTATAGGCTTTCCCTCTTATTTCATGAGAAACATGCTCAAACATTTCATTAAAGTCCGAAGACATTATGGCTACCACTTTCTCTTCATCCAGTATGGACCCAGTCCTCCTATCAGACCCATTTGAGTAGATGATTGTGCCCTAACGGAGTTCAGTGGGGCTTCGTACTCATGCACCTATAAGAACATAAGAATGGCCATACTGGGTCAGACCAAAGGTCCATCCAGCCCAGTATCCTGTCTGCTGACAGTGGCCAACGCCAGGTGCCCCAGAGGGAGTGAACCTAACAGGTGATCACTCTCCTGCCATCCATCTCCACCCTCTGACAAACAGAGGCTAGGGACACCATTCCTTACCCATCCTGGCTAATAGCCATTAATGGACTTAACCTCCATGAATGTATCTAGTTCTCTTTGAAACCCTGTTATAGTGCTAGCCTTCACAACCTCCTCAGGCAAGGAGTTCCACAGGTTGACTGTGCGCTGTGTGAAGAACTTCCTTTTATTTGTTTTAAACCTGCTGACCATTAATTTCATTTGGTGGCCACTAGTTCTTATATTATGGGAACAAGTAAATAACTTTTCCTTATTCACTTTCTCCACACCACTCATGATTTTATATACCTCTATCATATCCCCCCTTACTCTCCTCTTTTCCAAGCTGAAAAGTCCTAGCCTCCTTAATCTCTCCTCATATGGGACCCGTTCCAAACCCCTAATTATTTTAGTTGCCCTTCTCTGAACCTTTTCTAATGCCAGTCTATCTTTTTTGAGATGAGGAGACCACATCTGTACGCAGTATTCAAGATGTGGGCGTACCATGGATTTATATAAGGGCAATAAGATATTCTCCGTCTTATTCTCTATCCCCTTTTTAATGATTCCTAACATCCTGTTTCCTTTTTTGACTGCCGCTGCACATTGCATGGACGTCTTCAGAGAACTATCCACAATGACTCCAAGATCTCTTTCCTGATTAGTTGTAGCTAAATTAGCCCCCATCATATTGTATGTATAGGTGGGGTTATTTTTTCCAATGTGCATTACTTTACATTTATTCACATTAAATTTCATTTGCCATTTTGTTGCCCAATCACTTAGTTTTGTGAGATCTTTTTGAAGTTCTTCACAGTCTGCTTTGGTCTTAACTATCTTAAGCAGTTTAGTGTCATCTACAAACGTTGCCACCTCACTTTTTACCCCTTTCTCCAGATCATTTATGAATAAGTTGAATAGGATTGGTCCTAGGACTGACCCTTGGGAAACACCACTTGTTACCCCTCTCCATTCTGAAAATTTACCATTTATTCCTACCCTTTGTTCCCTGTCTTTTAACCAGTTCTCAGTCCATGAAAGGATCTTCCCTCTTATCCCATGACAACTTAATTTACATAAGAGCCTTCGGTGAGGGACCTTGACAAAGGCTTTCTGGAAATCTAAGTACACTATGTCCACTGGATCCTCCCTGTCCACGTGTTTGTTGACCCCTTCAAAGAATTTTAATAGATTAGTAAGACATGATTTCCCTTTACAGAAACCATGTTGACTTTTGCCCAACAATTTATGTTCTTGTATGTGTCTGACAATTTTATTCTTTACTATTGGTTCAACTAATTGCCCAGTACTGATGTTAGACTTACCGGTCTGTAATTGCCGGGATCACCTCTAGAGCCTTTTTTAAATATTGGCGTTACACTAGCTATCTTCCAGTCATTGGGTGCAGAAGCTGATTTAAAGGACAGGTTACAAACCACAGTTAGTAGTTCTGCAATTTCACATTTGAGTTCTTTCAGAACTCTTGGGTGAATGCCGTCTGGTCCCGGTGACTTGTTACTGTTAAGTTTATCAATTAATTCCCAAACCTCCTCTAGTGACACTTCAATCTGTGACAATTCCTCAGATTTGTCACCTACAAAGGATGGCTCAGGTTTGGGAATCTCCCTAACATCCTCAGCCGTAAATACTTAAGCAAAGAATTCATTTAGTTTCTCCACAATGACTTTATCATCTTTAAGTGCTCCTTTTGTATCTCGATCGTCCAGGGGCCCCACTGATTGTTTAGCAGGCTTCCTGCTTCTGATGTACTTAAAAAACATTTTATTACCTTTTGAGTTTTTGGCTAGCTTCAAACTCCTTTTTGGCTTTTCTTATTACATTTTTACACTTAATTTGGCAGTGTTTATGCTCCTTTCTATTTACCTCACTAGGATTTGACTTCCACTATGACTTCCAAGATGCCTTTTTATCTCTCACTGCTTCTTTTACATGGTTGCTAAGCCACTGAGGCTCTTTTTTACTTCTTTTACTGTGTTTTTTAATTTGGGGTATACATTTAAGTTGAGCCTCTATTATGGTGTCTTTGAAAAGTGTCCATGCAGCTTGCAGGGATTTCACTCTAGTCACTGTATCTTTTAATTTCTGTTTAACTAACCTCCTCATTTTTGCATAGTTCCCCTTTCTGAAAGTAAATGCCACAGTGTTGGGCTGCTGAGGTGTTCTTCCCACCACAGGAATGTTAAATGTTATTATATTATGGTCTTAGTTACCTCTTGTACCAGATCCTGTGCTCCACTCAGGACTAAATCGAGAATTGCCTCTCCCCTTGTGGGTTCCTGTACCAGCTGCTCCAAGAAGCAGTCATTTAAAGTATTGAGAAATTTTGTCTCTGCATTTCATCCTGAGGTGACATATTCCCAGTCAATATGGGGATAACTGAAATCCCCCACTATTACTGAGTTCTTTATTTTGATAGCCTCTCTAATCTCCCTTAGCATTTCATAGGCACTATCACAGTCCTGGTCAGGTGGTCGATAATAGATCCCTACTGTTATATTCTTATTAGAGCATGGAATTACTATCCATAGAGATTCTATGGAACATGTGGATTCATTTAACATTTTAACTTCATTTGATTCTACATTTTCTTTCACATATAGTGCCACTCCCAACCCCCCCTCCCTCCCCTGTACGACCTCTTCTGTCCTTCCGATATATTTTGTAGCCTGGAATGATTGTGTCCCATTGATTGTCCTCACTCCACCAGGTTTCTGTGATGCCTATTATATCAATATCCTCCTTTAACATGAGGCACTCTAGTTCACCCATCTTATTATTTAGACTTCTAGCATTTGTGTACAAGCACTTTAAAAACTTGTCACTGTTTATTTGTTTGCCCTTTTCTGATGTGTCAGACTCTTTTTTATGTGAATGTTTCTCATCTGATCTGGCCCGTACTTTATCCTCTTCCATCCTCTCCTCCTGACTAAAACCTATGAGGATATGATTACAGGTTTGGGACCTAATATTGATAGGCCATCAAAAAAAGTAATCAGGTTTGTTTGTCAAAATCTGAATCTTCACTGAGGAAACCTTGAAGGAGGCAAACGCCAAGAGGGAAAGTGCGCTTATCACGTGTTGCACACAATCAAAGGCAAAAAATTGTCCAAAGAAGAACTGAATTCAAGTCATCAGTGATTGAAGTCACTCATCTAGCTAACATGATGTTCTTTGATCCTATTTATTAAATTATATTTTAATAATCCTTATTCACCTGTAAGCCTTGAGGAGCCTAAAGATGAAAGCTGAGAGGTTTTTTAAGGTATTGATTTCAATGAGCATTAGATGCCAAAATATCTTTAAAAATCTGGGCCTAAATGACATAACACAATGCCTGAAATAAATTTAACTGAAAGTCGAAGAAGCTTTTAATATGGCATATTTTAATCGATTTACAAAAAGGTCACTGTTGGAGAGAAAGAGAGCTGAGGTACATCTTGAGAAGAAATGTGAAGGATGACAGAGAGGTTGCATGGCATACCTGATCGGGGCATACTCCAGCCATAGAAAAAGAATTCCTGGTGAAAGAATTATTCTATGCATCATATTATTTTCCTATTGCAATGACCACTGATCATTGATTTCGGTATAAATGATCTTTGTATAAATTTCTATTTTAGGACTAGACCATCCTGCCTCTCTGTATCTGGACAGGAACCATGACTCCCACTTGCCAGCAAGAATATCATCAGGTCAGTATTCTGTGTGAAGACCCTGAAAGTCTGCATCAGCATCACACTGGAGAGAGATCTGTCAAGCTGGTTGTAATAAATTTGCTGCAGCTATTTGATGGCTTCCATCTGTAATGTACAAACAGGGACTGTGCACTGTAGACATGGTTGGAGGAAACTGTACCCAGGTTACTGAATTCATTCTCAAAGGATTCACAGATCATCCAGACATTCAGATCCTTCTCTTCATGATTTTCCTAGTGATCTATATTATTACCTTACTGGGGAACCTTGGAATGATCACGTTAGTCAGGATCGACCCCAGACTTCACACCCCCATGTATTATTTCCTTAGTAATTTGGCATTTGTAGATCTCTGTTATTCCACAGTCGTCGCCCCCAAGATGCTGGTGGATTTGCTAGTAGAGAGGAAAGCCATTTCTTACACTGGCTGTGCAGCTCAGATCTGTGTTTTCTGTATGCTGATTGTAACAGAGTGTTTCCTCCTGGCTGCAATGGCATATGACCGATATGTGGCCATCTGTAACCCGCTGCTCTATAGAGTTGTCATGTGTCCGAGACTTTGTGCCCAGCTGATGGCTGGGTCTTTCCTAGCTGGGTGTGTAAATTCAATGGCACAGACAACAGGCATGTTAACATTAACCTTCTGTGGCTCCAATGTCATTGACTTGTTCTTCTGTGACATCTCCCCGCTGCTATCGCTCGCCAACTCCGACTCCAGCATCAATCACGTTGTGCTTCTAGCTGTGACATATTTGACTGGGGTATTCAGTGGCCTGATTGTCCTCATCTCCTATGTTTTCATCCTCAACGCTATCCTGAGGATCCGCTCTGCCGAGGGCAGGCTCAAAGCCTTCTCCACCTGCACCTCCCACCTCACAGCCGTCACCATCTTCTATGGGAGTGGCCTGTTCATCTATTTACAGCCCAGCACAAAGCACTCGAGGGATCAGGACAAGGTGGTCTCAGTGTTCTACACTGTGGTGACCCCCATGTTGAACCCCCTGATTTACAGCCTGAGGAACAAGGAGGTGAAGGATGCCCTGAGGAGAGCGTTAGAGAGGAAAACATTCTCTCTAGGTCTAAATTCATGACCAGAGGCAATAAGCTTGAATGGGTGAATACCTGGCCCATCTGTTGTATCTCATTGTGCAATGCCCAGTGCTGGGCATGAATTACATTTGACTTCTCCCTTGTCAATGACCAGACTCCCCGACAGCCACATCCTAACAGGTCCAGTTTAAGACATTCAGCGAGCACCTCTTTGGCACTTGTATCCTGACAGGACTGGGGCCCTGCAGCCCTCCGAGTGTATTTTATGCTGCAGTTTTGAGCACTTGGAGAACAAGGCCAGTATCTGTTTTTTCTTGCTCTCCTGCAGGCCTGCAGCAGATGGGTATAGGTAGATTCTCCTTCATTTTTTACTCTTTATCTCCTTTCCCAAACTATTTCTTTCCCCTGATCATTATTAAATTGTGATTCAGTGCCTGGGAAATATGAAGATGTTAACCCCTACACACACACACACACACACACACACACATACATACACTCCCCATTATATATCTCCTCTGCCACTTGTGCTCATTAGTTCTCATATTCTTCTTGTGATAGCTGCTATCCTGCCAAAACACTGGGGCTATACTGTGTGTGAAGGATGTGGCCTTGATCTGTAATCATTGATGAATATTTTATGTGGCCTGGTTATTGGGATGTTTCCTGTATGCATATGTTGGTTTAGTTTAATAGCAGGGATGTTGGAAAACAAGCAGGAAGAAAGCTCCAGACAAGCCACCTCTCGAAAAGTGCTTCTGGGATCATTAAGAGACAATGCCTGTACTATTAGTTGTGAAGACACCTGCTTCCTGTCTCCAGCCACAGTTACGCGGCCTATTTGCCAAGGCTGGGAGCCAAAAGATCATAAGGGCAATAAAGAGTTTAAAAGATTCTCTCTGAGCAGGGGTCAGGCCGTTACCAAGGAGTGTCATAGAGATACAGATACAAATGCTCCTTTGGTGGTCTAAAGAAGTTTGGCCTTTCAAAGCTTCCAGGCAGATGGCGAGCTTTAGGAAAGTTAGACATGCATATAGATGTTGTGATATTTTAAAATCCTTTTTCTCTTATGTTATGCTTTTTTCCTGCTGTTAAGATTAAACAATACTTTGGTTTAAGAATGCTCTTTTGCATCACTGTATCTACCAGTGCCCACCACTCCCGAAGGAAAGGAGTGGAGGTATCAAACCTAGTCCAACCTGTTGGGCAAGCACAATTGATCCACAGGGTGCTGTAGCCTGGGACCTGAGAGTGAGAGAATCACATGATTCCATCATGAGAAAGGAGAAGGCACAGACCTATCACTTTTGAGGGAAAAGCCAGAGAAAGGGTCAAGAGTGCCAGCTATCCTGTAACCATGACACTGAGGGACCTCCGCAGCTAACAGCATGAGTTGCTACAACTTGAGCTTAAGAGCCGGGCACTCTAGCTGTGGCTACAACACAATCTTATCCTCTGTAGACCTGGCACAGTGGGGAGGGCCTGTAACACACTCTCACCAGCAGCTTGTGTTCTTCTGACAAAAGTCCAGGTAGGGCTATCAGGTGACGAAGGCCCAGGATTTGACCATTAGACTTTTCATTTCAAATATACCCTTCTCTCTAAGATCTGTATGTTGATAATTTTTCAGCACCTTGTATTCTTGACATTGAAAAGGATTATCTGCAGGGTTAGTAGAAAAAGGGTAAGTAGTTCCCATGACAAAATTTTGAATGAAATGAAAACTTTTATTTGACTTGAAAATTTTCATTTTGAAAAAAAAAGGGGGATATTTTGTTTGTTTGCTTCATATAATTTCAAATAAAACATTTGGTTCAGTTTGGTTTTAGAAATGTGAAGTAATGTTGGGGATTGGTTTTCAAAAACTAAACATTTTGGGTTTTCAGGAAAACTACATGTTTTGACTGTTTAAATCATTTATTTGTTTCCATGCTTTCCCCCTTGCTGATCTCCTCTGACTCATTTTTCCCCTTTTTAAAAGAGCAAAAAGGAAGGGAGAAGGAAACTATACAAATACTAGACAGTATTTGGTCCTGCCATGCGGGCAGGGGACTGGACTCGATGACCTCTCGAGGTCCCTTCCAGTCCTAGAATCTATGAATCTATGAATCTATGAAAAATGGGAGAGAAATGTCGAGGGAAGCCCCAAACCAACTTATTTCTTTAAAACATTTCTAACAGCAAATCAGGTCTTTTTCTTTTCAATTTGAAACAGGACAAAACAATTTAAAAAATTTTCAAACATAGCAAACGTTTTCTGACAACATTTTTATTTGTTACAAAATGCCATTTTTAAACAAAAGATTTTGACCAGCTCTAATTTATTTCTTTAGCGGAAAGGGTTTTAGTGCAACATATCGGTATGGTCAATTATTACAATTTTATCATGAATATCACAATAATCTCTGTTTTTCTTTTAGCCCCAACTCTTGGAGTTATGTTATTTTACAAGAATCTCAGCTTTCAGTTAAAAATAAATATGTTTCTAGCACTAAATATGTTTTCAGAACTCCCCTCCCCCCCAAAAAAGTATTAACCCAAATGCTTAAAAACCAGAAGGTAAATAAAAAGAGCTCAGAATTTAGTATTTTTCCACAGCTCTTGATTTTAAAGTTACTTGCATGATTTTCAGGGGCCTGACTCCTGATAATTGTTAATGCTTGTGTCTGGTAGTGCTCAGTCTCCCTGAATACAGGCAGCGCAGAGCTGGAGGGCCAGACGAGGGAGCAAATTGTGATTCTCAGAATCACAATCCATCCCTGGTTCTCACTGTTTTGACAGGGGCAGGGATGGAAAATAATGTGCTTCTAGCACGACCTTCCCCCCGTTTTGTTGACTGGCACATTGTGGGGGTGGACGCAAGACCCCAGCCCTCTCATACATATTCCTGTCTTCTCCCTGCCCACCTGTGTGTGAAGCAGCTGACACTGCGATATAAAGATGTAGGGTGTGGCTCCAGAGAGCATCCTGTACTTTGGGAGGAAGGACTCCAGATTGCATGGAGATAGGGTTACCAGGTAGCAACTGTGAAAAAACAGGACATGGGGTGCGGGGTAATAGGCGCCTATATAAGAAAAAGTCCCAAAAAATGGGACTGTCCCTTTAAAAATGGGACATCTGGTCTTCCTACATGGAGAGATCAAAGAAGGGGTAGATTGCAGCCTACACCCCAGGGCCAGCTCCAGGCACCAGCTTAACAAGCAGGTGCTTGGGGCGGCCAAGGGAGAGGGGCGGCACCTGCGGCAATTCGGGGGCGGCAGGTCCCTCACTCCCTCTGGGAGCGAAGGACCTTTTTTTTTTTTTTTTTGCTTGGGGCGGCAGAAATGCTGGAGCCGGCCCTGCTACACCCAGATCTGATTTCTGTGTTTGAATAAAAGCAAGTTAATTATTAAACTCTTCAAGCTTTTCTGCAAAGGATGCCACAGCCTGCATGGAGTAGGAGTAGTGGACTCGTGGTAGCTAGTTTTGTGCCTGCACAGTGGCTAGACCTGGTCTGAAAAATGAGCGGGGAGTGACTGTGGACATTTTTTTTCTTTTGGAAAAAATTTCAGGCAAACCCAAAATATTATATTTTTAAAATGCTGCCACGGTGCCTCCTGGGAGTTGGAGTTCTGATGTCTCATGCTCACATACTCCTGAGGCGGGCATGCTAGGCTGACTACACCTCCTATGATGGCGTGAAGGGAGAAATGGAGGCAGCAGGACCTTGCTTTTTCCTGCCCCAAACATTCTGCAGGGGAGGAAGAACCAGCAGATGGGCAATATAACCCGGCTGGCCACCTCCTGGGCATCCCCTCGTGGCCTAGGATCACGCTACCTCCTGCCTCCTTCTTGGATGGTTCAAATAAAACTTTTCTTCAGGCTTTTTCTTGGTCAAAAATATCCCTCAGTGGGGACTAGATTTATTGATATAAAATAAACTGCAAATAAAACCCCAAAACAAAGCCGGTTTGTAAGTCTACACCACACACGGGTTCTCTTCCTCTTCCCAGGTCTTCCAACCTAGGGCCTTTGCAGTCTCTCTCCTGCTTGGACAGGGCCTCTCAAGGCCTCCCTAGCACGGGTATCTCCCCTGGTCTTAGGGTCCTGCAGCTGCCTTTCCTTACTTTCTGTAGACTTTTCCTGAGCTTCCCCCTTCATTGCAGGCACCTGCTGCCTTTTATAGGATAGTACCTGATTCAACCCAGGTGCGTCTCATTCTGTCATCAGGGTTGGCTAATTCCAGCCCTTAAGAGGCGAGCCACCCTGTTACAGGCAGATTTTCCAGGGGCTCCCAGCTGGGACAATTTTCCGCCCATCAGCCACTGGCACTACTCCCACTACTGACAGAAAGGCTGGGAGCCAACTAAACTCCCCAGCCAGGCACCAGCTCCTCTGTTGGTCTGACCATGCTGCCATTGAGATCCTTGCCCAAACTCACATTGACTTCTGTAGTAGCAAACCTGGGTCACTCTGTGTACAATTCATGTCCAGTGTAAAAGGAATGGAGATACTTGCCCGGTTTCTGCACATTTATACTAGAGATGCTCCCCAAGTCCCAAAATCATGAAAGCCCACTATAATTCCCTATTCCCCATGATGTAACTCCAGAGTTATAAGGGAAATGCAACTGCTTTCCAATCAACAGGGAAAGGAGGCTTGATACTAAATCCCTTCTTCTGGTTCAAACCAAACACTGCTCTGTATCTGCTCATCTCAGAATAAGAGAAGGGGGAAAATCAAGAGGGGCCACAAAGTCATGGGAAATCTGGTTAATTCGAGAGCATTCCTGCTTGAACCATCAATTAAAGTGTGTGATTCGCAAGAAGGCAATAGTGTCTTATCCTGAGAAGGGAAATTCTACCTTCTCTTCACATATACACCTCTACCCCGATATAACACTAATTTGGTAAAGCAGCGCTCCGGGGGGGGGGGGGGCTGCGCACTCCAGTGGATCAAAGCAAGTTCGATATAATGCGGTTTCACCTATAACACGGTAAGATTTTTTGGCTCCCGAGGACAGCGTTATATCGAGGTAGAGGTGTATATCTATCCAAAGAGAAGAAATCAACTTTACCAAGAGTGAGCATGTGATGAGACCATCGCCTATCTTGCTGATCAGCATTGTCCCCTTGTCTCCATGTGCTCCCACATTGTCTGTTAGAAACCCTGGTTGCTTTTTGTTTAGCTTGCAAGCTCTTAGGAGTAGGGACTGTCTTTTTGTTATGTGTTTGTACACTGTCTAACCCAATGGGATCCTAGTCTAGTACTGAAGTCCTAAGCTGTTATCAAAATATAATAATCATTCTTCTTTTTATTATTATTACTATTATTTCTCAGTCTAATAGAGCTCAGGATCAGGAAGTTTTCCCAGAAATCAGACCAACTATGCCCTTTCCTGCTAGTTTCATTCCATTAGTCCCAATTCATGTGTTTATCCACCACCTTCACTAATTCCTCTTCTTCCTTTAAACTCTTTGTAGCCTGTTATGGCCCAACACATAGATGTTGCTTAATCAACACAGACAGATTTAGTTCTTCTAATCATCCCGTGCATCCCAATCCCTTCAGCCCCCTGAGCATTTCTGTTATTTTCTTCTGAACGCCCCCCAAGTTCTCAATATTTTGCAGTTAGGAGGTGCCCAGGGCAGAACACAGTTGATTTAGTTGGTGTTGGTCCTGCTTTGAGCAGGGGGTTGGACTAAATGACTTCCTGAGGTCCCTTCCAACCCTGACATTCTATGATTCTATGACCAGACCCTCCACTGCCCGTACTGGGTGCAGCTAAATGGACTTGAGTTGGAGCAATGCTGATTTACAGCTGCTGAAGCTCTCGTCCAAGATGTACAAGTGCAGTCACCTCGGAGACTTACAGTCACCTCTCTGCTCGGCGATATGATGCCTTTGCACTTCCAGCACAAAACTCCATGGACATTTTTGCGGCCATCTCTCATTTTAAACACCTATTCTTCAGCCACTTTTCATCCCCGTCTCCGTTCAGTCCCCTGGCACTGCTCCTATCTTTAGCCAATGTTTGGCCTAACGCCGAAAGTGACATTTCATGGGGCACTTGAACAAACATTTTACTAAATCAAAATTCATTATGGCTGCCACTTTTTCTTCTTCCAGGAAGGAACCAATCTCGCAATCAGGTCCTTTCAGCTGATCATTCTGCCCTCACAGAGTAAACTACTACTGCAAGTATCCACCTGTGTGGATATTATTGCAGGATCGCAACCTAGTTTTGTAAGACTAAAATTAAAAAATCAGTTTTGTTGGCTAGATCTTCACTGACTAGACCTTGGAGGAGGCAAGACATAAGATGGAAATTTTGCTTATCACAGGAACAGAGCAATCAAAGGCAAAAAATTGTCCTAACAAACACTGAGTGTTGATAATCAGTTATTGCAGCCCTCAGCCATTTCCAGCTGATGTGATGGTGATTTGCTTTATTTATTACATTTTATTTTAATAATATTTATTCACTTGTGTGGTCTGAAGAGCTTAAAATCTAAATGACATAATGTGGTGACTGAAATTAGCTTAGCCCTAAGGGAATGGAGTTGTTTGTAGAGGATATTTTAATAGATTTGCACAAAGCTCATTGCTGGAGAGGAGAGGAGATGAGGTCCACCTTGAAAAGGAATTGGAGGGTTGGGAGAGAGTTTGCATGCCACACCTGCTCTGGAATACACCCTCAGCATAGAACAGCATAGCACTGTGGTCGTGAAATGCCACCCATGTGCCTCAGCGGGTGGGGGGAACTTGATGGGGCTGGCAATGTAAGGGGACAGTCCCAGCAATGAGGGAGGGAGACACTCAGTGAGGGACACCATGTAGCTTCTCCCATCCAGAAGTCTCTGAGACCCACTGGCCAGCTTGGGGGAGAGGGGGGTGGAAGGTTCTGATTGGCCAGCATTCCCCATCTCCCAGGATTTAACCTGGAGCAGGGGCCATGTGGATCCACTTTTGGTTCCATTCCAGCAGCCCCATCCTCCCCACTCTGAACTAGGAATGGGAACACAGCCTGACAGATGCTGTGGGTCTAGCCCATTACCCATATGGGGGCCATGAAGGAATTTTTTCTCTCATGGGCCAATTGGCAGAGGACTTGGAAGATTTGGCCTTCCTTGCATCACTCTCAAGCTGCAGTGGGTTAAGTGGGAATGACCTTGGTACCTAACGCAGGTATTTGGGTTGAGCTGTTAATTTGTTGCAACTTGCGGCCGGTCTGCCATGTGGTTAAAGCTTTAAAATGAACCATTCCCATAGGTAAGAGACCTGGGATTTTGGTGATGGGTCTCAGGCTCATGGGATAGGGTGAGACCTTGTGAGCCGAAGCCAGACCTTGTGGCCCTTGTGGGATGAGGTCCCCACCCTTAAATCCCGGGGTGATTGATCTGAGGAGAGCATATTCCAGATTACAGGTTATACAGTAAGAAGCCCTGTAACCCCCACATGGGAACCAATTAAATGCCGGGTGTAGGAGAGGATGGGTGGTGGGCAGGTAGAATTAAAGTTTAATAAAACTTAATTCCATGCGTGTCTGTTCTCATTTTCCCTCAGCGTCCTCATCAATTTCCAGTGCAGGATTTATTCTGTGCAGTTGTGATGGGTTCCCTGGGTGCAGCCTGGGACTGTGGGACCGCTGTGCCCCCTTAACTCTCTCCAGCCTGGGCTGTCTCTCACAATGCTTTGCTAGTGACAAGCAGCAAACCCTCCCCCCGCTCCCCCCGCAAGGCGCTGTGATCACTCAGCACAACAGCAGGGGGAGCCCCACACCCAGCTAGATTGCATGAATGCTCCCAGAGCCACTCACGAATCACACAGGGAAAGGCACTGGCCGAATCCCCCCAGCTCCAAACACTGTACCTCAGGAATATACCATCATGCACTGCTCAAGATGAGCAGTGCACATTTATTAATTGGTTTCAGAGTAGCAGCCGTGTTAGTCTGTATCCGCAAAAAGAACAGGAGTACTTGTGGCACCTTAGAGACTAACAAATTTATTTGAGCATAAGCTTTCCTGGGCTAAAGCCCTCTTCATCAGATGCATAGACTGGAACATACAGCAAGAAGATATTTATACATACAGAGAACATGAAAAGGTGGAAGTAGCCTTACCAACTGTAAGAGGCCAATCAATTGAGATGAGCTATCATCAGCAGGAGAAAAAAAACGTTTGAAGTGATAATCGAGATGACCCATAGAAGGTGTAAGGATACTTAACATGGGGAAATAGATTCAATTAGTGTAATGACCCAACCATTCCCAGTCTCTGTTCAAACCAAAGTTAATTGTATCTAGTTTGCATATTAATTCAAGTTCAGCAGTCTCTCTTTGGAGTCTGTTTTTGAAGTTTTTTGTTGCAAAATTGCCACCTTCAAGTCTGTCACTGTGTGGTTAGAGAGGTTGAAGTGTTCTCCCACTGGTTTTTGAATGTTATGATTCCTGATGTCAGATTTGGTCCATTTATCTTTTGCGTAGAGACTGTCCGGTTTGGCCAATGTATATTGGTTTACCGCTTCATCAATGGAAAGCGGATATACACTAGCCTTTGCAAACCTGAGCAGATTACCGAACACTTCAGGCAAACTCACTGGTAAATATAAATAGAAAAACAAATGTATTGACTACAAAAGATAGATTTTAAGTGATTATAAGTGATAGACAAAAAGTCAGAGTTAGTTACCAAAAGAAAATAAACTATAAGTGAAGGGTTAAAATCCATGTGCATTTTATATAACAACCTGGTATATGGATTGTGCCAGCTCTTTTCCAGACCCAAAGTCCAGAATATGGTCAAGGGACCAGAGGCCTAGCAAATAGTGATCAGCTAAGAGAAAGCTAGGGTAAACAGATAATCTTGTTTTGCTAAAATAAGCCTAGCTAGCAAATTGCCAGGTGTTGGAGCTGAGAACTGAATAATTCTGTCTGATTCAAGTTGCAAATTGAACAAAGAATCCCTGTTCCTATTGTGTTAGTTTCTTTTGTAAGGAGATGTTGTTCCCACATATCCAACCTTGAGTTTATGAAAGGTTGGCACATGTCAGAATAAGATATGGCATCCTCCCACCTCCCTTTCCCAGGGACCAATGCCTGCCTTATAACACAAAGGAGACAATCTTTATTGCCATATACTTTCACTGTTTCTTTGTTTTAACCCCTAGGAATGTATGTGCTGGACAATCAGAGGAGCTACTCCATTCCTGTGGACCCCAAATCAGAATTCAACATATATATTTTATACTAATAACATTTTATCAAAGTATTAATTAAATGTTAACTTGCTAACTTAAGACCATGGGCGGAGACATTATGTAACCTGTTAACCATTGGTTAATGTGCTATCTTGTCTTGCTGCAAAACCTATCCTGGGGTGTGGAACTGCCTACCCTGTCACTTTCCCCCGCCCATGGAAAATCCATATATTCTATTGTAATAAATTGATTGACAGTGTCTCTGAGCCTAATAAGCCAGGTGACACTCTGCCAGCGCTGTGTGTAATAAACTCCTATGCTTGACCTCTACACGATGTGGATTTATGTTCCTTCAATAAGCATGCAGTCTAAACTCTCAACCCTATTAGACTGGGCAACATCTAGATTAAGCAGTTTTTCTCACCCCATTGGATGAGTTCATAGTACACAGATTTCACCCTTGAAACCTGGGTCAGTCTCCTCTTTTGGAGTCTTAAGTCTTCTTAATGGCCTTGCTTGCAGCATAGGTGGGGACAGGAGAAAGGCCAAGCATGGGGCCCCTGTGCTTTGATTTGTACCCTCAGTCCCATGTGCTTGGAGAATACAAGTCCAGGCAGGTCTGGGGGCATTGCTGAGTCCCCAGGCAAGGTTGAGCAAGTCCCCTGGTGTGGCCTCATGCAGGTGAGTCATTGAATTCTAGCTCCCATGCTGGACAATGGTTGTTGATGGTTGTTTGACACCCCACCTGGGCACCGGTTACTTTCCTTGCTGTTGTCTCTGGGGAGCTAATATCTGCCTGATTCCCCAGCTTACAGCATGTTTTAGGGACAACCCTACAACACAATTCTCATAACTAATATGCACTAATGCTATACATATATGGATAAAAAAATGACCTTCAGCAGATCATAACATTTCCCCTGATACCTCACACTGCCTGCTTTATATGCAAGGTCACAATTATATATAAATGAGGAATATGGGGGTTACAGGGTGCTCCCCCAAGGTACAGAATGTCACAGCAGTATTTTATTTTCCTTTTGCAAAGCCATTTTCTGATGATTCTGTGTCTAAACTTCTGTCTTAGGACTAGGCTATCCTGCATCTCTCTATCTGGACAGAAGCGGTGACTCCCACACCCCAAGAGAGAACATAGTCATCTGAGTCGTCTCTATGAAGAACCTTAAGGTCTACAAACCCACTGCACTACTAAGTTTACCAGGGAGAAAACTGTACTAAATACTCTACAGCTATTTCATGATTTCCATCTATACTGCACATGCCAAGAGTGTGCACCATAGAAAAGGTCACAGAAAACTCCACCCAGGTGAGTGAATTCATTTTCACAGGACTCACAGATCATCCAGTGATTCTGGTCACCCTCTTTGTGGTGTTTCTAGGGATCCATCTCACCACCCCGATGTGAAATCTTGGGATGATCATGGTTATCAGGATCGACCCTGGACTTAACACCCCCATGTATTATTTCCTTAGTAATTTGGCTTTTGTAGAACTATGCTATTCCACAGTCGTCACCCCCAAGACTGATGCAGAGAGAAAAGCCTTTTTTTTACACTGGATGTTTGGCTCAGGTTTTGGGGTGGGGTATCTTTGTGGTTACAGAGTGTTACCTCCTAGCCAAGGTGGTGTACGATCATTACGTGGCCCTCTGTAACCTGCTGAGGTATTCAGCCATCATGCCCCCAAGACTCTGTGTCCAACTCATGCTTGGGTCATTCCTAAGTGGGAGCGTAATAGAATGGCACAAACAATGGGCATTTGACAATTATCCTTCTGTGATATCTCCCTAGTGTTGTCACGCTCCAGCTCCGACACCATCATCCATAACATTATTTTACTTGTTTTGGCTTTTTTGATAGGGGTGATCGGCAGCCTGACTATCCTCATCTCCCACCTTCTCATCCTCTCCGCCATACTGAGGATCCGTTCCACTGAGGGTAAATGCAAAGCCATCGCCACCTGCGTTTCCCACCTGACTGTTGTGAGCATCTTCTGTGGGACTGGCGTCTTGGTGAATTTAAAGCTCAGGTCAAACGACTCTCAGGCTGAAGATAAGGTAGTCTCAGTGTTCTACACTGTGTTGACCCCCATGTTGGGGGGAGGCAAGCAGGGGCACGACCCCCTCAATAATCATCTGTCACTGCCCCCAGCTTCTGCTCTGGGGCTTGTCCTCCCCACTTTGTGCCAGGGTGGGAGTTGGGCTGAGCATGGCTGAAGGGACGTGCCTGAGAAAGGCACTGCAGCTAGTGCGCCCAATGAGCCCCACGAGATGGCGGCCGGAGCAGGGGAGCCCAGGCTGGCAGCACAGCTATGCCAGAAGGGGGCACGGGGAAGTCTACTGAGTCCGTCCCTTCCTTGCCCGCAGCCTCCGGTAAGTGGAGAGGTCGGGAAGGGAGCTCGGGACAATGGTGGGGAGGTAGTGGGACCCAAGGGTTCTGGGGGGAGATGAGAGGGAGCCTGGGGAGGCAGTGGGGTCTGGGGGCTCTGGGTGAGGGGGCAGTGTTTAAAGTGCCTCTCCCTAAGTAGTCAAATTTAAATCCCTGTGCATGCCTCTGAAAAAGCTGTCTCTTCTTCTAAACTTTTGACCTACTATGGTAACCCCTGGCCAGGAACACCTTTTCACATACATGGAATATGGTTTTCTAACACCTTGTGGTTGGGCATGAATTGCGTTGGGACTTCTCCATTGTCACTCACCAGACTTTTCTACAGCCACCTCTCAGCTACTTTTTTAAGCGAGTGAGGCTGGGGAAGAGAGGAGGGAAAACACAAATATTTTCTCGTGTCATTAATTATTTTGTGTCACTTTATATTTCAAGGCTTAACAAGAAACCTGTGTTGAGTACCCAGGTGTCATGTGTGATATCAGGGAGCATCACAGGTGCCAGATTGTGAGATACAAAGATCTTTTGTACAATGCCCAGAAGCATATAGCTCCTATGACCTGCCTCTGGTTGGTAACTGCTGAACTAAAGAATAAAGGGTTTGCACTGCTTCCTTCTGCCACTGTGACAGAATTCACCCATGTATTCACAGCCTACTCACTATTGCACTAATCTTTGTACAAAGTATGCCTTGTAATGTATCATTTGAAAACATAATTTGCTGATCGGTATTGTCCTGATAAAATACATGTGGCCACATTGTGTGTGAAGTTATAAGATTCCACTGTATGATGTTATTAGCACATGTTCCAAACTGAGTTTGGCAAACAGGTCTGTCTTAAACAAAGGAATATGTGCTATACTTAATTTGTATTTAAGCAGTAAACAGAGTCATCAAGCAGGAAGGGAAACAAAAAAAACTCAAACAAGTGAGGGGAAAAAGCAGCAGGGAACATCCTTCCACATAGACATTTTGCCTTCTGGTAACCAGCTGGAAATATTTCTCCAAGTGGGGATAGGACTATAAAAAGAAGGGCCAGACATCCCAAGTCACATCTCTCTCTCTCTCTGCCTATCAATTCACTGCATCTCAAGGGAGAAAGGACACAACTGTTGGACTGGGGGAGGGGTCCTGACCTAAGAAGTTTGGCCAGTAACACTGCTGAAAGTATGTGGTGAGAAAACCTAGCTTTGAATTTCACATAGTTTGTTAAGTTAGGCACCAGTTGCATTTTAGATTTATTTTTCTTGTAACCATGTCTGACTTTTCTGTCCCATTATTTGTACTTACTTAAAATCTCTTTGTAATTAATAAACTTGTTTTGTTGTTTTATCTAATCCAAATATAATCTAAATTGAAGCATCTGGGAAACTAAGTTGAGTGCATATTATTTCTAAACAAGAAATAATGGACAATGCAACTTGTATTGTCCAGGAGGGGACTGGGAAGCACAGGACATACATTTCTGGGGGGACATCGAAGACTGGGGAGTGTGATGTGGTTAACCTGCAGTATAACCAAGGCTGATGAGAGCCAGATTGTAACACACGTGTGGCAGGCAGGCTGCAGTTACGCACAGATGCTCAGGGTGTGACTTGCATGCTGGAAGGTTGCTTGTGAGTGGCCCAGGTTGAAGCCACTTCAGCAAGGCATTGTAAGGTTCCCAAAGTTGCAGGCAGGGGTGACACAGCTGCTGATCAGTCTGGATTGCACCCCGGTATGTCACAGCCACCTAGGGTGACCAGATGGGATAAAGAAAATATCAGGACACATGGGAGGGGGAGGAGGTCCCGCCAGCAGAGCAAAAAAAAAAAAAAAGCGGAGTCCCGCCGGCAGAACGAAACAAAAACAGGAGTGTGAAATATCGGGACAAATTGTGTCCTGACCAAACATCGGTCGGGACGCGGGACAAACACCTAAAAATCGGGACAGTCCCAATTTTATCGGGAAGTCTGGTCAACCTACAGCCACCCACCTAGAAAATAGCCCAGTAACACCAAAGGTATGGTGCTAACTGACTGAAGTGTTAGCTTGACATGAAAGGGCGAGGTCACCAAAGGGACGGGCCCATGCTCTGATTCATGGCTGCATATGCACAAGGACATTGTGGTCATCACTTATCCCCAAGGATATCCATGGCAGGCCCAGTGATAATTCTTCCTTTCTTCACAATGGTAGCAGAAATTATCCCACACGGGTATGCAGGCTTGGCTGGTATTACTCAGCGCTACAGGGCACATTGGTGCCCCCTTCTCCTAAGTGGTGCCAACCTTTGAGGCATTGCAGGGTTGATTCCACTAGGAGGAAAAGTCAATGATACATGTCAGCTATATTCTTTTGTATAATCCTTGTGAGTTGTTTTTTTTTTTTACACAGAATGCACACAAAGTCCTGTTTCCCTGAACACCAGTAGAAACAACCAAACAGCAGGCAATCTCTGTCTTCAGAAACAGCCAAGTCTGTCGCTCCAGGTCTGTGCTGAGGAAGCACTATGCCCGTGGTTCCTCTAGGAGTCATGCTCATAACTCCTCCTCCTGGCTTCACTGCCTCCAACACACCCAGGCTGTGTCCACACTTGGAGCTGGGCCTGTGACTGCAAGCTCATGTAGACGTGCTCGCATTAGATCTCATTGAGCGAGGGCACTAAAAAACAGTAATGTAGCCTGTCCAGCGGCACGGACTAGTTGTTCCAAGTCTGAACCCAGGGGGTTTTGGGAGGGTATGTACTCAGGGCTGCTACCCAGTGGCACCACTTGCTGCTGCCTGTGCTACCGTGGCTATAGTACTATTTTTAGTGAGCTAGTTTGATGAGAGCTAGTGCAAAAATGTCTACTCGAGATAGACACCCCCATCTCCAAGTGTAGAGGTAGCCACAGCCTGCAGCCAATACCCAACCACCTTGCGTTTGCAACTAGAGAAACCTCTGTTAATCTGCCAGGGTTAGCTCTGGCTTGGCCACACAGCTTGGGCACATTGTCTGCAGCTGTTGCACCTAAAGGGGCTTGATTGCTCCTTTTGTTAAGCCTGAAAGAGGGTGCTTGGCACATCCATGGGCTGTAATGAGGTCTGTGGTTGCACTTGGATCTAAGACCCACCTGCTGGCAGCCATTCCCCATTGGCAGTCTTGCCCCATTGGAACTTTGTAACAATTCTTCTTCAGTGTGTGAGTCTTGAACACAAGGATAATATGATGAATGGTGGCATCCGAAGAGGAGAGTGATAATATTAGAGAAATGTCACAAGAGAACAAATCAATGAGATTGGGGCCACAAAAGGATCATCTCAAGACAACAAATGTTTGCACCATTGTACTTACACATCCAGCTAAGAAGGACCCAGCCACCAGTTGGACACAGTCTCAGGGACATGATGGCTGTACAGAGCAGTGGATTACTGCAGGCCACATACCTGTCATACACCATCACAGCCACCAGGAGGCACTCCATCATCACCAAAGTCCTGAGAAACCAGAGCTGAGTCATGCAGGCAGCAGAAGAAATGGCTTTCCTCTCCGCTTACAAGTCCGCCAGCATCCTTGGGGGTGAGGCATGTGGAAATAAAGACATCTACAAAAGCCAGGTTAGTGAGGAAAAAGCACATAGGAGTGTAAACCTGAGTGCTGCTGCTGATTAACGTGATCATACCGAGATTCCCTAAACACTGACAGCTCAGACTATTAAAAACCATACGAAAAGGGTGACATCAAACTCTGGACAATTGATGAATCCTGTGAAAAATTAATTCAGTCATTTCTTTGGTGAATGGTTATTGTGTGAAGAGCACAGATAACAACAATCAAACGGCTGCGGTGAATTTAATTTCAGTCAGATCCCTGAGAATTAAGCAATCCAGTACTATTATAACCTTCCCTAGGGAAGCTGACCTGCTCTGTAACTCTTTCTCGAGGGACACAGGCACAAGCCACTGGCTGATGCTATTGGTGTGAGCTGTGGCTAAATCCCCGGCCCTGCCTTGAAAATCTCAATTGAGGGTTCCAGGTTTTGACAATATTAAATGTGGGGCACCTGAAGAAATGCATTAAAATGAGTGAAATGTACAAAAATGGGTCATTTCCAAATGCTTCAAACTCTCTCTTTACTCAAGGACTTTACTTCAGCAAGATTATTTGAACTCCTTCAAAAGGACCCATTGTTGTTTTCATACTAACTTAGGCTAGGTCTACACTACAGCGGGGGTCCGACCTAAGATACGCAACTTCAGCTACGTGAATACCGTAGCTGAAGTTGCGTATTTTAGGTCGGCTTACCTAGCGGTGAGGACGCGGGAAAGTCGACCGCTGCCGCGCTGCCGCCGACTCCGCTGCCGCCTCCTGCCGAGGTGGATTTCCGGAGTCGACGGCAGAGCGATCAGGGATCGATTTTACCGCGTCTTCACTAGTAGTGAAGACAAAGCCACAGATGTTCACTCATCAGAAGTTATCACCGTTTGCTCATAAATTTACCTCCCTAGGGAAAAAAACTCAGTTCTATGACCCTTTTCAAAGCGTTCTTCACCTCTTTGTTCCTCAGGCTGTAGATCAAGGGGTTCAACATGGGGGTCACCATCGTATAGAACACTGAGACCACTTTTTCCTGACCCCGTGAATGTTTGGTGTTGGGCTGCATATAGATAAATAGAGCAGTGCCATAGAATATGGTGACGATCGTCAAGTGGGAGGTGCAGGTGTTGAACCCTTTGCGCTTCCCCTCGGTGGACCTGATCTTTAGGATGGTGGAGAGGATGAAAACATAGGAGATGAAGATAATCAGGCTGGTGAACACCCCAGTCACACAAGCCACGGCCAAAAGGATCATGTGATAGATGCTGGTATCGGAGCAAGAGAGTGATAACAGCGGGGAGATGTCACAGAAGAACAGGTCAATGACATTGGGGCCACAGAAGGATAATTTTAACGTGGTAATAGTTTGGATCATTCCATTTACAAACCCAGCTAGGAATGACCCAGCCACCAGCTGGATACAGAGTCTCGGGGACATGAGAGCTGTATAAAGCAGGGGGTTACAGATGGCCACGTAACGGTCGTACGCCATAACAGCCAGGAGGAAAGACTCAGTAACCCCAAAGAAACTGACAAAACAGTATTGACATACACATGCAGCATAAGATATGACTTTCCTCTCTGCTATCACGTCAGCTAAGAACTTGGGAGTGATGAATGTGGAATACCAGAAATCTACAAAAGCCAAATTACTGAGGAAAAAGTACATGGGAATGTGTAGCTGAGAATCCAGCCTGATTAGCATGATCATCCCAAGATTCCCCAGCAGGGTAACCACATAGATTACTAGGAACACCACAAAGAGGGTGATCTGAAACTCTGGACGATCTGTGAATCCTGAGAAAATGAATTCTGTTGCTTCAGTGCAATTTGACCAGGTCATTTCTATGGTGCACAGTCCCTGTATGAAGAACACAGATGAAAAATATTAATTAACTGCCGTGACTCACTTGCAGTTGACACACCGAGACCTGAGATGTGTAGCACCATTCTACCTTCCACAATCTCCAGACTGGCATCTCACCTAGTGTTATTTCGGCACACAGAGACAAAATAAAGTATCGTCTGCAGCCTCCCACCCCTAGAGTCTTTGCAGGACACAGGCGGTAGGCAGCAAAGGAGGGGGGCACAGACTAGCTCAAGTGGCAGAATAGATGGACAAAGTGACCGAGGCAGAGGACCCAAGATAGAGTGTGAGATGAAAGAATCAGACCATTGGATAAATATATTTAACATTTTCTTCCTTCAGCAAATTTCAAAACCCTGTTTGGAAAAAAGAACCGTTTGTAAAAACACCCTAAACGCTAGAGTGTGCGGAGGAAACAAAACAGCGGAAGTCAAAAGAAAAGAAAAGGGGACGTTGGCTTGTAAATAATACGTTGATTGAAACTAGCAACACGAAGAACGTGTTTTGTGTGGACTGCTCTGTCAGGGGACCTGTGTCACATGATCAGATCAACACACAGTTATTCCTCCCCTTATGCAAAGCCTATCAAAGCACAGCCATCACACCTACACCATCCGAGACACCGGATTGCCCATATCCGCACGCCCTTTAAATAAACACTTGGCACCAGGTTGTTGTCTCATGTACAAAAAGCCTTATGTTTAAGGGGCCTGGTTCCACCATCTCAAACACCAGTTGGGTCAATGATTTATTTGTTTCTTCAATCCCCACAACTTGGCCCGTATAACATCCCTTCATGAGCTGCTTAATTTTGAGTGTTGACAAGGCCTGATTCAAGGGACCTTTAAGGGCATCCATCTTTAATCAACAGGCCATTTTGAACTGCCCATCATCCTCTTTGATACAACAGTTGTGCAACTGTCAATGGTTTAGGGAGAAGTGAACGCTTCAGAAGTCCATTGGTCTCTCTGCGGAACTTCTGTTTGGGTCGTCGCAGGACGAGGGTGGTTGGGAAAAGGAAAGGAGGTAGGATGAAAATCTTTGCAACCTTAGTTTTGTATTTTAGGTTTTATACTTGTTGATAAGTACCAAAACCAAAAGGCATCTGTTCTTCTGACAATAGGCTTGTTTTCTTGTGTTGGGGGGTAGTTGTATGGGCAGTGAGAAATCTGACCCAACACAAAGTACCCCTGAACCACACAGTTCTCCCCTTTTCTTCAAGTCTCCTCTTAAATAATATCCTCTTCCACTTTAATTGTACCTTTTAACTCTCCCTCACTCCCTCTGCATTAGGAATTTTGTTTTCAGTAATTTCTCATTTCTCTCATTTACTGGAATGTATTATTTAATGTTAAAAACAACAAAGAGTATCTAGGGTTACAGCTTGCGGAAGAGCAAAATATAAGGTGTTAAATAAGACCAGAAAATTAATAATTTAGGGCCCTTTCAATGTGATGATAAAGCAAAAAATGTAATTGTTCTCTGAAGATTCTGCTACAAAATATCACGATTCTTTTGTTACTTTTATTTATTTCCTATATCTGATAGTTCGTGAAAAAGAGCTTAGGGAAAAAATGGCAAAACAATGAGGGGAAAGAGGATAGGACAAGAAGCAATGGGCTTACATTGCAGCAAGGGCGGTTGTCAGGGTGGTTAACCGCTGGAATAACTTGCCCAGGGAGGTTGTGGAATCTCCATCATTGGAGATTTCTAAGAGCAGGTTAGACAAACACCTGTCAGGGATGGTCTAGATAATACTTAGTCCTACCACGAGTGCAGGGGGCTGGACTAGATGACCTCTGGAGGTCCCTTCCAGTCCTACGAGTCTATGATTCTATGAAATACTTGCCCATGCTAAATTATGACAAGTAACAAAGAAGGCATATAAAATTGTTTCACTGGAAAACAGATTTCAGACAGTTAGCAATGCTCCCTTAAAATCCAGGCCAGCTCTCTGATCCCATGCCCTGTGTTTCCCGTTAAACTTTTAAAACTTTTGGATTAGTTTAGTTTTTAAAACTTTATTTGCTATTATTACTTCAAGTCAGAGGGCGCTGCTGCACCCCAAGCACAGCTATGTCTAATGCCCCTGACTGGACCCAAGCTTCCTCCACAAAATCCTCCCCCTCATCCTCTGCTGACATGCTCTGCCCATGGCACGGGGTCTCTTGGCAGCAGAACCTCACCTTCCCCTGCAGAGGAGCCATCACGTGGAGCAGCCCCATCTCCCACCCCCCAAATCAGCCATGCACATTGCACCCCCTGCTCCTGGCCAGAATGACACCGGCCTTACTCCGACTGCACGGCAGTCACCAAGCCAGTGGGATTAAGGTCACTGGAAGCATCCAGTCAACAGAGAGGGAGAAGGTGGGACATTAGGAAAAACTTCCTGTCAGGGTGGTTAAGCACAGGAATAACTTGCCCAGGGAGGTTGTGGAATCTCCGTCATTGGAGATTTCTAAGAGCAGGTTAGACAAACACCTGTCAGGGATGGTCTAGATAATACTTAGTCCTGCCTTGAGTGCAGGGGACTGGACTAGATGACCTCTCGAGATCCCCTCCAGCCCTATGATTCTATGATATCACAAGGAGCTCTTCACCGGGGGGGCACCTGCCTGAGCACTGGGCAGGGAAAGGGACACACACCTCCCTACCCTCGGCATTCAGCTCCACTGTACCCCCCACCACACACACACACACACACACACACACTGCCCACTGCACACCAAACACACACACACAGATTGCCCCCTAGACACACACACATAGACACACACACACAGTGCTCCAAACACAGAGTGTGCACCCACACATGCACTTTCTTGCTTGTGTAAGACACCTGCCAGCCCCTCACCCTCTTCATTCATCATGCCCATCACGGTGGTATCTAGGCACTGTCTACAAAAAGAATTAGAAAACAAAATTTCCTCTATAGCATCATACTCCCCCCCCCCAACCTGTCCTACCCATAGGCACTGGATTGAGACTAATTCATTTCAACACAGGTCACACAAAGCGGGCTCTGAGCTGCTCTTGGAGCCACCTTCCCTGGTGCCAGAGCTCAGCCACTGGTTCAGTGTTCCTGTGGCTACTCGGGGGGCAGCACTCCCTGCCTGCAAACATAGGGAGAAGGTGCAATGGTTTGGGGGGTTTCTTTGTTTCATTCTTAGCTAAGAGTGCCTCACTTAGGTTGCACTAACCCTCAGTGTAATTCTTCCATTGACCTAGCTACTGCCTCTCGGAGATGTGGATTAACTACATCGATGGAAAACCCCTTTCCATCAATGTGGAAAGAGTCTACACTATGGCGCTGCTGCAGCACCATAGATGAGTCACTGTAGTGGCTTTAGACTAGACATTCCTTGAATCGATGCTGGATTTCCCCCTTCCCATTAAGGCTCTTTTTCTCTCCTTTTCCTGTCACTTCTCCCTCACTTGGTAAAGCTCTTTCCTTGTTTCGATCGGTAAATAGGTGCAGAAAAGTTAAAATTTCTCCTCTCAGGATAATTCCTTCCTCCCCTTCCCACAAATGGCACACTCTCATTTCAACTAAAGGCAGAAATGCTCTGAAACTGACCTGTTGGCCCATGACTTGGTGGTACCTCTTTGTTTTTTCTTCCTTCACTTATAATGAATTGAGAAGAATGGAAGCAGGACCTGGTCAAAAACATAAAATCAGACTAAGAGTCGAACCTTTCCCTGTTTGCTAACCACACCAATGTTACCCTTAATACCTCTGCTTCCCGGGGTAGCGGAGGTTAAATTTGGCTTTGATGACTTTGGGATTTGCTCCCTGGAGCCTCTTAGCTCCCAGGACAACAGGTGCGCAGAGCACATGCAATTAATGTTGTTGCCATGTCTTTCCTGGTACACAGAGGGCCAGCTCCTCAGCTGGTCTGGATCTCCCTTGAAGTCTTTTTAATATGATGCTAGAATGAGGTGAATGTATTCCACTTCATTTGTTGGTCACCTCTCCAAAAGTCTTTTTAAGTAAGTTCCCAGCATTGGTCTATATACATTCCAGATAGAAAAGTCTGGCCCATGGTCTCAGTTACCCTGGCGTAACTCCAGAGGAACACTGATAATTTCAGTAGAGTTAATCAGGATTCCCATTGATGTAGCCTAGCTCAGAATCACACCATCTCACAGCATATTCCAGTGTAATGTGTACCAGACTCTTGTACATAAGATTTGGGTTGTGCTCTCAACACTGCTCATCCCCAACTGGGCAATTTTGGGCAAATCCCTTAAACACCTTATATCTCAGTTACTCTATCTTGAAAATGAATTATATGAAATTTGCACTCCTCTATAAAGTGCTTTGAGACCTCTAGATTATAAATGCTGTATGCTATTGTTATTATGTCACACCTTCAGTTCTGCAGCAATTGTATAAACTCTTTTCCACAGTTTCTTTTCCTCTTCACCTGTATTAATCCTAGTTTCAGGCTTTGGTCTAGGCATCAGAGCTATACAAAGAACTCACACCTAAGGCTCTACCTCTGGTAGTTTCATGAACAAGAGAATCAGATGCTGCTTTTCAACAGGACAGCGCAGAGCACTAACCTCTAGGTCACAGGGCCTAATGATGCTGAATGGAATTATTTTTTCCTGCAGAAAATTCTGACTTTTAATTGAAGGGGTGGGGAGACCAAAAACCTCTCTGAGCTACATGGTGGCCCCTTGGGCCTCTCAGAGGGATGTGGATGCTACCTGCAATGCTCAGTAAATATGGGAATTCCGGTATTTAATTTTTGCATCATATGGCGCTGGTCCGCCTGTCCATAGGGAAGCTAACATGGTCTGTTACCTTGTAGACTGTGGCATGCAGAAAGCTCTCTAGACCCGCAGGCACAAGAGACGGGTTGATGGCATTGGTGTGAAGTGTGGCTAACTTCCCAACCCTGCTTTCAAAATCTCCATCTAGGGTTCCACGTTTTGTCAACATTGAACTAGAGGGACCTGAAGAAATGTGTCAAAAATCAGTGAAAATGTTAAAAAATGGCCCATGGTAAAATGCTTCAAACTCTTCCCATGCTCGATGGATTCACTTAAACAAGTCTGTCGGAATTGCTTCAAATATTGCTGAGAGTGTCAAAATGCCAAAAAAGGTTGGCAGAGAGGAAATTACTATTTTGTATTATCATTTATTAGTTTTCTATTGTGGTTATGTCTAACATTCACTGCTGTTTTCACACAAATACAGGGATTCTCTATCACCATTTGCTCACAAAATTGCTAGAGGGAAACATTTCATTTCCATGACCCTATTCAGAGCGTTCTTCGTCTCCTCGTTCCTCAGGCTATAGCTCAGGGGATTCAACATGGGGGTCACCACTGTGTAGAACAGTGAAACCACTTTGTCCTGACCCCATGAATGTTTGGTGTTGGACTGAATATGGTGATGACCGTCAAGTGGGAGGTGCAAGTGTTGAACCCTTTGTGCCTCCCCTTGGCGAAGCAGATATTCAGGATGGTGGAGAGGATGAAAACATAGGAGATGAGGATAATCAGGCTGGTGAACACCCCAAACAAACACGCCATGGCCAGAAGTACCAGGCAGTAGTTGCTGGTATCGGAGAAGGAGAACAATAACAGCGGGGAGATGTCACAGAAGAACAGGTCAATGACATTGGGGCCACAGAAGGATCAATTTAACATGATAATTGCTGGTATCATTCCATTTACAAACCCAGCAAGGAATGACCCAGCCACCAGCTGGGGACACGATGGCTGTATAGAGCAGAGGGTTACAGATGGCCAGAAATCTACCAAATCCAAATTACTGAGGAAAACGTATACGGGAGTCCGTGGCTGGGAATTGAGCCTGATTAACCCAATCATCCCAGGATTCCCCACCAAGGTGACAGCATAGATCACTAGGAACACCACAAAGAGGGTGATCTGAAACTCTGGACGATCTGTGAATCCTGAGAAAATGAACTCAGTTGCTTCGTTGCAATTCACCCAGGTCATTTCTATGGTGCATGGTGCCTGTATGAAGAACACAGATGAAAACTATCAATTAACTTCAGTCAACACACTGAGACCTCAGCAGTGTAGAACTGTTCAGCCTTCCAGGATCTCCAGACTTGCATCTCACCTGGTGTAATTCTGCCGCACAGAGGCCAAGTAAAGTGCTCGCCGAAGCCTCAAGAGTCTTTTCCAGACACTAGACAGCAGAATGCAGACTTCTGTGGGGCTCTTTCAGAGTATAGGACTCCCTGCTGCCCCAGTCCTTCATTGCTGATGCTGCTCCTGGCTCAGGAACAGGCGGCTGGTTCTGAGATGGGGATTTCTGATCCTGGAGTTATGAGTGTCAGGTAGATGTAGGAAAGGGTTCTGAAGACTCGGGATGGGTTTTTCAGTCTTGAGGCCTGGTAACTAGGAAATAGTCTGAGCCTGGGGCACCAGCAGGAAGGAGAGGGTTCTAAAAGGGCCCTTTAGTCCATCCCCCTGTGCTGAGGCAGACCATGTAAATCTAGACCATTCCTGACAGGTATTTGTCCAACCTGTTCTTAAAATCCTCCAATGACCATGATTCCACAAACTCCCTTGGAAGCTGTCACAAACATACAGCTAAGGGGAGCATAAAATCCCACTTTACCCTGTAAGGGGTTAATTCCTCTTTCACCTGTAAAGGGTTAAGAAGCTCAGGTAACCTAGCTGACACCTGACCAAAAGGACCAATAAGGGGACAAAATACTTTCAAATCTGGGAGGCGGGGGGCGGGGGGGGGAAGAAGGCTTTGTCTGTCTGTTCTGTGTGCTTGCCGGAGACAGATCAAGAAAGCAAGCAATCCAACTCATTTTGTAAGTACTAGCGAAGGAATGCGTTAGCTTACTTTTATTTTGGCTTGTGATTTCCTTTGTAGGAGGACGGGGGTATCCCTGGTTTTGTAACTTTAAGGTTTTGCCTAGAGAGGAGATCCTCTATGTTCTTGAGTCTTTTGTTATTCTGTAAAGTACTTACCATCCCAATTTTACAGAGCTGATTCTTTTACCTTTTCTTTAATTAAAATTCTTCTTTTAAGAACCTGATTGATTTTTCATTGTTTTAAGTTCCAAGGGTTTGGGTCTGTGTTCACCTGTACCAATTGGTGAGGATATATTCTCAAGCCTCCCCAGGAAAGGAGGCGTAGGGGCTTGGGGGGATATTTGGGGAAGGTAGGGCTCCAAGTGGCCCTCCCTGAATGTTTGTTTAATTCACTTGGTGGTGGCAGCATACTGTTCAAGGTGGAATTTGTGCCTTGGGGAGTTTTTAATCTAAGCTGGTAGAAATAAGCTTAGGGGGTCTTCATGCAGGTCCCCACGTCTGTACCCTAAAGTTCAGAGTGGGGAGGGAACCCTGACAGAAGCCTATTCCAGAGCTTAACTACTGTTATAGTTAGAAAGTTTTCCCTAATATCTAACCTAAATCTCCCTGCTGCAGATTGAGCCAATTACTTTTTGTCCTACCTTCTGTGGACATGGAGAAAAATTGATCACTGTCCCCTTTATAACAGCCCTTGATATATTTGAAGATCATTATCATGTCCTCCCTCAATCTTCTTTTCTCAAGGCTACACATGAACAATTTTTAAACCGCTCCTCAAAGTTCAGGTCTTCTAAATCTTTTATAATTCTGGTAGCTCTCCTCTGGAGCTTCTTCAATTTGTCCACATCTTTCCCAAAGTGTGGCACCCTGAATATGACACAGTACTCCAGCTGAGGCATCACCAGCACCACATAGAGTGGGACAATTACCTCCCAGGTCTTACATAGGACAATCCTCTTAATACACCTTTCTTGTAACTGCACCACATTGTTGACTCATATTCAATTTGTGAGCACTATAAACCACAGATCCTTTTAAGGAGTACTACTGCATTGCCAGTTATTCCACGTTTTGGAGTTGTGAATTTGATTTTTCCATCCTACGTGTAGTACTTTGCACTTCTCTTTACTGAATTTCATCTTGTTGATTTCTGACCAAGTCTCTAATTTGTCAGAGTTGTTTTGAATTCTAATCCTGTCCTCCAAAATGCTTGCAACCCTCCCCAGCTTGGTGTCTGCTGCAAATTTTCAAAGCATCCTCTTCATTCTGTTATTCCAATCATCAATACAAATATTGAATACAAGATCCCTGCAGGACCCTACCAGATACGCCCTCCCAGTTTGATAGCAAACAATTGATCATTAATTTCTGAGTATGGCCTTTGAACCAGTTGTGCACCCATCTTATAGTAATTTCATCTAGACTACATCTCCCTAGTTTGCTTATGACAATGTTATATGGAATTGTGCCAAAAGCCTTACTAAAATCAAGATATATCATGTCTACAGCTTTCCCCTATAGCAAATGTGTAATGAAATCTCTCTCTCCAAATTAGTTTAAACGTTGGCTTAGGTATAAACACTACCGGGGGGATGAAATGTGTCTGAAACGGAAATAGGGTGAAGAAGCTAAATTTGCAATCTGATATGGCGACAAAAAATGACAACGCAGTTTGGAACTGGATGTGCAAAGCAGAGCTTGTCGGGAAATTCTTTCCCCCCACCCCAGACTTTTGAGGTTTGTCCACGAAACCTAAAAAAAAAAAAAAAAAAGGGCAAAATTGGACATTTCCTATGAAAAAAATCAGTTTAGACAAAAAAGGCCCATTTTCCTCAATAAAAAAACTATATTTAACAAAAACTATTGACCAGTTCTAATGCAAAGTCACCATGTGAAAATGCAAGGAGGTTGTTGTCTTCCTCCTTATGTCTTTGATGATCCAAGAATACTGTTTTTGTCTACGCACCTCCTTACCAGGAAGGCATTAGCATGTGGAAGGGGCACAGAGAAGAACAACAAAAATGAGCAGGGAGCTGGAGGAACTGACATCTAGGGAAAACCTAAGGGCATGGCTACACTTGCGAGTTACAGAGCATTAAAGCAGCCCCGTGCGCTCTAACTCACGATGCGTCCACACTGGCAAGGCATTTAGAGCGCTCTGACTCCGCGGCTACAGCACTCCTGGTAATCCACCTCAGTGAGTGGAATAACATTTGATGCGCCCCCGCTGGAGCACCGTGGCACCAGTGTGGACGCCCTGGTCTTTTAATGTGCTCTGATCGGCTTCCAGAAGTGTCCCACAATGCCTGTTCTACCCACTCTGGTCATCACTTTGAACTCTACTGCCCTGCCCTCAGGTGACCAACCATCAGACCCACCCTTTAAATTCTCTGGGAATTTTGAAAATCCCCTTCCTGTTTGCTCAGCCAGGCATGGAGTGCTCTTAGCACATCTTTCCAGGTGACCAGGCCTCCACGCACCAGGCGATCCCCAGTATGGAGCAACGGCGAGGTACTGGACCTCATCAGTGTTTGTGGGAGGAAGCTGTCCAGTCCCAGCTGCACTCCAGCCGTAGGAATTACGATACCTTTGGGCAGATATCAAGGGACATGATGGAAAGGGGCCATGACCAGGACGCTCTGCAGTGCAGGGTGTGACGGGTTGAATCACAGAAACCCCCCTGGGAGCTGCCACCCGATGTGCCAAGACTACCTCTGTTCCTGCTTTCCCTGCCAGCTCAGGACTCCAGCATCCTGTCTTGCTGAGCCAGACACTCCCGTCTGCTCCAGCAAAGACCCAGGGTCTGAATTACTTGCCCCAAAGCTGCAGGTTTACCTGAAAGCAGCTCATAGAAGTGTGCTTGTCTTTAACACTCAGATGCCCAACTCCCAATGGGGTCTAAATCCAAATAAATCCGTTTTACCCTGTATAAAGCTTATGCAGGGTAAATTCATAAATTGTTTGCCCTCTATAACACTGATAGAGAGATATGCACAGTTGTTTGCTCCCCCAGGTATTAATACATACTCTGAGTTAATTAATAAGTAAAAAGTGATTTTATTAAATACAAAAAGTAGGATTTAAGTGGTTCCAAATAGTAACAGACAGAACAAAGTAAGTCACCAAGCAAAATAAAATAAAATGCACAAATCTATGTCTAACCAAACTGAATACAGATAATCTCACCCTCAGAGATGCTTCAGTAAGTTTTTTCCTCAGACTGGACACCTTCCAGGCCTGGGCACAATTCTTTCCCCTGGTACAGCTCTTCTTCCAGCTCAGGTGGTAGCTAGGGGATTCTTCATGATGGTTCCACTCTCTCCTTTGTTCTGTTCCACCCCTTTATATATCTTTTGCATAAGGCGGGAACCCTTTGTCCCTCTGGGTTTCCACCCCCCCTCACTGGAAAAGCACCAGCTTAAAGATGGATTCCAGTCCAGGTGACATGATCACATGTCACTGCAAGACTTCATTACCCACTTGCCAGCACACACGTATACAGGAAGACTCACAGGTAAAACTCATCCATCTGCAGACAATGGTCCTGGTTAATGGGAGTCATCAAGATTCCAAATCACCATTAATGGCTCACCTGGATCACCTGGATTGATCGGTCTTCAGCTGTCATTAAGACTGCGCCGATCACAACACATCCGCCATTCTTCTCGCATTCTTGCCTTTCTTCTCCATGTTCGTCCGAAACGTTTAACAATGTCATCTTCCCATCTTCTTGGAGGCCGACCAGGTGGTCTTTTCTGTTCTCGCGGGTACCACTCAGTAATGATTGTGGTCCACCTATTGTCCATGAACCGTGCTACGTGGCCCGCCCATCGTATCTTATTATATCTGCTTTCCATGACAATATCTTTCACACCGCTGCGTTCTCTAATCATTTCACTTGGGATACAATCCAGAAGGGAAATTCCCAACATAGCTCGTTCCTTTGCCCTTTCAGCTACCGACAGCCGCTGTTCTTCTCTCTTTGTCAGTGCCCAGGTTTCACTTCCATACAGCATGGCTGGCAGCACAGTTGAATTGAAGATATTTGTATGTGTGGTCTTGTCGATTTTTCCCAAATATACGTACTGTTCCACGTCTTCAATTTCTTCTCCTGTTACCATTATTTGGGCTTTTCTTAAGACGTCTGATTGCATGTATTTCATTTTGCAACGGTTCATTTTCAGACCGACCTGACTGCTTTTCTTGTCGAGTCTTCATAGCATGCTCTGCAGTTGGTTGGTGCTTTCGGCAATTAGTATGATGTTGTCCGCGAATCTGAGATGAGATAATCGTTCTCCATTTATATTAACACCACTCCTCCAATTGATCTTGTTCATAACCATTTCAAGGCAGGCGGTAAATAGTTTTGGTGAAATTGTATCTCCTTGCTTTACACCTTTCTCGATTGGGATGCGGAGGGGAGTTTCGAGGAGAGTAATGTCTGTTGTACATCCAGTATTCACTTCCTTCAACAAACTGATGTACTGTGTATTAATGCCCTGCTCTGCAAGCGCCTTTAATATTGTGTTGAACTTGATGCTATCGAAGGCCTTTTCATAGTCGATGAAAGCAATGCACAGCGGGAGTTTGTATTCCCTCGCTCTTTCTAGAAGCTGGCTAAGGGTAAATATATGGTCAATCGTGCTGAAATGTCTTCGAAATCCTGCCTGCTCTCTCGGCTGTTGTTCATCCAGACTCTGCGAGAGTTGGTTCGTTATCACCTTTGTAAAGAGTTTATAGATATGAAAGAGCAGGCATATAGGGCGATATTCTTAAGAAATCTTAAGAAATCTTAAGATTTTCTCGATCCCCCTTCTTGTACAGCAAGATGGTATTCGACTCCTTCCAGCTTGATGGTATTTTTCCTTCTTCGAGATATCGACTGAATCTTAAAGCAAGGGCCTTCCAAAGTTTTTCGCCTCCTGCAGAAATCATTTCTGATGTTATTTCATCTTTGCCTGGAGCTTTTCCCTTCTTCATCTGGTGTAGTGCGCTTCGGACTTCACTGACGATTATTGGGGGGACATGATCTTCTGACTTTGGAGCGTTGGGAGAGGGACATTGATTCTTGATTTGAACAGTTCTATATAGAAGTCCTTGCAGACCTCCTCCATCCCTGCTATGTCAATTACTGTCTCTCTGTCCTTGTTCTTCAATGCTGTTATGCTCAATCTATACTGCACCAATTCCCGCTTGCATGTCCTGAGGCTCTTGTGTGATTCAGCTGTTTTAAGGATCTTTTCTTTCCGGAAGTTCTCAAAGTCATCCTTCAGTTTTTGCCGTATAAGCTTGCACAGAGTGGAGTACTCGAGGTTGTTATCCGAGCTTGTCAAGGCTGCTTCCCCACTTTGAACTTTAGGGTACAAATGTGGAGGCCTGCATGAAAACTTCTAAGCTTAACTACCAGCTTAGATCTGGTCCGCTGCCACCATCCCAAAGCTAATTCCCTTCCCTGGGTAGCCTTGAGAGACATTCACCAATTCCCTGGTGAATACAGATCCAAACCCCTTGGATCTTAAAACAAGGAGAAATTAACCATCCCCCTTCCTTCCTTCAACCAACTCCTGGTGAATACAGTTCCAACCCCCCTGGGATCTTAAAACAAGGAGAAATTAACCATCCCCCCTCCTTCCTTTCACCAACTCCTGGTGAATACAGATCCAACCCCCTTGGATCTAAAAACAAGGAAAAATAAATCAGGTTCTTAAAAAGAAGGCTTTTAATTAAAGAAAAAGGTAAAAATCATCTCTGTAAAATCAGGATGGAAAGTAACTTTACAGGGTAATCAAACTTAAAGAGCTCAGAGGACCCCCCTCTAGTCTTAGGTTCAAAGTACAGCAAACAAAGATAGGTTTCAGAGTAGCAGCCGTGTTAGTCTGTATCCGCAAAAATAACAGGAGTACTTGTGGTTAGTCTCTAAGGTGCCACAAGTACTCCTGTTATTTCAAACAAAGATAAACACTCTAGTAAAAGGTACATTTACAAGTTGAGAAAACAAAGATAAAAACTAACACGCCTTGCCTGGCTGTTTACTTACAAGTTTGAAATATGAGAGAGTTGTTTAGAAAGATGTGGAGAACCTGGATTGATGTCTGGTCCCTCTCAGTCCCAAGAGCGAACAACAACCAAAACAAAGAGCACAAACAAAAGCCTTTCCCCCCCAAGATTTGAAAGTATCTTGTCCCCTTATTGGTCCTTTGGGTCAGGTGTCAGCCAGGTTACCCGAGCTTCTTAACCCTTTACAGGTAAAAGGATTTTGGAGTCTCTGGCCAGGAGGGATTTTATAGTACTGTACACAGGAGAGCTGTTACCCTTCCCTTTATAGTTATGACAGAGCTCCTTTTCATATTTCTCTGCTTCTCTAACAAGCTTTTTGTTTCGTTCGAGATTCTTCCCTTTGCCTTCTTCATCTTTTCAATTTCAGCTGCTTTTATGCAACGTCTTAGTTTGTCAGCAAAGATACTATAGTCCTCATCACACTTTTCCGTCTGGCTCCAGTCAAACCCAGAAATCGCTTTCTTCAGCTTTGCTTCATCGAATGTCTTTGGGCGCTGTTTCCTGTTTGCCATCTGTAAAGCTTTCTTTTCTACTACTTCGTCGAAAATCAACTTCGCTCTAAGCAGGCGATGGTCACTGCCGGTGTTGAAGGGCTGCACCACAGAGACATCTTGAACGATGCGCCTTTTATTGACTAAAATATAGTCGATTTCATTTGCATAATTACAATAGGCCCTCAGAGTTATATTTCATATTTCTAGTTTCAGATACAAGAGTGGTACATTTATACAAATAGGATGACCACACTCAGTAGATTATAAGCTTTGTAATGATACCTTACAGGAGACCTTTTGCATGAAGCATATCCTGGTTACATTATATTCACTAATTATCATATTTTTATAAAACCATATAGACTGCACAACGTCACACAGGGTTAAAGTGAAGGAGCTGCGGAATGCCTACCGCAAAGCCCGCGAGGCAAACAACCACTCCGGTGCTGCCCCCATGACCTGCCATTTCTACAAAGAGCTGGACGCGATACTTGGGGGCGACCCCACCTCCACACTGAGTACCACCATGGACACTTCAGAGCCCAGTTCAACAAGGGAGGAGGAGGAAAGCGGGAGCGAGGTGCTGAGGAGGAGGAAGACATCCTGGAATCCCTAGATGCATGCAGCCAGGAGCTGTTCTCAAGCCAGGAGGAAGGTAGCCAGTCATGGCGGCCGGTGCTTGGGGAAGGACAAACACCAGAGGAGGTGCCCAGTAAGCGGCTTTTATTTTGGGAAGGAAGTTGTTCGGTGCGGGCTCTTGGGGTGAGGAGGGTTAGGGCTGCATGCATGCCTAGATGTGGAATAGGGCATTGATGTGCTCTCTCACATCGTGGTAATTGGCCTCAGTGATCTCTTCAAAGGTCTCATCCAGAACTTGGGCAATGCGCTTGCGCAGGTTTCTTGAGAGAGCCACTGTGGTCCTTGTCCCAGTCAGGCTAACATGTCCGTGCCACTGTGCTGAAAGGGGCGGGGGGACCATTGCTGCACACAGGCAAGCTGCAAATGGGACAGGGCGGAAGCCGCATTGTAGTAGAAAACCCTCCCTTGCTTCCCTGGTCACCCTCAGCAGCGAGATATCTTCCAGGACCAACTCCTGTGGAAAATGTGAAGACAGTGTTCAGTATAGGGGCCCCCTGCAACTGTTGGCTCTCCCCAAGGCACAGAAACCCAGAGGACAGTACAGCCGTGAAACAATCAGTCCCCCTTGACCCTGTGCTTACTCACCATTTTGGGGCTCCTGTGGGTTGTGTGTGCTCATTTTGGGACAGGCAAATTACGCTATTGTGTAGACTGTGCTTGCCCTTATGTACGGGGGAATCATTGCTTTGTCTGGTGTGAACAATGCTGCCTCTGTTAAGTGTTGCATTTTACCTTTACAGATGCAACCTTGAGATCTCAGCCATCCATGTTATCACTGGCCGAAAGACTCCAAAGAATTCGGAAGGGGCCACGTAGAAGCAAAGAAGACATGCTGCGTGAAATAATGCAGCAATCACTTAACAAGAATCTACAAGCGCAGGAGTGGAGGAAGTGAAAGGAGGATCCGCCAGCAGAATGAGGAGAGCCGGCACAAAAGCGTGGTGCTCCGGCAGCAAAGCACGGATCGGCTGATAAGCATCATGGAGCGCCAAGCAGACTCGATCCAGGCGCTCGTAGCCATGCAGGCGGAGCACTACCACGCCTGCCCCCTCCCCCCCACAGCCCTTGTCCCAAAACTCTTTCCCTTGTGCCCCCATGTCACCTCCAATCCACTTTCCCCAACATCCGGGTTCTTATCGCCACCAGCTGCCTCCAACACCTGTAGCTTCACCACCCAGCCCTGAAAACTACGACCCTTACCCACTGCACTCAACCCCCATCACCATGCAGTATAGCCATCCTGAAGTGCAGCACTCATTGCACAGACTCCAGACAGGAAGGCTGAGTATGACAACAGGACATATGCAAATCTGTGATTGTACCATTCCCCACCCCACCCCCTTGCCCTTTCTGTTTCTATGCATGCATCATGCACCTTTCTGGGCCAGCCTGCATTAATGTCAATGAAATGCCCATAGCAATCCACAAGCACCTGGAGAACTATAGAGAAATACCCCTTCTGATTAACATACTCAGAGGCTAGGTTGACTGGTGCCAGAATTGGAATATGCGTCCCATCTGTCACCCCTCCACAGTTAGGGAAACCCATTTGTGCAAAGCCAGCTAGGGTGACGAGATGAGAACTCGAAAATATCGGGACCGCCGCAGGGGGAGCGCCTTTTCAGTTGTTACACTCACCCGTCCGGGTTTTCGGTGGCACTTCTGCGGAGGGTACTTCAGTCGCTGATGGTGTTCGGCGGCGAGTAATAAACCTTGCCGCCAAAAAAACAAGTACCTGCCACTGCTGGGTGAGTGTAACAATTCAAAAGGCACTCCCCGTGCCTGTCACTGCTGCAAAAAGAAAAAAAAATAAAGCCCAAAACAAAATATCGGGACAAATGGCATCCTGACCATGCTTCGGTCGGGACATGGGCCAAACTGCTCGATATTGGGACAGTCCCGATTTTATCAGGACGTCTGGTCACCCTAAAGTCAGCCACAATGTTATGCACATTATCCAGAGTCACAGTTAAACATAAGAATGGCCGTACTGGGTCAGACCAAAGGTCCATCCAGCCCAGCATCCTGTCTACCAACAGTGGCCAATGCCCCAGAGTGAGTGAACCTAACAGGTAATGATCAAGTGATTTCTCTCCTGCCATCCATCTCCACCTTCTGACAAACAGAGGATAGGGACACCATTCCTTACCCATCCTGGCTAATACCATTAATGGACTTAACCTCCATGAATTTATCCAGTTCTTTTTTAAACCCTGTTATAGTCCTAGCCTTCACAACCTCCGCTGGCAAGGAGTTCCACAAGTTGACTGTGCGCTGTGTGAAGAACTTCCTTTTATTTGTTTTAAACCTGCTGACCATTAATTTCATTTGGTGGCCACTAGTTCTTAAATTATGGGAACAAGTAAATAACTTTTCCTTATTCACTTTCTCCACATCACTCATGATTTTATATATCTCTATCATATCCCCCCTTAGTCTCCTCTTTTCCAAGCTGAAAAGTCTAGGCTCTAATCTCTCCTCATATGGGACCCGTTCCAAACCCCTAATCATTTTAGTTGCCCTTCTCTGAACCTTTTCTAATGCCAGAATATCTTTTTTGAGATGAGGAGACTACATCTGTACACAGTATTCATGTGTATTTATATGTATTTATATCCATTAATGTGGATTTATATAAGGGCAATAAGATATTCTCCATCTTATTCTCTATCCCGTTTTTAATGATTCCTAACATCCTGTTTGCTTTTTTGACTGCCGCTACACACTGCATGGACGTCTTCAGAGAACTATCCACAATGACTTCAAGATCTTTTTCCTGATTCATTGTAGCTAAATTAGCCCCCATCATATTGTATGTATAGGTGAGGTTATTTTTTCCAATGTGCATTACTTTACATTTATCAACATTAAATTTCATTTGCCATTTTGTTGCCCAATCACTTAGTTTTGTGAGATCTTGTTGAAGTTCTTCACAGTCGGCTTTGGTTTTAGCTATCTTGAGCAGTTTAGTATCATCTGCAAACGTTGCCACCTCACTTTTTACCCTTTCTCCAGATCATTTATGAATTAGTTGAATAGGATTGGTCCTAGGACTGACCCTTGGGGAACACCACTAGTTACCCCTCTCCATTCTGAAAATTTACCATTTATTCCTACCCTTTGTTCCCTGTCTTTTAACCAGTTCTCAATCCATGAAAGGATCTTCCCTCTTATCCCATGACAACTTAATTTACATAAGAGCCTTCGGTGAGGGACCTTGTCAAAGGCTTTCTGGAAATCTAAGTACACTATGTCCACTGGATCCCCCTTGTCCACATGTTTGTTGACCCCTTCAAAGAATTCTAATAGATTAGTAAGACATGATTTCCCTTTACAGAAACCATGTTGACTTTTGCCCAACAATTTATGTTCTTCTATGTGTCTGACAATTTTATTCTTTACGATTGTTTCAACTAATTTGCCCGGTACTGATATTAGACTTACCGGTCTGTAATTGCCGGGATCACCTCTAGAGCCCTTCTTAAATATTGGCGTTATATTAGCTATCTTCCAGTCACTGGGTACAGAAGCCGATTTAAAGGACAGGTTCCAAACCATAGATAGTAGTTCTGCAATTTCACATTTGAGTTCTTTCAGAACTCTTGGGTGAATGCCATCTGGTCCCGGTGACTTGTTACTGTTAAGTTTATCAATTAATTCCCAAACCTCCTCTAGTGACACTTCAATCTGTGACAATTCCTCAGATTTGTCACCTACAAAAGCCGGCTCAGGTTTGGGAATCTCCCTAACATCCTCAGCTATGAAGACTGAAGCAAATAATTCATTTAGTTTCTCTGCAATGACTTTATCGTCTTTAAGTGCTCCTTTTGTATCTCAATCGTCCAGGGGCCCCACTGGTTGTTTAGCAGGCTTCCTGCTTCTGATGTACTTAAAAAACATTTTGTTATTACCTTTTGAGTTTTTGGCTAGCCGTTCTTCAAATTCCTTTTTGGCTTCTCTTATTACATTTTTACACTTAATTGGCAGTGTTTATGCTCCTTTCTATTTACCTCTCTAGGATTTGACGTCCACTTTTTAAAAGATGCCTTTTTATCTCTCACTGCTTCTTTTAAATGGTTAAGCCACGGTGGCTCATTTTTAGTTCTTTTACTGTGTTTTTTAATTTGGGGTATACATTTAAGTTGGGCCTCTGTTATGGTGTCTTTGAGAAGTGTCCATGCAGCTTGCAGGGATTTCACTCTAGGCACTGTACCTTTTAATTTCTGTTTAACTAACCCCCTCATTTTTGCATAGTTCCCCTTTCTGAAGTTAAATGCCACAGTGTTGGGCTGCTGAGGTCTTCTTCCCACCACAGGAATGTTAAATGTTATTATATTATGGTCACTATTTCCAAGTGGTCCGGTTATAGTTACCTCTTGGACCAGCTCCTGCGCTCCACTCAGGACTAAATCGAGAATTGCCTCTCCCCTTGTGGGTTCCTGTATCAGCTGCTCCAAGAAGAGAAGAATGAGGGGGGATTTGATAGCTGCTTTCAACTACCTGAAAGGGGGTTCCAAAGAGGATGGATCTAGACTGTTCTCAGTGGTACCAGATGACAGAACAGGGAGTAATGGTCTCAAGTTGCAGTGGAGGAGGTTTAGGTTGGATATTAGGAAACACTTTTTCACTAGGAGGGTGTTGAAGCACTGGAATGGGTTACCTAGGGAGGTGGTGGAATCTCCTTCCTTAGAGGTTTTTAAGGTCAGGCTTGACAAAGCCCTGGCTGGTATGATTTAGTTGGGAATTGGTCCTGCTTTGAGCAGGGGGTTGGACTAGATGACCTCCTGAGGTCCCTTCCAACCCTGATTCTATGATTCTAAGAAGCAGTCATTTAAAGTATCGAGAAATTTTGTCTCTGCATTTCGTCCTGAGGTGACATGTTCCCAGTCAATATGGGGATAACTGAAATCCCCCACTATTATTGAGTTCTTTATTTTGATAGCCTCTCTAATCTCCCTTAGCATTTCATGGTCACTATCACTGTCCTGGTCAGGTGGTCGATAATAGATCCCTAATGTTATATTCTTATTAGAGCATGAAATTACTATCCATAGAGATTCTATGGAACATGTGGATTCATTTAAGTTTTTTACTTCATTTGATTCTACATTTTCTTTCACATGTAGTGCCACTCCAACCCCACCTCTGCCCCCTGTATGACCTCTTCTGTCCTTCCAATATATTTTGTAGCCCGGAATGATTGTGTCCCATTGATTGTCCTTACTCCACCAGGTTTCTGTGATGCCTATTATATCAATATCCTTCTTTAACATGAGGCACTCTAGTTCACCCATTTTATTATTTAGACTTCTAGCATTTGTGTACAAGCACTTTAAAAACTTGTCACTGTTTATTTGTCTGCCCTTTTCTGATGTGTCGGATTCTCTTTTATGTGAATGTTTCTTGTCTGATCTGGCCTGTACTTTATCCTCTTTCATCCTCTCCTCCTGACTAAAACCTAGAGAATCTCTATCAACAGACTCTCTTCTAAGAGAAGTCTCTGTCCGATCCTCTGTTCCTCTGCAGTAGTCGGCTTTCCCCCATCTCTTAGTTTAAAAACTGCTCTGCAACCTTTTTAATGTTAAGTGTCAGCAGTCTGGTTCCACTTTGGTTTAGGTGGAGCCCATCCCTCCTGTATAGGCTCCCCCATCCCAAAAGTTTCCCCAGTTCCTAATAAATCTAAACCCCTCCTCTCTACACCATCGTCTCATCCACGCATTGAGACTCTGAAGCTCTGCCTGCCTACCTGGCCCTGCCCGTGGAACTGGAAGCATTTCTGAGAATGCCACCATAGAGGTCCTTGATTTCAGTCTTTTCCCTAGCATCCTAAATTTGGCCTCCAGGACGTCTCTCCTACCCTTCCCTATGTCATTGGTACCTTCATGTACCACGACCATCAGCTCCTCCCCAGCACTACAAATAAGTTTATCTAGATGCCTTGAGAGATACGCAACCTTCGCACCAGGCAGGCAAGTCACCATACGGTTCTCCCTGTCATCACAAACTCAGCTATCTATGTTTCTAATGATCAAATCTCCTATTACTAACACCTGCCTTTTCCTAATGACTGGAGTTCCCTCCCCCGGAGAGGTAACCTCAGTGCGAGAGCATACCCCAACACCATCTGGAAGGAGGGTCCCAACTATGGGAAGGTTTCCCTCTGCTCCCGTTGACTGCTCTACTTCCCTGAGCCTTTCATCCTCCTCAACAGTGCAGGAGCTGTCCGACCGGAGGTGGGACAAATCTATAGTGTCCCGGAAAGCCTCATCAACATACCTCTCTGCCTCCCTTAGCTCCTCCAGTTCCACCACCCTGGCCTCCAAAGCCCGTACGCGGTTTCTGAGGGCCAGGAGCTCCTTGCACCGAATGCACACATACGCCACCCGCCCACAGGGCAGGTAATCATACATGCTGCACTCAGTGCAATAAACAGGATAGCCCCCACTGTGCTGCTGGGCTTCTGCCTGCATTCTCTCCTACTGCTACCTAAATTAATGAAAGGGTTTTGTTTAAATCAAAAAGTTTTGAATATAGTTTAGTTTACAGGTTTAAAAGGATGGCAAGTGAACCTTACCCCCTTCCCACTCCTCTTCCAAACTCCCTTGTGAAACTCCCTGTTAGCAGCCCTGTTTGCAAAGCTGCAGTTCTTCTGAGCATGATGCGATTAATTGCCCTGCAAACTTGCATCAACACGATTCCAACGGTCGACTTTCCCACTCCAAACTGGTTAGTGACCGATCGGTAGCTGTCTGGAGTTGCCACCTTCCATATTGCAATAGCCACCCGCTTCTCCACCGTCAGGGCAGTTCTCAATCTCGTGTCCTTGCGCTGCAGGGTGGGGGCGAGCTCATCACACAGTCCCATGAAAGTGGCTTTTCTCATCCAAAAGTTCTGCAGCCACTGCTCCTCATCCCAGACTTGCATGATGATGTGATCCCACTACTCAGTGCTTGTTTCCCGAGCCCAAAAGCGGCGTTCCACGGAGGTGAACATGTCCGTGAATGCCACAAGCAATCTCGTGTTGCATGCGTTACTCGAGTCGATATCATCGTCGGAGTCCTCACTGTCAGTTTGGATCTTAAGGAGTAACTCAACTGCCAAACATGATGTGCTGGCGAGACTTGTCATCATATTCCTCAGCAGTTTGGGCTCCATTCCCACAGACTGAAAGGGGAGACAGAGTGCGCAGTACAAAAAAAGTTGAAAGATGGCGCCAAATGTGGACGGAAGCACAGGGATTGCTGGGATGTGAACCGATGCATCACGGGGCATTGGGACAGGACCCAGAATGCCCCGCACCCACGCCCCCTTCCCAGAAGCCACAGCGCCAGAATGGGAAGAGGTGCTCTGTGGGATAGCTGCCCATAATGCACCTCTTCCAATGCTGCGGAAAGTACCATTAATGTGGCCACGCCAGTGCACCTGCAGCTGTCAGTGTGGACAGACTGCAGCGCTTTTTCTACTGCGCTCTCCGAAGGCTGGTTTAACTCGCAGCGCTCTACATCTGCAAGTGTAGCCACACCCTTAAGGAACAAAATCTGTCTGGCTTGACTAAACAAGGCTCAAACGATGGATTATAACAGCCGGACACTGATTTCTATTAGATTGTAGAATAATCTCTATTGGGAAGTTGAGAAAGCTGGAATAATTGCAACTACATTGAACAAAATAAACTTTAGGAGATTCTGCTGCACTGGCAGGGATATAGGACTAGATTTCCCAATTGGTCTTTTCCATCAATAGCTTCTCTGAGGCCTGGTATACACTTTAAAATTAGATCAAGCTAGGTCACAGGGGGCTGGGAAACATTTCACGCCCTGTGTGACGTAATTAGGTCAATTTAACCCCAATGTGGACATAGCCAGGTCAATGAAAGAATATAGCTACTGCCTCCCAGAGAGGTGGATTAACTACATTGATGGAAAATCCCTTCTGTTGATGTAGGAAGCATCCATTCTATAGCGCTACAGCACATACATTGACTCTATGATGGAGTTTTACCCCTTCCCATTAAGGCTATTTTTCCCTCCCTTTCCCTGTCACTCTTCTCCCTCCCTTGGTAAAGCACTTTCCTTCTTTTGATCGGTAAATATGTGCAGAAAAGTCAAAATTTCTCTTCTCAGGATAATTCCTTCCTTCCCTTCCCATGAATGGCACACTGTCATTTCACCTAAAAGCAGAAATGCTCTGAAACTGACCTGTTTGCCCATGACTTTTGGTATCTCTACGTTTTTCCTCCTTTCACTTATTCTGAGATGAGAAGAAACGAAGCAGCTCCTGGTCAGAACCATAAAATCAGACTCAGGGTCCAACCGTTACCTGCTTGCTAACGACACCAACGTTTCCCTTAATAACTTTGGAGCTGCTTCTGGAGTAATGGAGATTGAATTGGGCTCTGATGACTTTGATATTTGCTCCCTGGAGCATCGGAGCTCCCAGGACAACAGGTGTGCAGAGCACATGCAGTTAAAGTTATTTCCATGTATTTCCTTGTGGAAATGATACACAGGGGGCCAGATCGTTAGCTGATCTGAATTGGTGTAGCTTCTGTGAACTCTTTTTAATATGAATCTAGAAGGAAATGAATGTCTTCCACGTCATTTGTTGGTCACCTCTCCAAAAGTCTCTTTAAGTATTTTCCCAGCATTGGTCTAGATAGCAGGGACAAGACTCTTCTTTCAGTTACCCTGGTGTAACTCCAGAGACACACCGATAATTTCAGTAGCGTTAATCTGGATTCCCACTATTGTAGCCTAGCTCAGTATCAGACCATCCCACAACATATTCCAGTGTCATGTGTACCAGGCATAATATTTTCACGTAATATTTGGGTTCTGCTTTCAATCCTGCTAATCCCCAACTGTACAACTGTGCAAATCACAAAAACATGCTTTTACCTGGAGCATGCGGTTAGAATTTTCATGGGATATATTAATTATGTATATATCTCAATTGATTTAGCACCCATAAAATAGACTTGTTTGTGGTATTTAAGCTGTATGAACATTGAATGGAACAGACAGAGGACCCCGGGAAGTCAGAGGCAAACCTCCCATTGACTTCAGTGGGAGTAGGTTCAGGCCAATAGCTACCATTGCATGCAGCGCGCAGCAGACGGCTGCGTTTCAGCAGCTTGTTCATGGTAGCACTCTGAGTCACGTTAGATGATACGGCTGTAAAAATCCTGGGAGCTGGTCTCCCTTAGCATTCCCACCACTGCTAGCACCGGCAGAGCTTTACGAGTTCCAGTGCATGGGGATAAAATATTGTCAGACACCTCACTGTAGAAAAGGCCATGGTGAATGAGTACGGATCACTGGGTACAAATAGAGCTGATTCTGCAATTGACAGCATGAAAATGCAAATCCAGGGTGGACCATGCAGCCTGCAGTACAGGCCCAGGTAGTTCAAACCTTTCATGTTTTTCTTGTAAGTGTTATTGTCAGTGTGTAATCTCATGTCTGGATACATGAGAAATATCACTTGGATAGTTTATCTCTGCCCTATGTATAGCTGAACAATCAAAGTCCATTATCCTCCATCAGAGTGACCTGCAGCTCCGTAACTGTGTATGACTCATCCTATGGAAAGCAGCTGTATGCAGCCAGTGCTAGAGGAAAATGCATGTACGTTGCTTCCAATGCATAACATGTGTCTGTGTTGGTGATTTTTAAATCATACACATTAAGGCTCCTTTTCACCTTCACTCATCGGCAGTATAATGGGAACTATCTAAACATCAGGCCCTTTTGACCGCTTTGAGCTCAGCTATTGTATCTTAGCAGTGACTAAAGTTAACCTTAGAAGTGGCTGGGCTGAATCTCTCATAAAGGGGCCCTTCTCCAAAAGATATCCTCTTTGTGGATGTGGACCACAACAGTAGAAGCCACACGTGTAGGTGGAGATTTTGACAACCCAGCAAAATGCCTGGGCCACTGCCAATAACTGGAATATCCTCGTTATACTTATTGCCAAAAGCAGCTAAGCTACTAGGCCTTTGCAGCTGCCTTAGCATAACTAGGCAGACCCAGAGGGGTGGGGGATGACCACAAGAAATGAGCATGATCCTGTGCCACCCTGTTTCGCTTCTTTTAAAAGTGCTGAAGTATGCGTCTTTGGAAAACAGGAAGTCTAGCTATATTTTTTGTTATGCAGAAATACGACTGGAAGACTAACAGCTGGAAACTTCTTGTTTAACTCTTGCTTAATTTTTTTTTTTTTTTTGATTAACAAGCTATGAAATACTAACATGCATAAAAGGGGGGAAAAGTCTGAATTAGGTGCACTCTGCTGTGAACCCATCATTAGTTCCCCAGCGGCAGATGGAAGGCTGGCCACCAGACATCTGTCACTGGACACGCGAAGACCACTCCAGACCTTGAGGTAAATTCACCTTGGGGTGCTCTAAACCTGTTGCTTGTGTATATATGTGCTGAAGACTAAATAAAGTAAAAGCTTTAAGTGAAAGCACTCTTGTTTGCACTATTTATAATAACCATCTATCAGACGGACGTGCTGTGTCCCCATGAATTTATTTCCTGTCATTGCTTCACAAAGAATGAAGTTACCAAGAGTTTTGGGTTCAGAAAACCCAGGTAATACAGGTACAGCTCTGAATACATATCTCATGGTGTTACCCTCCAGGATACACCGGTCTCAGCGTCACACACAGCCCTCTGGATACAGAATTCCCCTCATGTCCCTGGACTCAGTCAAAATCCCCCTTGGGCCCTTGGATTCACTCAGAATCAGATTCCTTCTGTCAGGGTATCTCAGGCCCCTTGAAATGGCTGCTCTGTGTCTGTCTCCTTGGGTGACCTTGGGGTAGGCAATGTCCACATAGTTCAAAGAAAATCCCGTTGAAGGATCCTGTTCAAGGGTTACACAAGCCAAGGGTTACACAAGCCAAGAGTCTGAAGAGAATAACCCCTGGAAACACCCAGGATTATAAAGCTGAGTTAGAAGATCTGGAGACTTTACTGTATGTGATCTTTTAGAATTGCAAGGGTTAGCTGCCTCTTGTGATGGTCTCTCAAATTTTTGCTCACAGAATTGCCAAATGAAGTAACACTTCTTCCAAGTTGCCACATGGAATGGAATTCCCATATGAAAGAACGATGCTAACTTCGTCTATCCAAACCTAATGTATTGAAGGTCACAGCAGAGTTTGGCAGGGACCTAGTAGAACTAGCTCTAATTCATGGCTTTGCCACAGACTCCCTGCGTGACCCCGGGCAGCTCACAAAATCTCCCTGTGCGTCAGTTCTCCATCTGCAAACGCTATGGAAACTTTTCCTTTGTCTGCTTTGGGTAGTTATATTTTAAGCTCTTTGGGACAGGGCCTGTCTCTTACCAGGTGTCTGCACAGCAGCTTCAGGGTGATGAATGTCAAATAAGAGCCATCTATAAAAGCCAGGTTAGCAAGGACAAAATATATTGGGGTGTGAAGCTGAGAAGTGATGCTCATGAACACAATCGCCCCAAGTTTTCCCATTAGGGTGACAGCATTGACCACTGGAAGCAGCACAAAAGGGTGACTTGAAACCTCAGCTGATCTGTGAATCATGTGAAAGTGAACTCAGTTGCCTGGGTTTATTTTCCTCAGGCCATTTCTTTGGTCCCAGTGTGAAGGATACAGATGAAAGACTACCAGACAGCTTTGGTGAATTTCTTCCAATCGCCCTCAGGTAGTCCTCAATATTGTGGTGCTGTTATAACCTTTGAGTTCCTCATACACAGCACTCACTTGATGTTTCTTTCCTCTGGCCACCTAGTTTCACTTTTAGTGCCCAGCCATGGAGATACAAGTCAGCTGCAGTCCTACTAAGTCCTATTCTACATACAGAATTTGAACTGATTTAACTATTTCATTTGGGGAGGGGGTGGTGGTGATTTTATACCTATATAGTCAAAGCAATACAAACCCTAGTACAGATGTACTTATACATGTGTAAAGGTGTTTATACTAGCATAGCTCATTCCTGTAAATTTAGTGACCTCAGCAGTGGTAAAACAGAATAAGAATTCGTAGGAGGTAGTTCTCTGACCTGTGTGACACAGGAGGTCAGGCTAGATGGTCACAGTGATCCTTCCGGCCATGGAATCTATATATCTATTAATCTAAATTCTCAAAGGCATGAAATGTAGGACAGTCATTTGTGATGATCTGTTGATATAATTGATATAAAAGCACTGATTGAGCTTAAGGTTTTGCATTAGAGTGTGAGTTTGGTGATGTTGGGGCATATACTGCTTGTTGTTGTTGTTGTTGCTGCATCTGTTGGAGACCGAAATGAAAGGCCAGGCAGCATTGGAGAGTGTTATTAACAGCGTCGTAGGCGATATGAAGGTGGAAAGGAAGCACGCCCTACTTCTCAGATCTGGAGCCCTCTTCAAGGCGGTGTGTGGCTCTGACACCCTAAGCACCTGGCAGCCCCTCCACAGCCCATGACAGCAATAGCAGGGGTTGCTGCAACACAAAACTGAGCTACATTGCCAGTGATGTGTAGACCCCACAAGGAATGGAACTGCAGAGAGGAGTATGTGGCAGGACTGAGAGCTATCATCAGCCACCTGGGAGGTGAGGGTGGCTTGCAGAAGTCCAGCCTGTGACCAGTACCTTCTTATCACTCCTGCAGGCAGAAGATTCAGTCTCTTTAACTAAAAAGAAAAATCAAAGTAGGTTGATTAGTCCCTTGTGCTAATCAGCTGCACTGAGCTTCTCTCAAAGGATCCCATCCCCTGGGATCAGAAGCTACTAGCAATCCTTGATTGCAATAAACTCTGCTGGGTCCCAGGGGAAGAGGCTGAACATTTCCAAGATAATTAACTTTCTGGGGAAAAAGCAGATACTGGAAACTTACTAGTTATGCTAAGGTAGCTGCAAAGGCCTAGTAGCTTAGCTGCTTTTGGCAATAAGTGTAACAATTGATATTCCAGTTACTGGCAGTGGCCCAGGCATTTTGCTGGGTTGTCAAAATCTCCACCTACACGTGTGGCTTCTACTGTTGTGGTCCACATCCACAAAGAGGATATCTTTTGGAGAAGGGCCCCTCTATGAGAGATTCAGCCCAGCCACCTAACTTTAGTCACTGCTAAGATACAATAGCTGAGCTCAAAGGTGTCAAAAGGGGCTGATGTTTAGATAGTTCCCAGTAAACTGCTGATGAGTGAAGGTGAAAAGGAGCTTTAATATGTACGATTTAAAAATCACCAACACCATCTAGCAGAGAAAGGTGTAACATGATCCAATGGCTAGAAACGGAAACCAGTCAAATTCAGACTGGACATCAGGTGTCAATTTTTAAGTGAGGATAATTAACCATTGGAAAAACTTACCTGGGGTCATGGTGGATTCTCCATCACTGGCCATTTTTAAATCAAGATGGGCTGTTTTTCTAACATCTCTGCTCTAGGAATGATTCTGGGGCAGTTTTCTGGTCTGTGTTATACGGAAGGTCAGACCAAGTGATCACAATGGTCCCTTCTTGCTTTGGAATCTATGGTCCAGTTGATAGGACACTGGATTGAGACTAGATCTGGTCAGAAATTTTTGGATGGAACATTTTCCCTTTGGAAAATGCTTATTGGTTGAAATCAGAATGTTTCATGGAAATGTGATGATTTTAACAAAACTGTCAGTGCAAACCAGGCAGGTTTCTGTCGGTATAACTTGTAAATTCATTAGTTTCGTAGAATTTAATATAAGAGATCATTAGATAATCTAGTGTGACTTTCTATATAACGTAGCCCATAGAATTTCACCCAGTTGCCCCAGTATTGAGCCCAATAACTTGTGTTTGCCTAAAGCATGTCTTCCAGAAAGGCCTCCAGTCTTGGTCCAAGGACTTCAAGAAATGGAGAATCCACCACTTTCCTGGATAGCTTGTTCCAGTGGTAATCACCCTCTCTGTTATGTGAAGTGAAGTGATGTAATGTGTAGTGATGTGTGTGTTCAAGGCTAAGGACAGAGTCAGGGAAAAAGACACCTTGGGTATGTCCACATTAGGAAAAACTATATTAGGGAAAACTATTTGGATATTAGGAAAAACTATTAGGGTATGTCTACATTAGGACAGGTTTCAGAGTAGCAGCCGTGTTAGTCTGTATCCGCAAAAATAACAGGAGTACTTGTGGCACCTTAGGCCTTGTCTACACTACGAGAGTACTTCGATTTTAGTTAATTCGACTATGTGGAATCGATATTACTAAGTCGAACGTGTGTGTCCACACTAAGGACAGTAATTCGACTTTGTGAGTCCACACTAACGGGGCAAGCATCGACATTGGAAGCGGTGCACTGTGGGCAGCTATCCCACAGTTCCCGCAGTCCCCCCTGCCCATTGGAATTCTGGGTTGAGCCCCAAATGCCTTCTGGGTAAAAAAATGTGTCGAGGGTGCTTTTGGGCGCCTGTCGTCATCCGTCCGTCACTCACGCCCTCCCTCCCTCCCTCCCTGAAAGCGCCGGCGGGAAATCAGTTCGCGCGCTTTTCTGATTACTGACAGCGCGGACGCCACAGCAGTGCGAGCATGGATCCCGCTGCGACCATCGCTGCAGTTGTGGCAGTTCTCAACGCCTCGCAGCTTCTCCTCCACCTGTACCAGAGGCAGCTGCAGATCAATCATGAGAGGAGGCTACGGCACCACCGTGACGGCATGAAGTCGGACACTAGCTCCGACCTCTCTGAGAACATGAGACCCAGCGCCCAGGACATCTCGCTGTCACTGGGTCTTGTTGATACTGTTGAACGGCGATTCTGGGCCCGTGAAACAAGCACGGAATGGTGGGACCGCATAGTGCTGCAGGTCTGGGATGAATCCCAGTGGCTGCGCAACTTTCGCATGCGGAAGGGGACTTTCCTCGAACTGTGTGAGTTGCTGTCCCCTGCCCTGAAGCGAAAGGACACCCGGATGCGGGCAGCCCTGACTGTCCAGAAGCGAGTGGCCATAGCCCTCTGGAAGCTCGCAACGCCAGACAGCTACCGGTCCGTCGCTAACCAGTTTGGCGTGGGCAAGTCTACCGTGGGGGTTGCTGTTATGCAAGTAGCCAGGGCAATCGTCAAGCTACTGCTATCTAAGGTAGTGACCCTGGGAAACGTGGAGCTCATCAGAGATGGCTTTGCCGAGATGGGATTCCCAAACTGCGGTGGGGCTATAGATGGGACTCACATCCCTATCCTGGGACCGGACCACCAGGCCAGCCAGTACATCAACCGGAAGGGCTACTTTTCCATGGTGCTGCAAGCACTGGTGGACCATCGGGGACGTTTTACCAATATCTACGTTGGATGGCCTGGCAAGGTTCATGACGCTAGGGTGTTCAGGAACTCTGGTCTGTGTAGACGGCTGCAGGAAGGTCTTTACTTCCCGGACCACAAAGTAACTGTTGGGGATGTGGAGATGCCTACAGTCATCCTCGGGGACCCTGCATACCCGCTAATGCCCTGGCTCATGAAGCCCTACACTGGCGCACTGGACTCAGGGAAAGAACTATTCAACTACCGGCTCAGCAAGTGCAGAATGGTGGTGGAGTGTGCTTTTGGCCGTCTCAAGGGGAGATGGAGAAGCCTACTCACTCGCTGTGATCTCAGCGAGACCAATATCCCCATTGTGATAGCTGCTTGCTGTGTGCTCCACAATTTGTGTGAGAGCAAGGAGGAGACCTATATGTCGGGGTGGGAGGTTGAGGCAAATAGCCTGGCTTCTGATTACGTCCAGCCAGACAGCAGGGCGATTAGAAGATCACAGCGGGACGCGCTGTGCATCAGGGAGGCTTTGAAAGCCAGGTTCCTGACTGAGCAGGGTCTCCAGTGACTTTTTACTTTGTGGACACAGATGCTGAACCTGCCCCCGTTTCTTTACCCAGTTACTGTTGACTATCCTTCCAAGTTACATACCCCCTTCCCCACCTTCCCAACAAATAAAATCTGTTCCGTTTTGTTAATGAACAAGGTTCTCTTTTTTACTGTTTTCGCGGGAATGTTTTAAACCGGGGACGCAGACTGTGGCGGGGGGCGGGCTTATTGTTTTGATGCAAATGATGCTTCTAAAGTCCGGGAATGACAGGCTCCGCAGTGCTGGATTGGTTGTTTCAACGCAGCCTGCCAGCAGTCCTGGGCGGGACTGCATGTATGTGTCGGCCAAGTGACTTTCTGGCAGGGGGCGGAGGGTAACAGATCCCCTGCTGCGTGGCTCTGTGATCCAGGATAAGGACCGCGGCATAGGATCTCTAACTGCCCTCCCCCGCCACAAAGTCACAGATCAACCCCCTCGCACCCCAGAACATGAAAACCGCCTCCCAGACTGACCAGGGTAACTGGTGACTGTACTGTGTATGTGTCCAGATGCTGGACCTGCCCCCGCCTCTGTAGCCTGCTACAGGTGACAGTGCTGTCCAAGTAACAAACACCTTCCCCCCCTTCAGACAGAATCCCCTCCAAAAGACACTCTCGGAAACAGTACTTAACAGAAACAGATGTTTTATTATGAACCGCACATGAAAAGGGGGGGGAGGAAACTTGGACGTGGGCTAGTGTGAGATGGGTAGGAAAGGACTTTTCAAACTTTGGAACGAGAGCCTTCCATTGCTGCAGCAGTGTGTAGGGGCCGACTGAAAGTTTTAACGGCCCTTGCCGCCCCTCCTTCTTTGTACTTTTGGTGAGGGGGGTGTGGGACTTGGTGGCGGGGGAGGGCGGTTAGAGATAGACAGCAGCAGGGCTCTGTCATCCTGCCTCCGGTCTTGCAGAACATCCACTAGGCGCCGGAGCATCTCCGTTTGCTCCCTCATTAGTCCAAGCAGGGTTTGAGTAGCCTGCTGGTCCTCCTGGCGCCACCTCTCCTCCCGTTCCATGACTGCTCTGTGCATTTGTGACAAGTTCTCCCTCCACTGTGTTGTCTGGGCTGCCTGCTCTCGTGAGCAGTCCATAAGTTCATAAAACATGTCTTCCCGCGTCTTTCTCTTCCTTCTTCTAATCTGCGCTAGCCTCTGGGAGTGTGATGCCAGGCTGGGTTGGGAGACAGTCGCAGATGTGTCTGTGGGAATGGGAAAAAGGGAGTAAATTCCTGAGACAGATAAATGAAGTTGCTAACAAAGAACATAGTCTTTCTCTGTGAACAACACCATGCACTGGACCTTTCACATGCGCACTCAGGACAAGGTCGAATTTTCGGCCCTCGCCTTCTGTGTCTGGGGTCCTGCAGTTGCGATCAGAGACGCGTTGCAGGACACCTCTACTTCTGCTGCAGGAAAACATGGTAAGCCGTAGACTTGTGGCAGCTTAAAAATGTAATAGTAGCACTGGGCTCCTTTCGCACTGAATGCAAGGCCACTCTCTGCTGGCAGCAATCAGGGAAGCATGAGCTCTGCCCCTGTCCCACCACCTCGCGGCTGTCCCCGGGAAAGATCCCTGTATGCTGCCCCTCTGCCGCCTCCACCGCGTGGCTGTAAAGCAGTCCCAATACTAACATTCCCCTCCCTAATTTAAAGCAGGGCGTCATGTGTGACATTACACTCATGAGGATCTCGGAGACCGAGAGGGGAAGGATGCTGCGTGAGACCATGCAGAGGCCTGGGTCGTATGCCGCCATGCTGTGCCGCGCACTGATCCCGGACTACCTGATGGACTCATGGCGTGGGAACGTGTGTTACCACGGGGGACCGAACAAGATCGCCCTGCCGTGGAACCTCATGCGCATGCTGGAGCGGTACCTCCAGGAGAGCTATGCCGAGCTATCCCAGGAGGACTGTCTGTCCATTCCCGGGCACATTGACCGTCTTTTCATTTAAGTTCAGCATAAGGGACTACAGAGTGGAGCGTCCTGTGGTGGCCTAATCATGAATATCCGGACATTACTTGATTTTCTATACATAGTTAGGAGTAAATAGTTCACTAAGCCAACTAAATCATGAACAACAAATTACTAATATAGTTAATATTCCTGTTTTGTTATAAATAAAAGTTTCTATGTTTAAATGAGTGACTGAAAAGCCCATTCTTAACAATATAAATATTCCAGTTATGTTTAAATGAAATGTTGAGATGTTTAAAGCACTCACTGCTTGATCCTTCCCCTGATTCGGTGTCCGGGGTAACGGCTGTGGACGGTTGGTAGGGGATCTCGGTAAGGGTGATGAAGAGCTCCTGGCTGTCGGGGAAATCAGCGGTGCAAGCGCTGTCGACTGCCTCGTCCTCCTCATCTCCTTCCTCATCTTCCCCGTCACCTAACATTTCCGAGGAGGAACCGGCCGTGGACAATATCCCATCCTCGGAGTCCACGGTCACTGGTGGGGTAGTGGTGGCGGCCGCACCTAGGATGGAATGCAGTGCCTCGTAGAAACGTGATGTGTGGGGCTGGGATCCGGAGCGTCGGTTTGCCTCTTTGTTTTTTTGGTAGCCTTGTCTCAGCTCCTTGATTTTCACGCGGCACTGCGTTGCATCCCGGCTGTATCCTCTCTCTGCCATGGCTTTAGAGATCTTCTCATAGATCTTTGCATTCCTTCTTTTGGAGCGCAGCTCTGAAAGCACGGACTCATCGCCCCACACAGCGATGAGATCCAAGACTTCCCGATCAGTCCATGCTGGGGCCCTCTTTCTATTAGATTGCACGGCCAACTCTGCTGGAGAGCTCTGCATCGTTGCCAGTGCTGCTGAGCTCTCCACGCTGTCCAAACAGAAAATGAGATTCAAACTGGCCAGACAGGAAAAGGAATTCAAATTTTCCCGGGGCTTTTCCTGTGTGGCTGGTCAGAGCATCCGAGCTCGAAGTGCTGTCCAGAGCGTCAACAGAGTGGTGCACTGTGGGATAGCTCCCGGAGCTATTACCGTCGATTTCCATCCACACCTAGCCTAATTCGATATTGCCATTTCGAATTTAGCGCTACTCCTCTCGTTTTCGAGGATTACAGAAGTCGAATTTAAAAGAGCTCTATTTCGAACTAAATAGCTTCGTGGTGTGGACGGGTGCAGGGTTAATTCGATGTAACGGCGCTAAATTCGATATAAACTCCTAGTGTAGACCAGGCCTTAGAGACTAACAAATTTATTAGAGCATAATAAATTTATTATATATATATATATATAAATTTATATATAGCATGTAGCTATATATATATATAGTTGTAGCATGGGCTACAACTATATATATATATAGCTATATGCATCCGAAGAAGTGGGTTGTAGCCCACGAAAGCTTATGCTCTAATAAATTTGTTAGTCTCTAAGGTGCCACAAGTACTCCTGTTATTTCTACATTAGGAAAAATTCCAACACGCTATGTTCCCTTTGGTTAAGCATTTTAAGATAAGCAAAAAAGCATTTTGGAAACAGCTTAACATTAGTACATTTCATATACAAAAACATACATGACACTCTAGATAATATTGATATTGTGTATAATGTTAATATTGTATATGAGATTGACTAACACCATAGACTTTTCAGATTTTCTCTTATCCAGCTCCACATTTGAAAGACACAAAGTGTCTGTAGCACCAGACCACAGCACAAATACCTGAAGGCTGTTGAGTGTATTTCACAAGCTTTGTGTATTTTACTTTCTGATACGTTGGCACTCTCCCCACATACATGCAAAGTAAGAGTTCATGCAAAGGTTACAGCACTGTACAACTGCACAATTTCAGACTTATTCAATTTAACAGGAACATAAAGGGTTCTAAATATAATGTACTTTACTTGGTCACTATTGCTACTTTCTTATTTTGATTACATAATACCACTTTTTCAATCACATGTGTAGTTACAGCAACAACTCCCATGTTTTAATCAACACATTGTGCTCATGATAGCTGATTATATGATACATCTGTTTTCTGGTAGTTAGCAACCAATGAATTTAGATTCCTGTTAATAGCACTGTTTGCCAGTTAGCTGAATAAATCCATAGTAAAATTCCAATAACGGCCATTGCAACATTTAGAAACATACACTGGAACCCCGCTATAACGTGCCCCGCGACAACGCGAATTCGTTTATAACGCTGGGCAGGTCTGGCCCCGGCGGCTGCAGCAGGCGCGGGGCAAGTCTGGCGGGCGCGGGGCGTTTGGGATCCATGCCCCAGCGGCTGCAGCAGGAGCAACTCTCCCTGCAGCCCCAGCGCGCCCCTGGGGTTCTCACTTCCATCCCCGGCAGGGCCAGCTCCAGCCCGCGTCCTTCCCTCCCTGCCGACCGATGTAGGGGGCAGCAGCGCGGAGGAGGGGAGCGCCCTGCTGGGAGCGGGCTGCAGAGTGGCGCGGAGCCCTCTTGGCAGTCGGCACGGCAGGCCAGCGGCGGTCGTCTTCGGGGGCCCCGCTCCCCTGGCCAGAGCGCCGGCCAGAGCGCGGCAAGCCCCGCGGCCCTGCGCTCCCAGCTGGAGCTCTGGCCGGAGCGCGGCAGCCCAGTGGCCCCACGACCCCGGCTGGAGCGTGGCTGCCCCATGGCCCTGCAACCCCGGCCAGAGCGCGGCAAGCCCCGCAGCCTTGGTCTCCCGGCTGGAGCTCCGGCTGGAGTGCGGCCAGCCCCGCAGCCCGGCGACCCCGGCCGTAGCGCGGCTGCCCCATGGCCCCGCGACCCCGGCCGGAGCTCGGCAGCCCCGTGGCCCCGCTCTCCTGGCTGGAGCTCCAGCCGGAGTGTGGCAAGCCCCAGCCCACCCTCCCCCAGCCGGCAATCCCAAGTGCCGCCCCAGGAATCGGGCCCCGCCGGCCCTGGCGGCAGGAGGGGCCGAGTGGCGAGCGCCGCGGCTGAAGGAAGCCCTGGCCGCCCCCCTTCTCTCTCTCCCCCCGCTCCCTCCCTCCCCCTAGCCAGGGCGCGGAAGCTGAACACAAGTACAGTGGAACCCCGCTATAATGCGACCCTGCATTTACCGCGATTGAATTTTTTGGACCCCAATGATCGCGTTAGAGCGGGGTTCCACTGTATGTAGCTACAACTTCACAGGCAGTGTTTTTCAATTTTGCCTTTCTCCTGGCCGTAAAACATTCTGTGACTTCTCAGCTCAGTCAACAGTGCCATGACGCATCATGGGGTTTGGGGTCAGTTTGGTCAACAGATAACTGAGGGCAAAACTCAAGTCCTAGCAAACTGTCAATAGAGTGGAGTGCCAGAGGAGCAATATTCCTCCTCAGAGCTCTCTGGAAACATTCTGGCTCCATTCTCCTCTGTGACCAGGTTCTTAAAACCTCAATAACATTTAAAGGTGCAGTTCTCTGGGGTTGTCTTTCTGGATTTGGGCCAAATTTAACTAGGGGTGCAAAGGGAAAGGGGGGTTGGGGCTAGCTGGCTTAACCTGCCCTCTATTATGCCTGATTTCTTCAAGAAAAGTGTGGGTAAGGGTCTCCCTTAGTTTCTTGACCTGTGGGCCCTGAGAGGTAAGGAGATGAGCGGCCAGATCCTGAATTGGGGTAAATCAGTTAGATCAATGGAACTATGCCAATTTATGATAGTTGGGGATCTGGGTCCAGGTTCCTTAAGACATCATCCTTTATTTGTGACTCCCGCCCAATAAAAACAAGCCAATAGCCTCTCTCCCTCCCTCCAAGAAAGAACATGTGGTTCTATATGTTTTTATGATGCTTCTAGAGCTTCATTCTTAACCTTCAGAACTCTGTTTCTGGGCACTATCCACCACGTCCAAATGGGTTGGAGAACTGGTGGTCTCAACACACCAGCAATCCTGAGAGTTGCGTTAGGAACAATTCTTGTCCAAGGTGATCTCCAGCTGCTCCTCAGTTTCTCCCCAGATTAAACCTTGTTTCTTTAGTTTCTGTGCAATTACTTTCCAATTCCAAAGGCTGCAAAGATAATTGTAATTGCTGCCTCTTTGTACACCTGAGCTCCTGAGGTCAGAGATGCCTCTGGGAGTGGGTCCCAAGGTCACAAACTCTCAGTATGAATCCTCCCGGAGTCCAGCCCTGGAGTCAGTAAGAGATGCGTCACTGTGCTGCATCGGCAGGCTGGAGAACCTTGAGGCTCAACAGGACTGTTATAAATTTATGATGTCGCCTTCTCATCAGTGAGAATTTGGTGTGGTTTGGGGAGAAATGAGGGCATTCAGATATTACAGTGAGGAGTTCCATGGAAGTGCCTAGATAGAGAGATTGGCTAGAAAGGGCATTTGATGTAGAAACCAGATCTTGAGGCTCCTGACAAGGAGGGTCTTGAAATATATCTTAGACTAAGTGAAAGTGGGAAAAGCAAAGGAGCCATCAAGCTGGGAGGCAGCTGGTAAGTGTATGCACATTTCTGCTATTTGTTCTATATTACAGAGAGATGAGATCAAATGTATCATCGTTAAAAAGCAATCACTACCTGTCCTCTATATAGTTAATTGTCTAAAAATATTTTATCACAGTTCTTTCCAACTGTCTTGACACTTAGCTCTGTGTCATGTGGATAAAAGTAGATTAAGGATCAACATGAAGGAATGGCCAAACGCACAGGTCGGTACCAGCTGCTTTTCACCATTCCAGAAACACGATGCGGACACACTGGTTTCTCTGACCAATTCAACAGGGTTTACAGCTGCTTTGTGTGGCCAGATCTGGGCAAGGCAGCCAGAATGTACAGTAGAGTTAAGAACACCAGAGTTACAAACTGACCAATCAACCACACACCTCATTTGGAACCAGAAGTACGCAATCAGGCAGCAGCAGAGACAAAAAAAAAAAAGCAAATACAGTGCAGTACTGTTAAACATAAATCACTAAAAAAAAAGGGAAAGCAACATTTTTCTTCTGCATAGTCAAGTTTCAAAGCTGTATTAAGTCAATGTTCAGTTGTGAACTTTTGAAAGAACCACCATAACGTTTTGTTCAGTTACGAACATTTCAGAGTTCTGAACAACCTCCATTCCCAAGGTGTTCGTAACTCTGAGGTTCTACTGTATTGGTGAATCTGGGTCAGAATGATTGATTGGGTCAAATCTTGGTGGTAATAAAGGGTAAATGGCAAAAAGAGTTTGATCATGGTGTCCCTCATCTGACAATTCACAAAACCTTTGAGAGAGAAGGATAGAGAGAAAAGGCTTGACAGAGACCATCATCTATCTGTCAACCAGTACAGCCAAATATATATACCATGAAGGATGTTCTTACGTTATATAAAGCTTAACTTCAAGATCTAGACATTAGAAAGTCCAACTAGAAGAGAAGCCTTCTAAGTCTGACTTTTGACAGAGAGTTAATGCATTGAGAATGATAGGGAAACTTAATCCCAGTGGCTATAAACCATTTAGAAATGGCTTCACAGTGCACAGGAGTATCGGGATATTTGATTATAAAGCAGCCAATATTGAGGACTTCTAAGTAATCTAGGCTTTGATCCTATGTCTATGGAAATCAATGGAAAGACTCCCATTGACTTCAATGGGCTTGCAGCAGTACCCTAGGGAGGATGGTAGAAGCAGAGGAAGGATAGAAATCCATGGCCTGCTTCTCCGTTCATACCAGTGCAGTGCCATGTTGCCGGCAGCTGGATCTCAGTCAGGCTCTCTGAGCACCTGGCACTAATACATTAAGCAATGTGACTACCATCTGGCACGTATGGTTCATTCTCTTTCCTCAAGTAGCAAAAATCCCCAACGGCCTGAGATGGGACACTAGATGGGGAGGGCTCTGACTTACTACAGAGAATTATTTCCCAGGTGTCTGGCTGGTGGGGTCTTGCCAACATGCTCAGGGTCTAACTGATCAACAGATTTGGGGTCAGGAAGGAATTTCCCCCCGAGTCAGATTGGCAAATACTCTAGGGTATCCTCTTCAGGGTGGGGCACAGGTTACAACTATGTAAATGGTGAATTCTCTGTAACTTGAAGTGTTTAAACCATGATTTGAGGACTTCAGTAACTCAGCCAGAGGTTAGCGGTCTATTGCAGGAGTGGGTGGGTGAGGTCAGACTAGATGATCACAATGGTCCCTTCTGAGCTTAAAGTCTATGAGTCTATCCTCGCCCCCAGGGGAGAATTGTGTGTGCAATTGAGTGTTTTGGTAGGGTTTTGTTGCGGGGGCTGGGGGGCTGGTTTTTTTCTTGCATCTACCTGCAGCTCTGTGTTTATTTGAGAGGAGGCAGGTTGAAGATATGTGCCTTGTGCTGAAAGGGAAGGGGCAGAGATTTGCTTGGTGTCTGGGGACATTCGTTCCACAGTCTCGATCTCACCCTTGAGAAAGCTCCATCTCCAACACAGCTGAGCTTCGGCCTTATGGTAGAACATTCCATTGTGCCAGAGGAGCGGACGTGTCAACCACAGTCTTTATCCTGCAGCTTTAGCGATCTTTTAGATGCCCTGGGCCTAGCCCCTTGAAGAGAAGGACCAAGATCTTGAACCTGCCTTGATATTCCATGGCAAGCCAGTGTACAGAACAGAGGACAGGTGTGATGTGCTTACAGTATCCTGTATTGCTGAGGCCACATGCTGTAGTGTTTTGGACTAGTTGAGTTTCCTAAGGGCTGCTGGCTTCATGCCAAGGGCTGAAAAATCTTGACACACACCATAATTAAGACTTCTCTAACAGTAGGAATTCAAGAACCAACTAGCTTTGTAAGAGGCTGCTCAAAGCTGTGAGTGTAAATAAAAATTACACTATCCTGGGAATGGGAAAATAGGGAGGTGTTGTTGACAACATACAAATGACGTATGCACACATACACACAGAAAAGTTAGATAAAAACATAAACACTCTTGCTAGAAGTTTGCCACATAACACGATTTTATTTCTGAGAAGTCAGAACGATAACATACCAGAACCCCAAACCCGAGAGAGGCAAAGCAGGCTTCTCCCTAAAACAAAGAGGCACAATTTACCACCCCTTACTCTTTACTAGCTGGCTGCAGACTGGCTGCTGAAGTCACAGATTGCATACAGAACCCGCAACCTGCAAGCAGGACCAGGAAAAGCCTCTACACTTTTAAAGCGACATCTTACAAGTTCAATACAGTTTCCAATATACCGCAGGAAGGAGCTAACAAGAGTACCCAGAGAGACAAGATGGACCAACTTCTGTTGCTGAGCAAGAGAAGCTTTCAAGCTACACAGAGCTCTTCTTCAGGTCTGGGAATGTCCCAGAGTCAGCTAAGCCAAGTGGGGAACTCATAACAGCTGAAGAAAAGCAGGGTACGGTAACACTATAGCAAAAACAAAGCTCATTAATTAAATGACAGGAATGAAATCAATCATTTCAGAGTGAGATAATGATCTTTAATTTAAAATAAAATCTGTCTTTAACAAGGAACACTAGGAAAAGCATGTAACCAGTTAGTAAAGAAGAAAAACCGTGTCAAATAACTATTGATGTAAAAGAAGAAAAAGAAAACAAAGCAGGGAAGGCAATATTTGGAAACAATCTGAGCATATTGAAAAGTTTGAGTCCCCATAAAAGACAATGAGGTATGATGGGAATTAGCTAATGAACCACTGGGAGGAACTTATGAATATTTATGGGACATTGGAGTAGTATTAGAGAACTGGGAGAAGGAAGCAAATAGTGTCTCAGGAGGAGGTCAGCAACCAGGCTCTTCCATTATTGTATGACTCTTGACTTCAGAGGGTAATGGCTGTATATGTTAGACCATCAGAAAGCGTACCCAGGTTTTAATAGGGCCAGAAACACAAACACAGAGGCTTAAGGCTCCAAACTTGAAGGTTAATAATAATTATTATTAATAATAATAAACTATTTCCACCTGTATGAGGATTGGGCGCCCATTTAAGGATTGGGCAACATGGAAGACATAGCAAACATTAACAGTCTGCTGGCCTTTGGTCAGCTCCTTATTGATACAGCATTAGTCACAGTGATGAGACTTGTGACCTTAAGCACCCCTGTGTTCAGACCCTACACAGTATTGTAATCATCTTTGAGCAAAATATACCTTATGAATCATAATTGGAAAACTAATAATTCACTGACCATTAATATTCTTGCATGATGTATGCACAGGGTGAGTATAAAAAGTTATGGATATATACTGGAATTATGACCGAAGTGTTTTTAAATCAGGCATGTGGGGAGAGCTGGAGGTCTGCCTCAGAAAAAGGAACATGTATTTGATTCTCTGACCAGCCCAGTCTTCAGACAAAGGCAACGAAGGTCCATTTTTACACATTAAACAAAGCTATTATGCTAACAAATGGGGGAAGAAAGAGCATGGACCTTCCTTCCCCACCAGACTCCGTGTCGCCTTCCTCACAGCTTGAATAAACTTTACTTGGAGGGCTAACCCTCAGGAGGATCCACTGCAAAGGTTCACTGGTCCATAGTGACACGGTGTCTGAACTGCAACTGATAAGCAAATGATTGTACACAATATTACTGTTCTATAAAAGTGCATAGTGTGAGGTCTTTTATGACACACTGGTGATTAATATCCTGGGGAGTTGTATGTATTAACACTACAGAAGGAATTATGGATACTCATTGATATTAGGCTTTCCCATTTGTGACCAATCAAAGGGAGAAAAAGGCTTTCCCACACACAGGAGGGAAGGCAGCTATCGACCTGTCTCCAGTGAAATTAAGCAAGGTGTGACCTGAACCAATGGAAGTCACATTTCCATTTAAATCAACAAGGGGATGGGAAGCCCACTGGAGGGGGAAAACAGCATGAGGTCATCCTGCCTCTTAAAGCAAAGTAATTGAGCTTTGGAAGATATAAGTAAAGAGAAAAGCCATCTTTGGCATCCATCACTAGACAGACAGATGGGAAAGACGGGTCCTTCAGCCAAGGGGGTGGTTAAGGTCTCTGGAAACTGAATATAAGTGATAAACTATCTTGAACATAGCCAGTACCTTGCTAGATTAAGTTTTAGATGTGTTTCCACTTTTATTTGCTTGTAACTCTTTCTAACTTTATTCCTTTTACTTGGCATCATTTAATCTGTGGCCTATTGTAAAAAAAAAAAGTTTTATTTTTACTATAAACCAACTCAGTCCTGTGTTTAAAGAGAAGAGTGTATTTACCCCAGGTAAGTTAATAAATTCTGATGTGTTTTTGTGCCGTTAGATGGACAAACGAACCTCATTATTTCTCCTAACTGTCCAGGAGCGGGCTAAACATTGCAGAGCACACATTTTGGAGAAAATTCAGGCCTGGGAGTGTGTTACGTTTACCCTGCTGGCTGCAACCCAGGCTGGTAGAAGCTAGAACAGGGCTGTGGGGTTACGAATAGGCTGTGAGCATCCCAGACTGAGAGCAACAGCAGCAAAGCATTGTGAGGCACCCAGGGTTGCAGAGCAAGTGATGACACAACCCCTCACTTAACTGGATTACACCCCCAAGCCTCTGTCACAAGACTGTAAGCTGTTTGGAACTGTCCTTTTTTGTTCTGTGTCCATACAACGCCTAGCACAATGGGGTCTTGCTGCATGACTGGGTCTCCTACGCCAGTGGCTCTCACCCTTTCCAGACTACTATACCCCTTTGAGGAGTCTGATTTTTCTTGCATATCTCAAGTTTCACCTCACATAAAAACTACTTGCTTACAAAATCACACATAAAAATACAAAAGTGTCACAGCACACTAATACTGAAAAGTTATTGACGTTCTCATTTTTACCATATAATTATGAAATAAATCATTTGGGATATAAATATTGTACTTACATTTCAGTGTATAGTATATAGAGCAGTATAAACAAGTCATTGTATGAAATGTTAGTTTGTACTGACTTCGATAATGCTTTTTATGTAGCCTGATGTAAAACTAGGCAAATATCTAGATGAGTTGATGTACCCCCTGGAAGACTGTGTACCCCTAGAGGTATACCTACCCCTGGTTGAGACCACTGTCCTAGGCACTATCACAATAGAAAATACTACCACTATATGACAGCATCTTCCCACTGTCTCTTAGTGCGATTTTCTTACTTGATTCCTCATGACTCTCTGATTATTTTTCTTACATTAGCTCCTGCCAGCGACTATGGCCTCCCAGTAGCAACAAGCACTCTCATGAGGCAGCAAGACATTCCAGAGAGCTTCTTGAGCAGCGACAGCATCAGGACCAACAAGTTAGTTTTACCCCAGACTTTTTCTTCAGAGCTTCGGGCAACAGCTGTGACCCTGGCCCAGCCAACCACTTCTCAGTTCCTCAGTTTCCCCATCTGAAAAATGGGGGATAATAACATTCACCAAACTCCATAAAGTGCTCTGAGATCCTTGGATAAAAAGTGCTGCCTAAATGCAAAGTAATGATAGCAATTTATTAACAGTATTTGCTCTTAATCTCATTTTGACAATCTCTACTTGAGGCTGATTTCCCTCACACACCTTGGCAGCTTGTCCCATTGCCTGATTTGCTTTTACAGGGAACAACCCTTTAGCCCACCACCCAGTGTCGATAGGTGGGCTGGGGGATGGCAAGATTCATGGAGACATCCTAGCTCCCAAGCCCAAGGAGCACCTCTGTCATGGTCACAGGGCTCACTGCTTCTGTGACCGCTCTCTGTTCTCCTTGCATGTCAGGCCTTGTGCCTTTACTTTTCCTCGGGTGAAATCACATCATGCGCCAACTCTTAGACCAGGTCCTGGGCGACAGCACCCTGTGTATTAGAATCATAGAATCAAAGAATATCAGGGTTGGAAGAGACCTCAGGAGGTCATCTAGTCCAACCCCCTGCTCAAAGCAGGACCAATCCCCAACTAAAGCATCCCAGCCAAGGCTTTGTCAAGCCGGGCCTTAAAAACCTCTCAGGAAGGAGATTCCACCACCTCCCTAGGTAACCCATTCCAGTGCTCCCTCCTAGTGAAATAGTGTTTCCTAATATCCAATCTAGACCTCCCCCACTGCAACTTGAGACCACTGCTTCTTGTTCTGTCATCTGCCACCACTGAGAACAGCTGAGCTCCATCCTCTTTGGAAGCCCCCTTCAGGTAGTTGAAGGCTGCTATCAAATCCCCCCTCACTCTTCTCTTCTGCAGACTAAATAACCCCAGTTCCCTCAGCCTCTCCTCATAAGTCATGTGCCCCAGCCCTCTAATAATTTTCGTTGCCCTCCGCTGGACTCTCTCCAATTTGTCCACATCCCTTCTGTAGTGGGGGGACCAAAACTGGACACAATACTCCAGGTGTGACCTCACCAGTGCCGAATAGAGGGGAATAATCACTTCCCTCGATCTGCTAGCAATGCTCCTACTAATACAGCCCAATATGTCGTTGGCCTTCTTGGCAACGAGGGCACACTGCTGACTCATATCCAGCTTCTCATCTACTGTAATCCCCAGGCCCTTTTCTGCAGAACTGCTGCTCAGCCAGTCGGTCCCCAGCCTGTATCGGTGCATGGGATTCTTCCTTCCTAAGTGCAGGATTCTGCACTTGTCCTTGTTGAACCTCATCAGATTTCTTTTGTCCCAATCCTCTAATTTGTCTTGGTCACTCTGGACCCTATCCCTACCCTCCAGCATATTTACCTCTCCCCCCAGTTTAGTGTCATCTGCAAACTTGCTGAGGGTGCAATTAATCCCATCATCCAGATCATTGATAAAGATGTTGAACAAAACTGGTCCCAGGACTGACCCCTGGGGCACTCCGCTTGATACCGGCTGCAAGCTAGACATCGAGCTGTTGATCACTACCCATTGAGCCCGAGAATCTAGCCAGCTTTTTATCCACTTTATAATCCAATCCATACTTTTTTAACTTGCTAGCAAGAATACTGTGGGAGACCATATCAAAAGCTTTGTTAAAGTCAAGATATATCACATCCACCACTTTCCCCATATCCACAGTGCCAATTATCTCATCATAGAAGGCAATCAGGTTGGTCAGGCATGACTTGCCCTTGGTGAATCCATGTTGATTGTTCCTGATCACCTTCCTCTCCTCCAAGTGCTTCAAAATGGATTCCTTGAGGACCTGCTCCATGATTTTGCCAGGGACTGAAGTGAGGCTGACCAGTCTATAGTTCCCTGGGTTCTCTTTCTTCCCTTTTTTAAAGATGGGCACTATATTTGCCTTTTTCCAGTCGTCTGGGACCTCCCCCGATTGCCACAAATTTTCAAAGATAATGGCCAATGGTTCTGCAATCACATCCGCCAACTCCCTCAGCACCCTTGGATGCATTAGATCTGGACCCATGGACTTGTGCATGTCCAGCTTTTCTAAATAGTCCTTAACCTGTTCTTTCACCACTGAGGGCTGCTCACCTCCTCCCCATACTGTGTTGCCCAGTGCAGCAGTCTGGGAGCTGACCTCGTCTGTGAAGACCGAGGGAAAAAAAGCATTGAGTACTTCAGCTTTTTCCACATCATCTGTCACTAGGTTGCCTTCCCCATTCAGTAAGGGTCCCACACTTTCCCTGACCTTCTTCTTGTTGCTAACATACCTGTAGAAACCCTTCTTGTTATCCTTCACATCCCTTGCTAGCTGCAACTCCAATTGTGCCTTGGCCTTCCTGATTATACCTCTGCATGCTCTAGCAATATTTTTATACTCCTCCCTAGTCATCTGTCCAAATTTCCACTTCTTGTAAGCTTCCTTTTTGAGTTTAAGCTCACCGAAGATTTCACTGTTAAGCCAAGCTGGTCGCCTGCCATATTTGCTATTCCTTCTGCACATCGGGATGGTTTGTTCCTGTGCCCTCAATAAGGCTTCTTTAAAATACAGCCAGCTCTCCTGGACTCCTTGCCCCCTCATATTAGCTTCCCAGATGATCCTGCCCATCGGTTCCCTAAGGGAATCTAAGTCTGCTTTTCTGAAATCCAGGGTCCTTATTTTGTTACTCTCCTTTCTTCCTTTTGTGAGGATCCTGAATTCAACCATCTCATGGTCACTGCTGCATAGGTTGCCTCCCACTTCTACTTCCCCTACCAATTCTTCCCTGTTTGTGAGCAGCAGGTCAAGAGGAGCACGGCCCCTAGTCAGTAGCTCCAGAACTTGTATCAGGAAGGTGTCCCCAACACTCTCCAAAAGCTTCCTGGATTGTCTGTGCATTGCTGTATTGCTCTCCCAGCAGATGTCAAGGTGACTGAAGTCCCCCAGTAGTACCAGGGCCCGTGATCTGGAAATTTCAGTTAGTTGTCTGAAGAAAGCCTCGTGTACCTCATCCTTCTGATCTGGTGGTCTATAGCACACGCCCACCACGACATCACCCTTGTTGCTCTCGCCTCTAAACTTAACCCAAATACTCTCAACAGGCTTTTCTCCAGTTTCAAACTGGAGCTCTGAGCAATCATACTGCTCTCTTTCATACAATGCAACTCCTCCACCTTTCCTTCCGGAACAGTTTATACCCATCCATGACAGTGCTCCACTCATGCGAACAGCCCCACCAAGTTTCTGTTATTCCAATCACATGATAGTTCCTTGATTGTGCCAGGACTTCTAATTCTTCCTGCTTGTTTCCCAGGCTTCTTGCGTTCGTGTACAGGCACCTAAGATAACTAGCCGATTGCCCTATTTCTCAGTATGAATCAGGAGGCTTCCTGTCTTGTACCTTCCTCCTTGTGTTTCCTCCCGGTATCCCACTCCCCCACTTACCTCTGGGTTTTGGTCACCATCCCCCGGCAAACCTAGTTTAAAGCTCTCCTCACTAGGTTAGCAAGCCTGCCTGCGAAGATGCTCTTCCCTCTCTTCATTAGGTGGAGCCCATCTCTTCCTAGCAATCCTTCTTCCTGGAACAACATCCCATGGTTGAAGAATCCAAAGCCCTCTCTCCGACACCACCTGCGTAACCACGCATTCATCTCCACCATTCGATTGTATTGACTTTGTTTACCCAGCATGTCCCACTGGGTTTGATACCTGTGTTTCTTCCCTTCGGGAGTCTGTGACCAATGGTGAATAGAGTGACCTGACAGCCTCCTTAAACCAAAATGTGGTTTAATCTTAAGAGTACGGACAATGCATAACATACAAGAAAAGGGATTTGAAAACAACAAAAGGTCTATACACGTCTACCTTACTGAATGTCCTGTGATCCTTTGGTAGAGGCCTCAAGCATGCCTCCTTTTTCCCAGTCACCCCCATCTGGATCTCGGTCTGTTTCCCTTAATTGTCTCTCTCTGATAAATACTTGCAATCTACAAAGAGTGTCACTTTTTATCCAACCAGAAGTCCTTTGACTTCTCAGCTTCCTGGGAGTTGGCCATGCTGTCCAAAACTAATTTGGTGGACTCAGGGAAAGGTTGAGCCAGTTCCCCCAAAGTCAATGGAGGTCCCATTGTCTTGTAATGACCCCCAAGTGTTTGTTGAGGAGTGTCTTATCTCAAATCCTTGTTTTGCTTTCCTGTTTGTTTCCCAATTGCCTTTATGAATCAGGGGGCTTTAACCCTGTATACAGTAAATATTCTAATGGCAAGGTCAGCATTAGAACTCAAGAGGAAATGTTTTTTCCTGTTCCTTGATGTTTTTTGAGATTTCAAAAAACTTTCCCATCCCAACTGAGGATAAAAAGTCAACATTTTGAAAATTTTCATGATTTGGATCAGTGAAAACATTTCATTTTGATAAGTTTAAAACATCTCATTTAGATTTTGACCACTTTTGTAATTTTATTTTACTATAATTAGCTTACCGTCAAAAGGAAAAGTAATTTCAAACCAGAATATTGGATTTTTTTGTTGTTTGGAAAATGTCAAAATGATACACAGTGACCATTTTAAAACTTTTTTCTTTTTCAAAATTATGTTGAGTCAAGAAAGTTGTCAAAACCAGCTCTTTTCTGCAAAAAGTTTCAGTTTTGAAAAATTTACAATTTTCCAACAAAAAAGAAAAGTTTTGTTGAAAAACTCCAAACCAGCTCTAGTTAACATATAGTACTGATAAATAATTACACAGAAACTCCAAGTCATTCTTATTGTTTTTAAAATTAGTGGTGCCCCAAAACTGGATACAGCATCTCCCATGAGGTTGAGACTTTCTGAGAATTCAGGGATGGTTTGAATGTGACAGCTGAGATTAATACAATAGTGTGTCTCTTTACTAAGTCTCTGTCTTTCTCCAACCAGACACCTGCAGAAATGGCTGGGGGGAATCACACCACAGTGACTGAATTCATCCTCTTGGGATTCACAGACGACCCACAGACCCAATTCGTCCTCTTCGTGGTGTTCCTAGGTATCTACATCATCACCCTCATTGGGAACCTTGGGATGATTGCCCTGATCCATCTCGATGCCCGCCTTCACAACCCCATGTACTTTTTCCTCAGTAACCTGTCCTTCTCAGATCTCTGCTACTCCACCGTTGTGGTGCCCAAGACACTGGAAAATTTCTTGGCTGAGAGGAAAGCCATTTCGTTTACTGGCTGTGCCACCCAGTTTTATTTCTATGCTGTGTTTGCCACTGTAGAGTGTCTCCTACTGGCTGCCATGGCATACGACCGCTACGTGGCCATCTGTAACCCACTGCTATACCCAGTCCTCATGTCCCGGAAGGTCTGCATCTGGCTGGTGGTGGCTTCCTACCTGGTGGGTTGCGCCAACGGTCTGATACACACCAACACCACCTTTCGCCTCCCCTTCTGCACCTCCAATGTCATTGACCATTTCTTCTGCGATGTGCCCTTGATACTGAAGCTCTCCTGCTCTGACACCCTGGTCAACCAAGTCCTGCTCTTCGTCATCTCCTCCTTGATTGGTCTTTGCTCCTTCCTCACCATCTTTGTCTCCTACATGTACATCTTAATCAGCATCTTGCGGATCCACTCTACCGAGGGCAGGTACAAGGCCTTCTCTACCTGCACCTCCCACCTGACAGCTGTCACTTTGTTCTACACCACCATCCTCTTCATCTACCTGAGGCCCAGCTCCAGCTACTCTGAAGGGCAAGACCAAGTGGCTGCTGTCTTCTACACAGTGGTGATCCCTATGATGAACCCCTTGATATACAGTTTGAGGAATAAGGAGGTGAAGAATGCCTTGAGGAGGATAGTACGGAGGAAGGGAGCCTCTATAGGGGCATAAGTTACAGACGTGATAACAATCCCCTGCTCCCTTACTCTGTAGGGAATAACTGGCTTATTAGAGAATTTGGTCTTTCTATCACAAAGAGTGAGCAACCAGGTGTGATCCTGGGGGACGGGAAAAACTAGGATGGGGACAGGTAACCCTACACTTAGGATTCTGCCTACCAAGACCACCTCCTGTTAGGGAACAAATTGCCTTTGAACTGTTCTGCTATCCCTGCGTGATGGCCACCATCTTTCTCAACGCAGTGGGGATGGAACCAGCTACCTCCAAAGCTAAAAGCATGTACAGCTAGAGTTAAAGGACCAAGGTTCTGTAGCTATGGCTATAACAGCCTCATCTCCTCTGCCGATTGGGGCCAGAACAGGATCTATAGCACACAGTCATCAGTAAGTTTCACCTGCTTGCACTCTTCCATGTTGAGCTGAGGACCGGAAACATTGTTCATTTTTAATAAAGCACAATTATTTTCTTATTTTCTTATTTATTTGCAGCACATCCTGTCTCATTGCTTCCATGTGTGAAGTGAGGGTTGCTGTGTTTGTGTGATAAGGGTGAAATTCTGAACTGGAACCAATTAGTGGCTTTATATCTTCATCTGTTCATTCCCTCTGAAGCACCTCACATTGGCCACTGGTGGCACACAGGACATTTGGCTAGATGAACCATTGGTCTGACCCAGTGTGGCCATTCTTATGTATTTATGATACATTCTTATGTTCTTAGCACAGCCCTATTATCTCAAGCTATCCAATCCCCTCCTAGCTATCAATTTTCCTTAAATCCAGGCTTATACCCTTAACCTCTTAATCTCTTCTAGCATGTTCCCAGCAAGACCGAAACACACTTTGGTCTCCTCTATGCTCAAAACTACAACCCTTGAGCCCACTTTCCTCTCCAGCTATTACCCCATCTCCCTTCCTCCCTGCACCTCTAACCCCATTGAACAGGCTATCTACAGTCATCCCCTTGAGCTCCCTTCTGCCATGAGCATGACTGAGCTGCCAATGCAGTTCCTGCTGGGATGTCAGGTGATTGTCACTGTGGAGGTGGGGAGTTGTGAATGAGAGAGGAAGTGGTGCGTATGATTGTGAATAGAAAAGGCGGCGATTGGGTGATCACAAATGGAAGAGGAGGCATTCACATGACAGTATGTCTCTGAAAATATGGCCCAGAAAATATGGACAACTTTGAAAACTCCTATAATAGACAGAAAAAGATGCTCATCTGTGCAAGCTACAGAGGGACTGGGTGCACATGAACAGCCTGATAGAGTGTATCTATTGGGGTAAAGGGAAAACACACACACAGAGGCATACAGGGGCTGGATGCACACAGGAGCCCGTCTGACTGTAGCATTCTTCTCAGGACACCCAGAACTGTAGGCCATTGTGTTACCCCTCTGCCCCAGCAAGTGAGAGCTTTGCTGCTGCTAAGCTGTGTGATGACTCCATGACACTTGCCAGCAAGTTAAAGAAGTATGGATTGGATGAATGGACTATAAGATGGATAGAAAGCTGACTAGATCATCAGGCTCAATGGGTAGTGATCAATGGCTCCATGTCTAGTTGGCAGTCGATATCAAGCGGAGTGCCCCAAGGGTCGGTCCTGGGGCCGGTTTTGTTCAATAGCTTCATTAATGATCTGGAGGATGGGGAGGATTGCACCCTCAGCAAGTTTGCAGATGACACGAAACTGGGAGGAGTTGTAGATACACTGGAGGGTAGGGATAGAATACAGAGGGACCTAGACAAATTAGAGGATTGGGCCAAAAGAAATCTGATGAGGTTCAACAAGGACAAGTGCAGAGTCCTGCACTTAGGAAGGAAGAATCCCAAGCACCGTTACAGGCTGGGGACCAACTGGCTAAGCAGCAGTTCTGCAGAAAACGACCTGCGGATTACAGTGGATGAAAAGCTGGATATAAGTCAGCAGTGTGCCCTTGTTGCCAAGAAGGTCAATGGCATTTTGGGCTGTATTAGTAGGAGCATTGCCAGCAGATCGAAGGAAGGGATTATTCTCCTCTATTCAGCACTGGTGAGGCCTCATCTGGAGTACTGTGTCAAGTTTTGGGCCCCACACTACAAGAAGGATGTGGAAAAATTGGAAAGAGTCCAGCAGAGGGCAACAAAAAAGATTAGGGGGCTGGAGCACATGATTTATGAGGAGAGGCTGAGGGAACTGGGATTATTTAGGCTACAGAAGAGAAGAATGAGGGGAGATTTGATAGCTGCTTTCAACTACCTGAAAGGGGGTTCCAAAGAGGATGGATCTACACTGTTCTCAGTGGTACCAGATGACAGAACAAGGAGTAATGGTCTCAAGTTGCAGTGGGGGAGGTCTAGGCGGGATATAAGGAAAAACTCTTTCACTAGGAGGGTAGTGAAGCACTGGAATGGGTTACTTAGGGAGGTAGTGGAATCTCCTTCCTTAGAGGTTTTTAAGGTCAGGCTTGACAAAGCCCTGGCTGGGATGATTTAGTTGGGGATTGGTCCTTCTTTGAGCAGGGGGTTGGACTGATGACCTCCTGAGGTCCCTTCCAACCCTGATATTCTATGATTCTATGACACACCAGCCTGTCTGCCTGGCCAGCAAACGCTTCAGGACTCTGCCAGTCCCAACCTTGACTTGCAGGTAACATTCAGTGAACCCCAGTTTCCGAGTGCCCCCAGAGACATCTCTCTGCAGTGCCCAGTGCCTCTCGCTGTGACACTGTGACCCTAGCAGCCTCCCAGTGCTAGAGGGCAAGCAGCTCACTGGTATCTGGTGTTGAATTTCAGCTGGCCTAACCAGTTCAGTGTCCCCCAATTTGTTAATATCATAAACTGTATCTGCTATGCGTCGTGTAAGGTTTTACTGGAAAGCCAGTAACACGCTGATCATTAATATTCTTGTATGGTGTCTGTTCAGTAAATGCCCCAGGGACCATACTGTGACATTCCCCTCTGGTGTTATGTGGACTGGTGATCTGCTACGTCACATTAAGGGCATTAAGCATTAAGAGTAGGTTAGAGAAATGTCTATCAGGGATGGTCTAGACAGTATTTGGTCCTGCCATGAGGGCAGGGGACTGGACTCGATGACCTCTCGAGGTCCCTTCCAGCCCTAGAATCTATGAGTCACTCCAATCCTTGACTCTGGGAGCCAGCCTTACCCTGCTCTGCTGTGAGAACCCCCACTCCTGGGCTGTTCACACACAGCCTCTGGCGTGTAAGCTGCTCCTTGGATTCTGCAACCGAATGACACTAGCCAATATCTCCGGTCCCAGACACAACCCTAGGAACCTCCATCTTGCAGTGTCCAATTATGCCCACTGGATGCTGCAAAGAAATTGATATGTACCAGGCTTGTTATCCCAAGGGGAGTCTCTGAGACACTTCAAACCAAACGCACAGCTTCAGGTAGAATAAACAAACACATTTATTAACTACACAGATAAATTTTAAGTGATTATAAGTCAAAGCACAACAAGTCGGATTTGGTCAAATGAAATAAAAGCAAAACGCATTCTAAGCTGATCTTAACACTTTCAGTGCCCTTACAAACTTAGATGTTTCTCACCACAGGCTGGCTCTTCAGCCAGGCTCTCCCTTTTGATCAGCGCTTCAGTCGCTTGGTGGTGGTATCTGTAGATGTAGGTGGAAGAGAGAGAAAGAGCATGGCAAACGTCTCTCCCTTTTATCATGTACTTTCTTCCCTCTTGGCTTTGCCCCCCCCCCTTCAGAGTCAGGTGAGCATTACCTCATCGCAGTCCCAAACTGACCAAGGGAAGGGGGTGACTCACTCGAGAGTCCAACAGATCCTTTGTTGCTGCCTAGGCCAGTGTCCTTTGTTCCTGAGGCTGGGCTGGGTTTGTCTCATACATGCCCTGATGAGGTGTGAACTGTCCCTCTGCTCTTGGAGTTTTTTTGCCTGGGCCTGTTTTAAGCCATGAGGACACATTTTCAGCCTCATAACTATATACATGAAATTACAACCTATAACATTACTATAACAACAATTACTATAACATCACTATAACAGCCATGCAGTGTATCATGAGCCTTCCAAAGACACTCGACATGACAAACTTTGCATTGGATACTACACAATCATATTATAAGAATGAATATGGGAGTGCAGGGTGTTCCCTCGAGGTACAGAACGTCACACATACAAATAAAAAGGAAATTTGGAACTAAAATGAATTTACCAGACAAGTCTGGGGGCTGGGTAAACAGATTTTGCCCAGACAAAGGACAAGTCAAAGCCTCTAGTCAAGTGCCAGCAGAGTCAATTGGCTATCACATGGCAAGTGGCCATTCATTTGCAGCAGAGAGGGCAAGAACAGATCCATTTGCATTATAGCAAATACCAGCATGGGAAGAAACCAGCATGGAGCTCCCTTCCCCACCAGACTTCATGTCTCCTTCCTCACAGCTTGAGCGAACTCTGTTCTGGGGGGTAAGCTTCAGAAGAATTCATGCTAATGGTCCCCTGAACTGTAAAAAGGAGAGGCAAAGAACCCCAAGTGATCTTTCTCCTAGGAAGACAAGAGGAACCAGCGCTCTCTACTTCTATGGAAGGTCCTCACTGAGAGACAGTCAGCCATGCTGGACAAAGGGTGATTGGTGAAATAAACCATCTTAAACAAAGGCTGTATCCGGCTAGATTAAGTTTAGACTTTTAGATGTGTGTTTTCCTCTTTGATTTTCTTCTTACCATCTCTACCTTTATTTCTTTTACTTGGCATCGCTTATCTTATATCCTATTGTTAACAAACTTGTTCTAGTTTAATCTAAACCAACCCAGTGCTGTGTTTGAATCAAAGTGATTGTTAACTCCGGTTAACATGGCAAGCTGCTGGGTATTGACTCTTTAAAGGAGCAAATGAACCCTATCATCCCTCTGTATGGTCCAGGAAAGTGCTGGACATTGCAGAGCACATGGTTTTGGGAAACTGCGGGACTGGGAGTATGTTGGCGTTAGTGGCCAATAGTAACCAAGGCAGGTGGATACAGAGTGTGGCTGGGGTATAACAAGAAGGGCGCTGGAATCAGAGTTGCTGTCCCAGAGTTGTGTAACACACAGCACTCAGTGCATGCTTGTTTGCTGGCTGTTGGTGTGCATGCTGTGAGACACAGCAGCAAACCATTTAAGGCATCAGAGTAACAGGTCAGGTGGGTGACACACGTCTCACTGGTCTGGATTGCATCCCAGAATGTGACAGACGCTCACATAAAGTTTGCTTCCTCCAAAGAGACAGGGTATACATCAGCCTGTTAGGTTTACTGAAGACTCACATTTAGGGCTGGTCTACACTAGGGGCGGGGATTGATCTAAGATACGCAACTTCAGCTACGAGAATAGCGTAGCTGAAGTCGACATATCTTAGATCGATTTACCTCATGTCCTCACGGCGCAGGATCGACGGCCGCGGCTCCCCCCGTCAACTCCGCTTCTGCCTCTCGCTCTGGTGGAGTTCCGGAGTTGACGGGGAGTGTGTTTGGGGATCGATTTATCATGTCTAGACGAGATGCGATAAATCGATCCCCGATAGATCGATTACTACCCACCGATCTGGCGGGTAGTGAAGACGTACCCTTACTTCAATGTAACAGCACGGAGGTGATTTATAGTAAAACCAAGACAAATGTATTAACAAGGAGTAGAGATTGAAGTGATGCTAAGCAAGGGAAAAAAAAGAGACAGGCACAGGTACAAGCAAAATAAGGCCAAGCATGCTTTCTAAGGATTAAAACTTAATTCTAGCAAGTTACATCTTTGCCTGCAACAAATTCTGATTTACAGCAAGTTATCAGCAGCTCCTGCCCTTTAGGCCAAGAGGATTCAACTTTCACAGGCTCACAGGGTGCTGTTCTCCATGTCCCCTAAGTTCTGGATAACTAAAATGTCTTCATGCTCCCCTTGTATTACCCAAAGTCCATTGTCTCTGCCTCAAGAGCCAGAAAGGAGCCCTGAGGTGTGGACTTTGTCCCTGTGAGCTCACTAAGCTCCTACTTCTGCTGGTTAACTTGATGGCTTTGTTTACCTTATATGGGAACATACTGTCATTGTCCTCTGCCTGCAATCAAGCTAGTCAGACGAGCAAATTCCTTTGTGGAGGCTCTCTCAGGCTTGGTGTGAGCACCACCTCCCAAACACATTTTAAGAACATATTTCCAGCACACTTACATAACTCTTTGTACACAACCCTCATACATATCACACAATGATTTTTCAGGCCCCGCGTGCCACCAGGTCACATACGATACCTTATGTGAGACCTGCTAGATACATATTATGCCAGCAGTGTGTTGGGGATAATGAGTGTGTCAGGCCTGATGTGAGTTATGGTATGGTGGGCCCTCTGCCAGATGGCATTGAGAGTCTCCCAGGGTCACACGGACATACTTTACCCAATAAAGGGCAGTGGTGCTCACACAAGCACCAGACAACACATTAACCTCTCCAAATTACTTTATTTGGACTAATTACACCTCACAACATATCTGTTATGCAGGTATCATTGCTCCCCATCTTCATAGACACAAAGGGTATGTCTACACTACGAGAGTAGTTCGATTTTAGTTAAATCGAATATGTGGAATCGATATTACAAAGTCGAACGTGTGTGTCCACACTAAGGACAGTAATTCGACTTTGTCAGTCCACACTAACGGGGCAAGCGTCGACATTGGAAGCGGTGCACTGTGGGCAGCTATCCCACAGTTCCCGCAGTCCCCGCTGCCCATTGGAATTCTGGGTCGAGCCGCCATTGCCTTCTGGGTAAAAAAATGTGTCGAGGGTGGTTTTGGGTAACTGTCGTCATCCAACCATCACTCCCGCCCTCCCTCCCTGAAAGCGCCGGCGGGAAATCAGTTCGCGCACTTTTCTGGTCAGTGACAGCGCGGACGCCACAGCACTGCGAGCATGGATCCCGCTGCGACCATCGCTGCAGTTGTGGCCGTTGTCAACGCATCGCAGCTCATCATCGACCTTTCACTGAGGCAGATAGAGAGAAATCAGGCGAGGAGGCTACGGCACCGGGGTGAGGACCTGAACTCCGAGAGTAGCACACGCCTGTCTGAAACCACGACACCCAGTGCCGAGGACATCACGGTGGCAATGGGTCTTGTGGATACTGTGGAACGGCGATTCTGGGCCCGTGAAACAAGCACGGACTGGTGGGACCGCATAGTGCTTCAGGTCTGGGATGAATCCCAGTGGCTGCGAAACTTTCGCATGCGGAAGGGGACTTTCCTTGAACTTTGTGAGTTGCTGTCCCCTGCCCTGAAGCGCAAGGACACCCGGATGCGAGCAGCCCTGACTGTCCAGAAGCGAGTGGCCATAGCCCTCTGGAAGCTTGCAACGCCGGACAGCTACCGGTCAGTCGCGAACCAGTTTGGCGTGGGCAAGTCTACCGTGGGGGTTGTTGTCATGCAAGTAGCCAAGGCAATCGTGAAGGTACTGCTGTCAAAGGTAGTGACCCTGGGAAACGCGCAGGCCATCATAGATGGCTTCGCCGCGATGGGATTCCCAAACTGCGGTGGGGCTATAGATGGGACTCACATCCCTATCCTGGGACCGGACCACCAGGCCAGCCAGTACATCAACCGAAAGGGCTACTTTTCAATGGTGCTGCAAGCACTGGTGGACCATAAGGGACGTTTCACTAACATCAACGTTGGATGGCCGGGCAAGGTTCATGACGCTCGCGTGTTCAGGAACTCTGGTCTGTTTAGAAGGCTGCAGGAAGGTATTTACTTCCCGGACCACAAAATAACTCTTGGGGATGTGGAGATGCCTACAGTGATCCTCGGGGACCCAGCATACCCGCTAATGCCCTGGCTCATGAAGCCCTATACTGGCGCCCTGGACACAGAAAAAGAACTGTTCAACTACCGGCTCAGCAAGTGCAGAATGGTGGTGGAGTGTGCTTTTGGACGTCTCAAGGGGAGATGGAGAAGCTTACTGACTCGCTGTGATCTCAGCGAAACCAATATCCCCATTGTTATTGCAGCTTGCTGTGTGCTCCACAATCTCTGTGAGAGCAAGGGGGAGACCTTTATGGTGGGGTGGGAGGTTGAGGCAAATCGCCTGGCTGCTGATTACTCCCAGCCAGACAGCCGGGAGATTAGAAGAGCCCAGCGGGACGCACTGTGCATCCGGGAGGCTTTGAAAGACAGTTTCCAGACTGAGCAGGGTCACCAGTGAATTTTAAGTTTGTGGACTCAGAACCTGAACTTGCCACCGTTTCTTTACCCAGTTACCGTTGACTATCCTCTCCAGTTACATACCCCCTTCACCCCCTTCCCAAAAAATAAAATCTGTTCTGTTTTGTTAATGAACACCGTTGTCTTTATTACTGTTTTCGCGGGAATGTTTTAAACCTGGGACGCAGACTGTGGCGGGGTGCGGGTTTAGTGTTGTGATGCAAATGATGCTTCTAAACTCCAGGAATGACGGGTTCCGCAGTGGTGGACTGGTTGTTTCAACAGAGCCTGCCAGCCCTCCTGGGCGGGACAGCGTGTATGTGTCAGCTATGTGACTGTCTGGCAGGGGGAGGAGGGTTACAGCTCCCCTGCTGCGGGGCTCTGTGATGCATTAGATCTGTAACTGCCCTCCCCCGCCACAAAGTCACAGAGCAACCCCCCCCCCCACAGAACATGAAAACCACCTCCCAGATTGAACAGGGTCACTAGTCACTGCACTGGGTATGTGTCCTGATCCTGGACCTGACCCCGCCTCTGTACCCTGGTAAAGGTGACTGTCCTGTCCAATTACCATGCCCCTTCCCCTCGTTCAGACAGACTCTCCTCCAAAATAAAATCATGGAAACAGTAATTAACAGAAACGAATATTTTATTATGAACCAGACATGAAACGTGGGGGTTGAAACTTGCACGGGGGCTTCTGTGAGGTGTGTAGGAAAGGACTTTTAAAATTTTGGGGAATGAGAGCCTTCTAGTGCTAGAGCAGTCTGCAGGGGTTGACTGAAAGTTTTAACGGCCCTTGCCGCCCCTCCTTCTTTGTACTTTGGGTGAGGGGGGTGTGGGACTTGGTGGCGGGGGAGGGCGGTTAGAGATAGACTGCAGCGGGGCTCTGTCCTCCTGCCTCCGGTCTTGCAGAACATCCACAAGGCGCCGGAGCGTCTCCGTTTGCTCCCTCAGAAGTCCAAGCAGCTTTTCAGTAGCCTGCTGGTCCTCCTGACGCCACCTCTCCTCCCGTTCCATGACTGCTCGGTGCATTTGGGACAAGTTCTCCCTCCACTGTGTCTGCTGGGCTGCCTGGGCTCGGGAGCAGCTCATTAGTTCTGAGAACATGTCCTCCCGCGTCTTCTTCTTCCTCCTCCTAATCTGCGCTAGCCTCTGGGAGTGTGCTGACAGGCTGGGTTGGGAGACAGTCACAGATGTGTCTGTGTGAATGGGAAAAATGGAGTGAATTCCTGAGACAGATAAATGAAGTTGTGTACAAAGAACCTAGTCTTTCTCTGTGAACAAGACCATGCACTGCACCTCTCACATGCGCACTCAGGACAAGGTCGAATTTTCGGCCATCGCCTTCAGTGCCTGGGGTCCTGCAGTGGTCTTGCAGTTATCTGAGAAGCGTGGCAGGACACCTGAACTTCTGTAGCGTGCAATCATGGTAAGCCGTAGACTTCTGGCTGCTTAAAACTGTACTAGTAGCACTGGCCTCCTTTCACATTGAAAGCAATGCCAGTCTCTGCTGCCAGCAATCAGGACAGCATGAACTATGCCCCTGTCCCACCCCCTCGCGGCTGTTCCAGGGAAAGATCCCTGTATGCTGCCCCTCTCCCTCCACCGCGTGGCTGTAAAGCAGTCCCAATACTAACATTCCCCTCCCTAATTCAAAGCAGGGCGTAATGAGCGACATCACCCTGCTGAGGATCTCGGAGTCCCAGAGGGAAAGGATGTTTCGAGAAAGCCTTCAGAAACCAGGGCCGTTTGCCGCTATGCTCTGCAGGGCAATGATACCAGAGTATCTGATGGTGTCGTGGCGCGGTAACGTGTCGTACCACGGAGGGCCCACTAAGATCGCCCTACCCAGGAACCTGATGAACAGGCTGGAAATGTACCTTCATGAGACCTACGAGGAGTTCTCCTATGAGGATTTCGCCTCCATCCCCGGCCATATTGACCGGATTTTCGCGTAGGTGCACTGGGACTAAAGAGTGGAGCGTCTTGGGCAGCATAATCATGACTTACCGGACATTGTAAAAAATTTTTTAAATACTTGGGACTAAATTGTGAAGAGCCTAAGGCAGACAAATCATGAAAAACCCTTTGTTACTATTGTAAATATTCCAGTTTTTTTGCAGATAATTGTTTACATGTTTAAGCACTTTAATAAACAGCCATTGTTAATATTATAAATATTTCAGTTCTTGTAAAAATAAATGTTTAGATATTTAAAGCACTTACTGCTTGATCCTTCCCCTGATTCTGTCTCCGGGGTAAGGGATGGGGACGGTTGGTAGGGGATCTCGGTAAGGGTGATGAAGAGATCCTGGCTGTCGGGGAAATCAGCGGTGCCAGCGCTGTCGACTGCCTCGTCCTCCTCATCTCCTTCTTCATCTTCCCCGTCCGCTAACATGTCCGACGAGGAACCTGCCGCGGACAATATCCCATCCTCAGAGTCCACGGTCAGTGGTGGGGTAGTGGTGGCGGACGCACCTAGGATGGAATGCAGTGCCTCGTAGAAACGGGATGTGTGGGGATGGGATCCGGAGCGTCCGTTTGCCTCTTTGGTTTTTTGGTAGCCTTGTCTCAGCTCCTTGATTTTCACGCGGCACTGCGTTGCATCCCGGCTGTATCCTCTCTCTGCCATGGCTTTAGAGATCTTCTCGTAGATCTTTGCATTCCGTCTTTTGGAGCGCAGCTCTGAAAGCACGGACTCATCGCCCCACACAGCGATGAGATCCAAGACTTCCCGATCAGTCCATGCTGGGGCCCTCCTTCTATTAGATTGCACGGCCATCTCTGCTGGAGAGCTCTGCATCGTTGCCAGTGCTGCTGAGCTCGCCACGCTGTCCAAACAGGGAATGAGATTCAAACTGCCCAGACAGGAAAAGGAATTCAAATTTTCCCGGGGCTTTTCCTGTGTGGCTGATCAGAGCATCCGAGCTCGGACTGCTGTCCAGAGCATCAACAGAGTGGTGCACTGTGGGATAGCTCCCGGAGCTATTACCGTCGATTTCCATCCACACCTAGCCTAATTCGATATGGCCATTTCGAATTTAGCGCTACTCCTCTCGTTTTGGAGGAGTACAGAAGTCGAATTTAAGAGAGCTCTATGTCGAACTAAATAGCTTCGTGGTGTGGACGGGTGCAGGGTTAATTCGATGTAACGGCGCTAAATTCGACATAAAAGCCTAGTGTAGACCAGGCCAAAGATTAGAAAGCCTGAAGGAATTGCTGTGATCATCCAGTCCAGCTTTCAAGACAGGGCAATGTAGCAGGCAGTGCACTGGCTTGGCATCTGTTCCTGGCTCTTCTGCTTTTGGCAGGTCATTTCACGGGTCTGGGCCTCGGTTTCCCAATCTGTAAAATGAGGATAATGGTCCTGACTTCCTCTACAAAGTGCTTGGAGACCTAGGGGTGAAGAACTAGATAGACGGATGTATGATGTGGGTATTACTAAGGCTCTTCCTGAAACTACAGAGAGAGTTCGTGTCAGAGCCAAGATTAGCCCTCGAATATTCCTTGGGCCCACATTTGTGTTCTCACCACTAGCCCACTATACCACATACAAAGTATGAGAAATGCATTAATTTGATTCATTTCTATGCAGGTAGACATTTGGCTTTTGAAAGGGTGATAAAGGGAAGCAATAAGGCTTGATAAGTTTATAAAAGTTATTATATTCCAGGCTTGGCTGTCATAGCCAGGGACGGGACTCAATGACCCAAGAGGTCACTTCCAGTCCTAGGTTCCTAGGGAAGGGGATAAATTTCCACTCAACTGTAGTCATTTCAAATGAAAATACTTCTGAGCACAATTAATTTCCATCCCCACAGGCAGGAAGATAATTGCATTCACCTTAATGCATACCTGAGCTCTCAGAAACCACTGGAAGCAGCCCCCAAAGTCACAAACCGCCAGCATAAATTTTTTTCTCCATGGGTGCAGTTTAGGAGAAAGCGAGCAAATGTCAGCAGGTAGTGTGGAAAATCCTGGATGTCAAAAGAGCCACTGTAAATGCTTCCTCTTACCCATCCCATCAGTGGGAAATTGTTCCAATTACAAGGGGAAGCAGAAGAGATTTGGTGCCATCAACCATCTTCATGGTTTGGACCAGTTGCTGCAGGCCTCTCAAAATAAGGGGAAGAGGAAACAGGTAAAAAGAAGCTGCCAAATTATAGGAAAATTGGTAAGTTAAATAAATAAAAAACAATTCAAAAATGCTTCTTATTTATTACTTTTACTCCAGATTACAGCCAGTGAAGGGAGAGAATTCATCGTCCTGAAATGGGACCTTCTAACTTTGTTTCTTCTGACTGTAAAATGATTTGTTCAAACAGTTCACCCAGGTGTCATCAGACTGCCTGCAAAATTAAAGAGTGCCTCATGATTGATTATGGAGTGACAGCTACATTTTCATTATAAGAGTGATTTTCTCCCAATCCTTACCAAAAAAAAAAACAAAAAAAAAAACCACCACCACTGATGGGAAGTGTCCTCAAATCTTGTGTGTTAGCTGTGGATTCAATGCAGAATATTTCTGGGGGAAAAAAATTGAAATAAATCACACAAAGGATTTCTGAGTTATGACAACCTAGATTTTTTGACAGTTTGTAGCAAAAGAAGACCTCCCCCAAAACCAGAGGGTATTGAGATAAGATCAACTTTGACCAATTCCCCTAGCTGAGATCTGGTGCCTGGCACCCAAATAATGTGAAATTACAAAAAGTGTTAACATTTTCTTTTGTACGGGAACATCAGCTCTAGTAAGATCAGTGTAAGGGGACCAGTGCTGGGAAGCTCAGGGTTCTTTTTTTAAAAGGAGTAAGACTCTAGCTCTTTTCTTTGCAGCTATGCAGCTCTTTGTGAACTTACTAGTCAGGAGACTTGTCAGTGGGGAAATTAACGATTTTTTTCCAATGAAAATGCTTTTCAAAAGGGTTGTTGAGCCTTACCAGGTTTCTGGGATGCAGGGCAAACAAGAGGAAAAGGCCTGTATCTCATTCATGTTAAGCTCATTTCTATCTGTCTCACCTATCCTCCCTGCTGAGCAAATCTGTGGTTTGCAGTGGGGGGATTCATAGAATATCAGGGTTGGAAGGGACCTCTGGAGATCATCTAGTTCAACCCCTTGCTCAAAGCAGGACCAATCCCCAGACAGATTTTTGCCCCAGATCCCTAATGGCCCCCTCAAGAATTGGGCTTACAACCCTGGGTTGAGCAGGCCAATGCTCAAACCACTGAGCTATCCCTCCCCCCTCAGATTCCTGCCTGACGAACCACAGGAGAGATCTGCAAGTGCTTTCTCCTCCTGGCTCCCTGAGCTGCTCCTGGACACCTGGCTGCCCTCCTGAGCAGAGAGGTCTAGGGGGATCCCACGTCCAGTCCCCCTTCTCTTCTGCTATTGCACAGTACTTCCTTACCACAAAGCAACCTTTCCCTCTTGACATACCACCAGGATGCATCACACCCTTCTTTTCTCCCATTCTTCCCAGGACATAATTTCCCCATCTGTGCCTGGCAGCTGCATTCTCAGTGTCTGTTTCCTTTCCTCCTCCTCCTCCTCCTATTAAGGAACAGGCCCCCGTAAAGATAGCCAAGATGGTCCCTTCTCCTTTTTTTCCAGCTGATCTTACAAGCCTCTGGGCTCTTCTTGGCAAGGGATAGCCGTGACACCTCGAAACAGAAGGAGGAGGGGACAACATCATACTACCAGGTAGCAGGGCCGGCTCCAGGCACCAGCCGACCAAGCACGTGCTTGGGGCGGAACCTTAGAAGGGGCGGCCAATGGTTGGGGGGGGGGGCGCTCAAGGGGTTTTTTTTTGTTGAGTTTTTTTTTTTGTTTCGGCCGGGCAGCGCAGGAGGTGTTTCGGCGGCGCGCGCGGGGGGGGTAGGGCGGGGATTCGGCGGCGCGGCGCTGGGGGCAGGGGTTTGGGCGGCACGGCGCTCCGGGGGTTTGGCCGGCCCGGCGCTCGGGGGGGCGGGGGTTTGGCCGGCCCAGCGAGGTGCTCCGGGGGTTTGGGCGGCGCTGGGGACGGGCGCGGGTTTGGGCGGCATGGCGTTCTGGGGGTTTGGGTGGCCCGGTGAGGCGCTCGGGCGGAGGGGGACGGGAGTTTCGGCAGCCCAGCGCGGTGCTGGGGAGGGGGTGGGTTCAGCGGCCCGGCCCGGTGCTCAGGGGGTGGGGGTTTGAGCGGCCCGGCGCTCCGGGGTTTGGGCGGCCCGGCCCGGCGTGGCGCTGGGGGGGGGGGGGGTTACGGCGGGGCGGGGCGGCGCTCTTCTTTTTTGCCTGGGGCGGCAAAAAAGTTAGAGCCGGCCCTGCCAGGTAGATCTCTGTGGACCATGCTCCACAGACCACAACTTGGATGCCAGTGAATTAATGACCAGATAAACTCTGTCTGAAGAAAAGCTAAGCCTGGAAGGGACCACCAGATCATCTCATCTGAACTCCTCTGCATCACAGGCCACCACCCAGCACCAGCACTCTAAACCCAGCCACTGACATTACACCAAAGTAAATGAGGCTTACAGCAGACTAGAGTATTACATGCCACAGGCAGAGAATAGGATGGACCGAGATGCACCAGTGCTCAACACCCCTGCAATGGCAGGGAAATGATTGATATATACCCAGATAATCCTAGCAAGTGACCCACGCCCCATGCAGCAGAGGAAAGCATAAAACCCCCAAGGCCACTGCCAGTCTGTCCTGGGAGAAGATTCCTTCCCAACCTCACATGTGGCGATCAGTTATACCCTGAGCACGTGAGCAAGAATCAGCCTGCCAAGCACCTGAGAGAGAGAATGCTCAGTGCTGCCTCAGAGCCCTGGTCCTCCCATTCCAGTGTCCCGTCTCCAGCCATGGCCATCCCTGATAGAATCATAGAATATCAGGGTTGGAAGGGACCTCAGGATGTCATCTAGTCCCACCCCCTGCTCAAAGCAGGACCAATCCCAACTAAATTATCTCAGCCAGGGCTTTGTCAAGCTGGGCCTTAAAAACCTCTAAGGAAGGAGATTCCACCACCTCCCTAGGTAACCCATTCCAGTGTTTCACCACCCTCCTAGTGAAATAATGTTTCCTAATATCCAACCTAAACCTCCCCCACTGCAACTTGAGACCATTGCTCCTTGTTTTGTCATCTACCACCACTGAGAACAGCCTGGCTCCATCCATCCTCTTTGGAACCCCCCTTCAGGTAGTTGAAGGCTGCTATCAAATCCCCCCTCACTCTTCTCTTCTGCAGACTAAATAACCCCAGTTCCCTCAGCCTCCTCTCGTAAATCACGTACCCCAGCCCCCTAATCATTTTCATTGCCCTCCGCTGGACTCTCTCCAATTTGTCCACATCCCTTCTGTAGTGGGGGGACTGTAGCGGGGTGGTTACCCGCTCCTGCCCTGAGGGGTTTAAAACAGCTCTGGAGGAGGGCTGTGGAAGGGCAAGACGCCTGGGCTGATTGGGAGGAAGCAGGCTCAGATGGGGCCATGCCCCAATAAGGGCCCAGCTGGCCCTATAAAGGCTTGAGCCAGGAGCTCAAGCAGACAGTCTCTCTCTGTGTTGAGAGAGAGAAAGAAAGGCCTGGCTGCAGGAGCTTAACCAGGTATCTGGAGTGGAGCAGGGCTGGGGAAAGGCCAAGGGAGCCGGGAAGCTCCAGCCTAGGAAACCCCAGGCTGCAGGCCTGGTAAGGCCTATTTGCTACTGGGTTGTAGGGGGCAGCCCATGGGTAGCCAGAGGCAGCAGGTCCAAACCCCTTTGCCTGTGATGAGTGGCTTATACACTGCAGTCTGCCCCAGTGAATGGGGGCTAGAGGAGGACTGGCAGTAGCCAAGACTGAGGTGAAGTGGGAATAGTGGGTGGGGGTTCCCCTGGGTGGGGAGACCCTGAGACTGAGGGGTTACTGCCAAGGGGGCAGCACCCCAGAGAAAGGGGCACAGGGGTCCTGGGAGGGACACAGAGTCAGCAGTAAGGCATATCACTGGCCTGCAGAGGGCACTCCTGGCTGGAAAATGAGCTAATTCCCAAGGATGACCAACAGGAGGCGTCGTAGGGGTGAGTCCACACCCTTATAGGAACCAAAACTGGACACAACACTCCAGGTGTGGCCTCACCAGTGCTGAATAGAGGGGAATAATCCCTTCCTTCAATCTGCTGGCAATGCTCCTACTAATACAGCCCAATATGCTATTGGCCTTCTTGGCAACAAGAGCACACCGCTGACTCATTTCCAGCTTTTCATCCACTGTAACCCGCAGGTCGTTTTCTGCAGACCTGCTGCTTAGCCAGTTGGTCCTCAGCCTGTAGCGGTGCATGGGATTCTTCCTTCCTAAGTGCAGGACTCTGCACTTGTCCTCGTTGAGACTCATCAGATTTCTTTTGGCCCAATCCTCCAATTTGTCTAGGTCACTCTGGACCTTATCCCTACCCTCCAGAATATCTACCTCTCCCCCCAGTTTAGTGTCATCTGCGAACTTGCTGAGGGTGCAATCCATCCCATCATCCAGATCATTGATAAAGATGTTGAACAAACCCGACCCCTGAGGCACTCCGCTTGATACCGGCTGTCAGCCAGACATCAAGCCGTTGATCACTACCTGTTGAGCCCGATAATCTAGCCAGCTTTCTATCCACCTTATAGTCCATTCATTCAATCCACGCTTCTTTAACTTGCTGGCAAGAATGCTTTGTGGCTGCCTCACCCCACATTTGTTTCCTGGACAAGGCAGTTACATGCTATCCCCCAGAATTCCCCTCATCAGGATGGGATGGGGGCATTCCACTGAGTGGAAGGAGCATAGTTACAGAAGATGAACATCCCTGCTCTTTCCCCACCCTCTCTCCACTTGCAGGTACTGAGCTCTCCATGGGACATGGGGACAGCGGAGATGATGCTGTGGGGAAAGCTGATCTTACCCCTTGCTCACAGAATAGTGCAGTACATGAGCCTGAAAGTTCCCTCTGTATGTACTGAAAACTGTTTAAATTATATGCTAGCACTTTAAATACACAGTGATTTTCCTGGTCCTGCTTGCAGACTAGGGACCTCTGTAGGGAAGCGTGTGAGCTTGGTTTTTCAACAGTCAGAAGAACATAAGAACAGCCATACAGGATCAGACCAATGATCCATCTAACCCAGTATCCTGTCTTCCAACAGTGGCCAGTTCCACATGCTTCAGAGGTACTGAACAGAACAGGGCAATTATTGAATGATCCATCCCCTGTTCTCCAGTCCCAGCATTTGGCAGTCAAAGGTTTAGGAACACTAAGAGCATGGGGTTGTGTCACTGACCATCTTGGCTAATAGCTCTTGATGGACATATCCTCCATAAACTTATTTAATTCTTTTTTAAGCTGAGTTATACTTCTGGTCTTCACACCATCCCCAGTAATTAGTTCCACAGGCTGATTGTGTGTTGTGTGAAATAGTGGTTCCTTTTGTTTGTGTTAAATCTGCTGCCTATTAATTTCATTGGGTGACCCCTGGTTCTTGTGTTATGTGAAGAGGTAAATGACTCTTCTTTATTCACTTTCTCCACACCATTCATGATTTTATAGCTCTAGATCATATCCCCCCTTAGTCACCTCTTTTCCACACTGAATAGGTTCTTTTAATATCTCCTCATATGGAAGCTGTTCCATGATCCTAATCATTTTTGTTGCCCTTCTCTATCCCCTCCCCCCCCCCCATTCTAATATATTTTTGAGATGTGGTTACTAGAAATGCATGCAGTATTCAGGGTGTGGATGTACCATGGATTTATATAGTGGCATTATGATATGTCCTTTTTATCTATCCCTTTCCTAATGAGTCCTAACATTCTGTTAGCTTTTTTAACTGCAGTTGCACAATGAAGATGTTTTCAAGGAACTATCCAGAATGCCTCCAAGATTGCTTTCTTCAGTAGTAACAGTGAATTTAGACCCCATCACTTTATATGTATAGTTTGGATTATGTTTTCCAATGTGCATTACTTTGCATTTATCAACACTGAGTTTCATCTGCCATTTTGTTGCCCAGTAACCCAGTGTTGTGAGATCCTTTTGTAACTCTTCACAGACTGCTTTGAACTTAACTATCTTGAGTCATGTATCATCTGAAAACTTTGCCACCTCATTGTTTATCCTTCTTTTCAGATCATTGATTATGTTGAGCACTGGTCCCAGTACAGATCCCTGGGGAACCCTGCTATTTGCCTCTCTCCACTGTGAAAACTGACTATTTATTCATAGCCTTTGTTTCCTATCTTTTGACCAGTTTCTGATCCATCAGAGGACATTCCCTCTTACCCCATGACTGTCTATGTTGCTTAAGAGCCTTCAGTAATGGACCTTGCAAAGGTTTTCTGAAAGTACAAAAACACTATATCCACTGGATCACTCTTCTCCACACTCTTGGTGACACCCTCCAATAAATCTGTTTTTATAGGGATTCATCCTCATACAAATCTATAGGGTTTGCTTCATCATGCTGTTCTCACATCTGAAGTGATAGTCAATCACACAGCAATGACCGCTTGTTGCTATCTTGTTCTTTGGTTCTTTGCCCCTCTCCCCCATCCTTGGGGCAGTTGTGGGTGGATTCCAGTGTGCCCTCCGGACTATCTCACCTAGCGCGTTCTTTGGCCAAACGGTGCTGGGGTTATAATTCTAAGGCTGGCGCTTTATTTTATTATCCATCCAAACATACATCTGCCATCACACTCTATTTCCTCTATTTCACTTAACATACTTCCTGTCACATCTACATTTTATTACCTATCCATCCTTTAACATAACCATTCTAAAAATCATTGGGGCATGACAGACTTCAATAAGCCCATTCATACCACTTGTTACATATGAGAAGAAAACAAGCAAGATAAGAATGCAAGAAGTGGTGGTGGTGGGGGGGGGTTAACAAATCTTATTCCTGAGTTTCGGAAAACAGAGTTGTAGCCATTAAGGACAGCTGTTATCTTATCACTTTAGAACAGAGTTCTTGTCTCGGGATGCTCTTCTACAATTAACACAGACCTTGTACACTGACAGGCCTGTTTCAATTAGCACAGCCTCAGCAGGCTAGCTGAAAGACATATTTCTTTCTAATGATCAGGCCAAATCTGGGGTCTGCTCTGGAATCATTCTTTGGTACATTCCTGCTATGGGAAAATGTAAGAATTATCACTTTTAATGCAACACCCATCTGTAAAATGGAGGTAATGATACTGACCTCCTTTGGAAAGCACTTTGAGATCTACTGATGAAACAGGCCTCGTCTCGTGAGCTGCTTTGGAGTTGTAGCTATGATTCTCTGGGTGTAAGAAGGGAAGTGACATGAGAGCTAGGCATTATTACTACTCAAGCTCAGTGTTTTCAGTAGAAAATTGGACCCTGGGCCAGAAGCTGTATCTAAAGTCAGCTATGCTCATGGTGGTGAGGAAGGGGATGGGAGAAGGCGGAAGGGGTCCCAGACATCCAGAGTCCTGAAATAAGGGAACATAAGAACAGCCATACTGGGTCAGACCGATCTATTTAGCCCAGTATCTGGTCTTCCTACAGTGGCCAATGCCAGATACTGCAAAGAGAATGAACAGAACAGGGCAATCATTAAGTGATCCATCCCCTGTTGTCCAGTCCCAGCATCTGGCACTCAGAGGCTTACGGACACCCAGAGCATGGGATTGCATTGCTGACCATTGTGGCTAATATCCATTGATGGACCTACCCTTCATAAACTTATCTAATTCTTTTTTTAATCCAGTTACAGTTTTGACCTTCACAACATCCCCTGGGAAAAAGTTCCACAGGTTGACTGTGTGTTGTGTGAAGAAATGCTTCCTTTCGTTTGTTTTAAACCTGCTGCCTATTAATTTCACTGGGTGACCGCTGGTTTTTGTGCTATGTGAAGGGGTAAATAACATTTCCTTATTCACTTTCTCCACACCAGTCATTATTTCACAGACCTCTATCATGTCACCCCTTAGTCGCCTCTTTTCCAAGCTAAACAGACACAATCTTTTTAATCTCTCCTCATATGGAAGCTGTTCTAGACCCTCAATCACTTGTGTTGCCCTTCTCTGTACTTTTTCCAATGCTAATATATCTTTTTTTGAGATGGGGCGACCAGAACTGCATGCAGTATTCGAGGTGTGAGCACACCATGGATTTATATAGCGGCAATATGATATTTTCTGTTTTATTATCTATCCCTTTCCTAATGCTTCCAAACATTCTGTTGCCTTTTTTGACTGCTGCAGCACGTTGAGCAGCTGTTTTTCATAACGAAACCAAGAAAGAAAAGTGTTATAATAAATAGTGTTATAATAAATAAAGTCAGAGCTACTTTCACAGGACATTTATACCCCATTTCTCTGATTTTTTTAACTTCCCCTTTCAATATGAACTACTTTTCCTAGTGGAAGGACACATTACGGAAATCTCCCCAGCACTAGTAGATGGAGACATATAACCGCAATAAATCACTGCAGGTTGTGCATTAACAGTATAAGGACCTACGCAGAGGGAGTCAGCTATTGGATCACTTGGTGGATGGCTGGAGTACAGGGGCATTGGAACATTTTCTATAGTAGGAGTACTGCAAGCCAGTGAACAAAACTGTAAACACTGTATACTATGGAAACCATGTATTTGGTTATTACTTCAAGCCAGGGGCTGCTGCTGCACCTCCAGCACCCCTCGTTCCAGCACCCCGCTAGAGGAACTTGGTCTAACCATCTTAGGCCTTTGCACAAGTGGCCTCACAATGCACTTTATTGCACATAAAGGCAGCATCTAGAGGCCTCACCTAAGATCAGGGCCCCATTGTGCCAGGTGCTGCACGTGTAGCAAGAGACACGCCCTGTCCCAAAGAACTTGGTTCTGCACAAGGCGGACACAGGCAGGATTATTATTCCCATTGTACCCAAAGTCACTGAGTCTATGACCAGGCTGGGAACTGAAACCTAGGGTTACCATATCTAACAAATAAAAAAAGAGGACCCTCCATGGGGCCCTGGCCCCACCCATTTCCCACCCCCAGCCCCGCCCCAACTCCGCCCCTTCCCTGCCCCAACCCCGCCCTAACTCCGCCCCCTCCTCCCTCCCACTCCCAGCCACGTGAAAAGGGCTGCCCGAGCGCTACCGGCTTCACGGTTTGCCGGGCAGCCCCCAGACCCTGCGCCCCCGGCCGGCGCTTCCCCAGCGCAGCGGAGCCCGGGAGGGGAAGCGCCCAGCCGGGGGCGCAGGGTCTGGAGGCTGCCCGGCAAACCGTGAAGCCGGTAGCGCTCGGGCTTCGGGCAGCCCCCATGCCTCCGGACCCTGCGCCCCCGGCCGGGTACTTCCCCTCCCGGGCTCCGGCAGCTCAGGGTCCGGAGGCATGGGGGCTGCCCGAAGCCCATAGCGCTCGGCTCTTAAACAGAGCCGAAGAGTATGGGGAGGAGCAGAGCCGCTGCGGCCGGAGGCTCTGCTCCTCCCGACTCTTCGGCTCTGTTTAAGAGCCGAGCTGCCCGAGCGCTACCGGCTTCGGGCAGCCCCCATACCTCCGGACCCTGTGCCGCCGGAGCCCGGGAGGGGAAGTGCCCGGCCGGGGGCGCAGGGTCCGGAGGCACGGGGGCTGCCCGAAGCCCGTAGCGCTCGGGCGGCTCAGCTCTTAAACAGAGCCGAAGAGTCAGGGGAGGAGCTGAGCAGCCGCGGGAGGGGAAGTGCCCGGCCGGCATTTTTCCCGGACATGTGCGGCTTTTTGGCAATTCCCCCCGGATGGGGGTTTAATTGCCGAAAAGCCGGACATGTCCAGGAAAAACCGGACGTATGGTAACCCTATGAAACCAATTTCTCGCATGCCAATCCGGAGCCATAATCACACCACCCTGCATCCTCTCCCAGCCAATCTTTTCAGCTATGCAGCCTCCTTGCTGTAAGGGGGCCTGGCCTGCACTGCAGAGGAAATGGATTCCTACAGGGATACACCTACACAGGGAACTCCCACAGATGGATTCCCTACTGCTATTCATCCAATGGCCCAGCAGGTGGCACTGGAGCATCACACATGGTGGAATCCACTGATTCAAAATAACAGACTGACAAGCCGTGCACAGGGTGGGGGCCACAACTCCTGCGGCTTGCATGCTTCTAGCTCTCTGTGCGTGATCACTGCCGGAACCCAGAAGGGCACATTGGTAGCAGGGACAATTCTTGCAATTTGTGGCAGGCCTGGGAACTGCCAGGCGGTCCCATGTGTGTATTCAGTGGAACTTCAGATTTGAAAAACCACCCAAAATGTACATTAGATCCTCCCTTTCAAAGCTGAAGGGGCTCCCTCTGCATCTCTTCTGCGTTATCTCCTCCTCCCCTTCCCAGTTCTCCCCAGGGACTGACAGCTGCTGTTCAGCCAGGCGCAGCACGGGATCTGGAGCCCACTCTCTGCTCCCACTGCCTGGCAGCTTCAATTGCAGCCTCCTGCTGAGCATTGCAGAGAAGCAGTCAGTGGGGAGCCGGTGCTGCTGAGCGGCCAGAGGACAAGCCGCTGTGCTCTCAGCATGACATGGCTGCATCTGCCTCGGGAAACATGGACTGGGAATGCAGAACCCAGGACTGTCTCACCTGAACCAAGAGTGTTGGCAGCTCCAGGGATGAGGGCAGGGAGCCAGTGTGGTATTGAGGATAGGGCCTTTAAGAGCTGAGCACAGGGGCTGGACTGGGTGACCTCTCCAAGTCCCTTCCAGCCCTACATTTCTATGGCTCTATTAGGGGCATGGCCGGATTTCCAGTTAGACACAGTAGGCACGTGCCTAGGGGCACCGGCGTTCTAGGGGCGCCTGACCTCTCTAAAACTGTGTGCAATACAAAGGTCAGCTGTAGGCGGAGGGGGGGCTGAAGATGCTGTGCCTAGGGGCACGTAAGGTGTAAATCCGGCCCTGGTTAGGAGCAATGGCAGAGTAGCCAATGCCCCCTGGTCCATCTGTGTCCCCGCCTCAAACCCCCACCACCACCGTTGCCCCCTCCACCACCCCCACAGGCCATTTACCATCTGCCTCCGCTCCTGCCTCTGGGACTCTGCTGCTCTCCTGGCAGGCCGCGCCCTATTGCCATCATTTGGGCCTGCAGCAGCAGGCAGCCCGCACATTGACTTTGCACAAGTGCTCGTGGGCGCACCTACCCCCCCACCCTGGACTGACCCCTTCCCCTTTGCAACAGGCCCCCCAGCTTTGCCCCTTGCTGCTTGCCCCATTTGCCCTCTGTAGCCTCTTGTCCCTCTCCAGCTTCAGTTTGTTTGCCTGCCCTGCCCCTTTCCCTCTGCAGTTTGGTTCCTTTGTCCCACCCCAGCCCTACAGTTAGCCCCTTGGTTCCTCTGCCCCATTCCCAGCCTGGTTGCTCCCCTTCCTTTGCGCCCCCCTTGCCCTGATTGACCCTTCCCCTCGTGTGTCCATGCCCCCTTCCATGCGCTTGTGCCCCCCACCCCGTTTTGGTTAATCACTGCACCCCCTGATGTTCTTGTGACCTTCCCTCCCCTAGTGCAGCTAGAGGAGCCGGTGTCGGTGACTGCCCCCCCCGAGCCCTTGATACCCCCCCAATCCCCCCCCCATTTCGGCGCCCTCCTCCCCTGCCTGCAGCCTAGCGGGGAGGAGTGGTTGACCTGCTTCCCCTTCCCCCCACTTTTCTCCGGTGTGTTTTCCCCTCCCTCCCTGCTCATTATGGAGGGGAACACGGCGGGCGAGCCCCCCCAAGTAGGCCCTGCCACCCCTCCCCCGTCCATGTCCAACCTAGACCTCCCTTGCTGCAGTTTAAGCCCATTGGGAGCTTAACAGGCCATCTATAAAACCAGGGAGAGGAGGTTGGCTGATGGAGGTTCCTGTGACTGTGGGGCCTGTTTCCGGTCCTCTGTCCGTTCACGTATCCGGGCAGAGTTCCTCTGGGCGGCGTCCACTGGCTCCCTTGACACCTTTGAGGAGCAGTGGGCGCTGTCTGGGGTTCTCTGCTCGGTGTCCCCGTCAGATTCCCTTCTTTTGACCCTTTGACTGCACTCCTGTCCCTGTTTTTACATTAGTTGTCCCCCGTAATCATTTGAGTTTCAGGCCCTATGGATTCTCCCCTTAGGCTGGGGGGGACCCTTTAGCAGTGGGTGGGCTTACGCCCGCCCACTTCCTGAAGCCCAATAGGTACAGGACCCACATTTTTTGTGAAAAAACACAAGATGGACCTGCCCAGAATAGCCTGATGGTTGTGGCATTCACCCAGAGTGTGGGAGACCCAGGCCCAAATCCCAGCTCCAAATTAGGGATTTGAACCTGGCTCTCATACCCACAAAATAAGTGCTCTAAAATAATATTCACTGGGCCAAGGAAAGAGTTAATTATTGATACAAAGTAGAACAGCTCCAACAGGAGAAATTAAAGGCATGTCTTTACTCATCTAAGCAATGCTTCAGCATCTCCACTGCTATTTATACCCATGCTGGGGGCATGTAGAGTATGTATACTATATGCCACCATAAGGAGCATGCAGTGTAGACGTACCCTAAGAGAGAAACACTGGCTCTATAGCCTGGTGATTAGGGCACTTCCCTGTGATGTAGGAGAGCTAGGTTGAAGGCCCTGAACCTTGAATCCTGCAGCGTGAGGCTCAGAATCTCATCGACCTTCATTACAGATCATGCCATGGCTGACACTATTATCAGCTACCTGGAAGTCACAGTACTGCCAACTCACACAGTATTTGGTGCATTTCCTGGAGCCCCAGCTGGTCAGGCCTTGGGAATATGTGTGAATCTGAGCTTTCATTTTTAAAAGGAGGGTGGGGGAGTGAATGTTTCTAGCAGAGAAAAGTTTAAACACGTACCCAAAGTGCAGCCTAAAGGTTAAAAAAAGAAGGCAAATAAAATCACCCCAACTTTATTTCATTTTTTAAAAATCTCATGATTTTTTGAGGTCTGACATGAGTTTTGAACGTTTGGATTTAGCAATACTGGTAATAGGAGCAGTTAGGCTGGGCTGAGCATTTGAAAAGCCCACCATCAACATCTAAATGCATGTTGCATTCGTCTTTTCAGTGTGCTGTCTTTTCTCTAACCTGACTTCCTTGATCTTGGTTAGGAAAGATAGAAAATGTGGCAAAAGACCACCTTGGCTTAACCACGAGATCTTGCATGATCTAAAAAATAAAAAGGAGTCATATAAAAAATGGAAACTAGGACAGATTACAAAGGATGAATATAGGCAAACAACACAGGAATGCAGGGGCAAGACTAGAAAGGCAAAGGCACAAAATGAGCTCAAACTAGCTATGGGAATAAAGGGGAACAAGAAGACTTTTTATCAATACATTAGAAGCAAGAGGAAGACCAAAGACAGGGTAGGCCCACTGCTTAGTGAAGAGGGAGAAACAGTAACAGGAAACTTGGAAATGGCAGAGATGCTTCATGGTCTCGCATGATATTCTTATCGATAAACTGGGCAAATACAATTTAGATGGGGCTACTATAAGGTGGGTGCATAACTGGCTGGATAACCGTACTCAGAGAGTTGTTATTAATGGTTCCCAATCCTGCTGGAAAGGCATAACGAGTGGGGTTCCGCAGGGGTCTGTTTTGGGACCGGCTCTGTTCAATATCTTCATTAACGACTTAGATATTGGCATAGAAAGTACGCTTATTAAGTTTGCGGATGATACCAAACTGGGAGGGATTGCAACTGCTTTGGAGGACAGGGTCATAATTCAAAATGATCTGGACAATTTGGAGAAATGGTCTGAGTTAAACAGGATGAAGTTTAACAAAGACAAATGCAAAGTGCTCCACTTAGGAAGAAAAAAATCAGTTTCACACATACAGAATGGGAAGAGACTGTCTACGAAGGAGTACGGCAGAAAGGGATCTAGGGGTTATAGTGGACCACAAGCTAAATATGAGTCAACAGTGTGATGCTGTTGCAAAAAAAGCAAAGATGATTCTGGGATGTATTAACAGGTGTGTTGTGAGCAAGACACGAGAAGTCATTCTTCCGCTCTACTCTGCTCTGGTTAGGCCTCAGCTGGAGTATTGTGTCCAGTTCTGGGCACCGCATTTCAAGAAAGATGTGGAGAAATTGGAAAGGGTCCAGAGAAGAGCAACAAGAATGATTAAAGGTCTTGAGAACATGACCTATGAAGAAAGGCTGAAAGAATTGGGTTTGTTTAGTTTGGAAAAGAGAAGACTGAGAGGGGACATTATAGCAGTTTCCAGGTATCTAAAAGGGTGTCATAAGGAGGAGGGAGAAAACTTGTTCACCTTAGCCTCTAAGGATAGAACAAGAAGCAATGGGCTTAAACTGCAGCAAGGGAGGTCTAGGTTGGACATTAGGAAAAAGCTCTTAACTGTCAGGGTGGTTAAACACTGGAATAAATGCCTAGGGAGGTTGTGGAATCTCCATCTCTGGAGATATTTAAGAGTAGGTTACATAAATGTCTATCAGGGATGGTCTAGACAGTATTTGGTCCTGCCATGCGGGCAGGGGACTGGACTCGATGACCTCTCGAGGTCCCTTCAGTCCTAGAATCTATGAATCTATGAATCTTTGGCTCCTAAATCCTGAATTTGGAGACCTGTGCCTGTAACCCTCCTCTTTCCACTGAGCTGTAGGGTAAGGAACATGGGAGACACTGAGGCCTGGTCTACACTAGAAAGTTATGCCAGCATAGCTATATTGGCTCGGAGTGTGAAAAATATCACATCCCTATCTACATAAAAACCCCAGAGTAGATGCAGCTATGCCAACAGAAGAGTGCTTTGTTGGCATAGCTAATGTTGTTCAGGGAGGTGGTATTACTACACCAGCCAAAGGCACATAAGGGCTACGCAGGGGGCTGTGCTGGCATAGTTATACAAGCCCAGGTTCTGTAACCTAGATATGGCCTGAGACACGTTACACTAGAGTGACATTGCTCAACAGAATAAGGAACATGATCAGCAGAGCCAGCCTGCTCAACTGAATGAAAGCCAAGATGAGCACTCAGGTGGTGCTTCCAGGCCCATGCGTGTCAGGGCTTGAGAACAGGCTCTGAGCATGAGGTTTGTAGCAATCGTCTTGCCACTTGGTGACCCATCGTCCCATTATTGTCAAACAGAGATGGCTTCTAGGCTGACTTGTTCCTATGACTCTGGAATGTCCCACTGCAGATGGCCATCATAAAGTCTGCTTTTCTACCGGCAATCACAAGCAGGGTTGGTTGCAATTTTTTTGAACGGAAAATTGGATTGTTGACTAAATAAATGTTGGTTGCAGAAAGCATCTGCTTTCCTCAAATATTCCTGTTTGTTTTGGGGGTTTTGGGGGCAGCCTCCTCAAGCTGGAGTAGCCGCCCCAAGAGAGGAAGAGAGGGCAACACCGAGTAGGCAGAGCATACACAAATAAATACTAATAATGACAGTAATAAAAGCAGCAGAGAGCAGTGTGTTTGAAGCAGCCAGTGCTGAGTTTTATCCCTAACAAACAAGATTTAGCTAAAATATCTGCCTTTATGCCACCCACCCCCTGGAGCTTCCCTTAAAGCCTGGTGTGATCTGAAATGAAAATAAGCACCAATTAATGCCTACCACAGGGAGAGCTCCACACACAAAGTCGCCCGGTCTCCAGGGGACTTGGCCATCTGCCTGGCAGCCGGATGCCAGCGACCGAGCAGTGGGAAAACAGAGGATGAGACACCCCAGGAGGGCACCAAACTCACACAGGGAAGGCAGAACAGCCTGGGTGTGCCTGCGAAATAACCAACCTAGATGACCCAGGAGGCTGCAATAGGCCATTGGGGGAGGGGAAGGTTGCAAGGGGAAAACCAACATGGGTTGGGGGCGGGGGGGGCTGGAAGAACTGGTTGGCTGGGGCGGACAATAGCCCTGTTCAGGCTGGCTTTCCCATGCCCAGCCTGTGTGCCCCCTGTCACGGAGTCACCGGGGCGATGCTCTGGAACTACTCCATATGAAGCCAGCCAGGACTCTGGGGGAGCATGTCTCCTCTCTCTCAGCATACTGTCGCCAGGGCAAGAAGCGTACACAGCTTCAATCTTCCTGGATATGACCTCGGAGCATTCAGCATCCCCTTCCACATGGGCCCTTCCTGCAGCGAGTCCGCCTGGGTGGGGCTCCTGGAGAAGCCAGAGGGTCCTGCACCCCAACTCGGCAGTCATCAGTGACTCTCAGCCAGCATGTAGAACAGAGCTTGATAGCACAGAAATCAGTGACTTTCAAGTCCATCTTGGGGAGTCCAAGGCCAGATGCCCTGGACTCCCCCTCTTCCAGTTCCCCAAGCAGAAAGCCCAGCTACCAGCGATACGACCTCCCACACCCCCATTGCCCCTCCTCGTCTTTGTCTCGCTTCCTGAGCAAAAAGTCACCTGGTCGTCACCTGGTTGCGTCCCCCTCCTGGGTCTCAGATTACGAAGGGCACCGGTCATAGCATCCATACAGGCAGCTGGAGCAGCCACACCTGCCCCAGAGGGTGTCAGCCAAAGTCACCACCGAGGCATTGGTGCAGCACACAGGGAAACTGAGGCACACACAGTATTCATGCGAAACAGTAAAACTCACATAGGCTTACATACAACATAACAAGGGGAAATCCCCACTAGGTCACATCTCTCCCCCTTCGAGACCGAACTGAGCTGGGTCACTTTAGCCAGTGACCTGGGGAAGTTCAGGCCCTGCTCTCCGGGACAAAGCATCAGCGATAACATTTGCACTCCCCTTAACATGGATCAGCTCCATGTCAGAGTCCTGGAGAGGCAGACTTCACCTCAGGAGCTTGGCATTGGCCCCTTGCATCTGGTGCAGCCATGGCAGGGCGAGTGGTCAGTGTACACAGTGAAGCATCGCCCAAATGGATCTGGCTGCAGCCTTTTAAGAGCCCACCCCAGGGCCAGGCATTCCTTCTCTATGCCTGTCTATTCCTGACAGTAGCCTTTGGTGAGATCCCTGTTCGTGGGGTACCGAGTCCCCCGCAACTTGTTTAGGATCTCGTCAGGCCCAGGCATGTGGTAGGCACCAGACACTGGGCTTCTGATAGGCCACACAGAATCGGATCGACCCATCTTTCCTGGGTGCCAGCACTATGGGAGAGGCCCCAGGGTTGGTGGATGGCTGGATCACCCCTAAAGCCAGCATGTCTCTGACCTCTCC